>NC_064864.1:71810482-72152149 GCF_024139225.1 Suncus etruscus
ACATCATATGAAAAGTGAGCATAACAGGATAGGACTTTAGGCAAGAAAAGATAGAGAGTTAAGGGTAAAAAACCTCTGACTAAAGTGTACAGCTGGAAAGCCAAGGGAGTCTTCTGTGGTGAGTGATCTCAGAGGAGGTTATTAAACCCAGTATGATCTCTCCCTCCACCCACGGATCTTCCTGGCCTCAAGGACACCATCATCCCTTGTGGTTCAGAACCAAGTAGTCTTGCTCAGGGACAGCCCAGGACATGTTGAAGAAAAGAGCCATCACATTCTCCAGGGGATCCAGCCCCCCTAAGCCTTATATCCCCTGGGTCTGGGGGATTTTCCTGCCCACAAGAGATGCACTCACTTCCTTCTTTCCTCTTTCAGCTTATGGAGACTAATTAAGGTGATATTTTCTGAAATCTGAGAAACGCTCTTAGATGACACATGATACCATGTGTGGGGTGTGGATGATGCAGGGATAGGGTGTTCATGATTTCCTGTACCACGAGGCTACCCCAAGGTCAGCAACTATGGAAATTTCACTCATTAAAATAGTCATTTTTGTATTTTTCTTTGGCAGCAAATATTTAAAAGGAAGCGATATAAGTTGCCAGCTTGTCTCATTTCCAAGAGTAATTGAGATCCTGAAATAACTAGATGCAATCTTTTTTAAAAATGTTTACAAAAATGAATTTTTCCATTGCCCAGATAATAGGGAGCCGGTGACTGTCTGTTTCAGATTTTGTTTAATTTCATTCCACGGGTGCTGTTCTTCTTGGCTTCATTACTGTCCGAACCCATTGTCTCATCTTTCACTATTGATTAGTGGAGCCCCAGAAAGTGAGGAGTGGCAGCCTATGCTGGCTTGATTTCGAGCTAGAGGGGGAACTGTGTCCTGCCTCTCCCGGGTAGGATATCCCTGGGCTGGTAATGCAGAGGCTACCTGAAAGTCCTTCTACCCCCATCTCTCCCTGAGTCCAGGGCACCTTTGCCTTTTCTGCAAACACCCTGGGGTGATTCCTTAGGCGAGGCCACCTCTGTACCCACTCCTATGTGGGCACCTCCCATCTCCTCCTTTGTCCTGGGCAAAGGCACAGGTGACAGAGGCTGTGAGTGACCCAGAGCTGGCCTGGCCCACGTCCTTTTGGGCTGGGTGCCTGGTGATCAGTAGTGGGTGTGGGTTTGATGGGCACCTGGTGGCCTGGTTTGGGGCCAGGTTTGGTTTGTTTTGATTTTGGTTTGTTTGAAGCTGCACCCAGCAGTGCTTAGTGCTCATTCCTGCCTCTGCTCAGACATCTCTCCTGGTGGACTCAGGGTACGGACCATATGGGGTACACAGAATCAAACCCAGATCAGCCACATGTGAGACAAGTGCCCAGCCTTGGCCTGTCCCCTCCTGCCCTGCTCCATCCTGGCCTGCCCAGTCTTACCCTGTCCCTGCCCAGCCCTACCTGACCCTGCCTGGCCCGGCCCTACCCTGACCTTGCTCTGTACTACCCCCTCTGCAAATGACCTCCCACCCTGGGCACCAGACTGAGGCTTCTCTTTCCAGTCTAGATGAGTCCTCTGGCGCAGCCCTGCTGCTGAACACAGGAAGTGCACACACACACACACACACACACACACACACACACACACACACACACACACACACACACACACACACCCCTCTGTAGGCTTCTCTGCTCCTGCGTTTACCTGGCTGTGTTTGAACATGCCTGAGCCACCCACTCCTGACCTCACTCACAGCTCTAAAGTAGGACCTGCCTCTTTCTGCTACCCACTAACCCCCTCTCTCTGACCTCCAAGACCCCCTTCTCCCCAGCCATTTTCCATGTAGAAATCCATTTTTCTTTGTCTCCTTATGAAACAAAGAGACAGACACAGCACTACTGGGCCATCCAATAAAGATTAAATAAATGTTTACTCTATGTGGAGTTTGCATTTTCGATTACTAAACAGACTTGAGAAATCCAGCGATGAAGTCCCAGTTCTACAAGCCCCAGAGGCAGCTTCTGGGGAATGAATCAGGCAGAGAGTGACTGAGGTCCCAGCACCCCAGGCTGCTATTTCTTCATCTAATTTTAGGTTTATTCATCCCAGAGTTTTCCCCAGACAGCCCCTTGAACCTTCATCAGACCCTCATCAGACCCTCTTGGCCTGGCATCTCAGCAGGTGTTCTGGGGTGGATAAAGGTCCTCTGGACCATTGAGGAGAGATGTAGGTATAAAGAGAAAGATGGAGAGGCCAAAGCAATAGTGCAGTGGTAGCATATTTACCTTGCACGTGGCTGACCCAGGGTGGACCTTGGTTCGATCTCTGGCATCCCATATGGTCCCTCAAGCCAGGAGCGATTTCTGAGCACATAGCCAGGAGTAACCCCTGAGTATCACCAGGCATGGCCCAAAAAAACAAAAAAAAATTTTTTTAAAGGAGAGAGATGGAGAAGAAGAAGGAGATGGGATGGGAAGGGAGGGAGAGAAATAGAGAGCAAGGGGGGAGAGCAAAGGAAAGTGAAGAAATGAGGAGAAAGGGAGAAGTAATCAAAATAAAAGAGGGAGAGGAAGAGAAGGGCAAAGGAGGAGATGAAGAGGGGGAGGAGGGAAAGGAAGAAAGAGGGAGAAGGAGACAAAGAGGAAGAGAAAGGAGGGAGAAGTAAGAGAGGGAGAAGGAAAGAGAGGGAGAGAAAGAAAGCAGCGAAGAAGAGGCTGCTGAAGTTGTGTGGTCCCAAAACTTGGCAGGTGCTGGTGGCTCTGTAACCTTCCAGTGGATGAATTCTGTGATGGCAGGGACTTAGCTAAGCACAAGCTCAATGGCCTTCAAAAGGCCTGTGGGTGTCCCTGGGGCTCCTCCAGGTCTGTGCCCCCTGGAGCAGGGAGGTTTTCTGCAGGACAGAGCCCCATGGGGAAAGGCAAAACTGCCCCATCTGCTGTGCCAGGCTCCCCAGACAGGTACAGGCAGTGTCCTCTCAGGGCTGCCCATCTTGTGCCAGCCTCATTGCCTGCCTTTCCTCCCCACTGCTACCACATGTGCCCATTGCTTCCTCCAGGGGTGTCAGCAGTGCCCATTGAGAGCTGGGCCGACCTCTTGAATGCCAGTCTGCCACTGCCACACTCAGCCTTTGGTGTGTGTGGAAACAAACCATGTTTGCAGATATGTGTTAGTGTGTCTGTCCCGTGTGTTACATGGTGTGTGCAACCAGGCCTGCCCCGTGTGTTGAGGAAGAGTCTGGTCCCTGCACTCCTACATCTGTGAGGTGGGAACTGGCAGAACTGTGAATAGTTCATGAGAGATACAGAGGTGGAAGATAAAAGAAAATAATCAGCCCAGGGTCTGCCAATTCAAGATTTCAGCTTTACAGATGGGTTCAAAGGATGTGCCTAAACAGTCCTCTTCTGGTGAACCATCACCCAGAAGTGCTCCCTCCCTCCACACTCACTTCTTCTACCCTGATGTGGCCCATCCTGGGAGCTCAGAACAAATGACCTAGACAGGGTGCCCTGTGTCCCTTGGAAGTACGAGGGGAAACCCAACAGGGTGCAGGGATGGGCCATAGCAGGGCCAAAAGGCAATTGGTTGTGGGTGTGTCTGAGGGCTCATGAAGGAGTCCCAGATGTTCCAGGATGATTCCTCCCTGAAGACCCACAAGGCAGAGGTCACAGCCCCTGCACTGCCCACTGGAGATGTTGCCCAATGGCCCTGAGCTGGCAGAACGTATACCCATTCTGTCTCCACTTCCATTAGGACCTTGCTGGCCAGGATGGAGCTTTCTCTGTGCCATGAAGGAGCCTGGAGTGGGTGTACCAGTATGGGAGAGGCTGTCCTCCCTCCTCTCCTGATTTTTCACTTCCCCACTTCTCCCCTCCCTGACTCTCCCTTCCTATCCCTTTTCTCTCCACCTCTCCCCTCTGTTCCTTTCCCTGCTTCTCTGCTTCCTCCCCTGCCTTTCCTTGCCCCCCTCCTGAAATGTAACAGGTCCTCTTCTCTTTCCCTTCACTGGGTATTGCCCTTGAGGAATTGTCATTGAGCATATCTCTGTCTGCCTGTCTGTCTGCTCTGCTCTGCCCTGTCTTTGTCTGCATTGCTGCTGGGGGCAGAGGAGCCTTGAGGAGAGGCCAAACAGCCCCCAGTGGCTGCTTCTGCCAGTGGATGGTCCTTCCTGAGAAGCGCCTGAATCTTGTGTTTTAAGTCCCTGGATACAGGAAGGGAGCCCCCCCCCCCACTCCTCTGACTGGGGGTGACAGGCTGTGAGGGGGTGCCAAAAGTGGGTGAGGTACTAGATAAGGCTCTTCAAGGGCCTCTGTCCCTCATTTGAGGGAAGAGAGAGGCCAGGAGAGGCCCTGAGGCCACTGCCACCCCTGGGAACCAGCTCCATATGCCTCCTGGGAACACTGACGCTTCCATCAGGCCCAGGAGAGGGTGCAGAGGACACTCTGCCCTGGCAGGGGCTGATCCAGTGTGAGCTTCAGCAGCATAGTCCCAAGAAACATTGGACAGGACCTCCTGTCCCCCAGCCCCAGATCACATTGAATTCTGCAGTTGGATACAGCTCAGTGGGGAAGCAATTCGGAAGCTCTGGGGAAGATAAGTGTTTTGGGGCTCAGGGCTGGCCCCCTGCAAGGACAGGAAGTGCTGAAATCAATCGGCCGAGCTCCTGGACTAGCCCCTTAGCCTCATGCCCTCACAGTCACAGGAGTCAGAGTGAGTGCACTTCCTGACACTTTAGGCAGGAATTCTCTCTCCGCTCCAGACAAGTTTAAGAACCAGCTACTTTAAAAAGGACTTTAAAGAACTTTGATAGAAATTGCATTAAATTATAGAGTCGTTTGGGGGAATTGACATCTTTGCAACAGTGCATTTTAAGTAGTTGTTGTTAAGAATAAAAAAAATTTATTCCAAGTTGCCAAGTAACTGAAATATATATATATATATATATATGGAGGCTTTCATGTCAGGCACTAAGTCAGTTGAGATGGACACAGCCAAACCCAAATACAGAGCCCAGCAGTCCCAGTGGGTACTAGTGTACCCCTTACCCTCCTTCCAGGACAGATGCCCTATTCCCCTTTCTGATAGTGTGCCCAGAACTAAAGAGCCCAGCAAAGACCCCACTTCATGAGTCTCAGCCTGGGCCCCGTGGGCTGGTTCTAAGATGACAGCCCCTCCCCCTGTGCAGTGCTCTCTGCCCCAACTGGCCACCTACCACCTGGGACACATTCTTGCACTCCCAGGAACCTCACTCCTGCCTTCTCCCTTGGCACCCGCATGGCCCTGAGCTGAGTCCCTCACCCATCACCTATCACCCATCACCTTCCCACCCAGCCACCCCACGTGGCTCTACACTGTAGAGCAGGTGTCTCAAACTCATGGCCCGTGGGCTGTTTGCGGTCCTCCGTACAACATTTCGTGGCCCGAGGCCAGCCTTCAAATATCACAGTATTTGCGATTATTCGCTTACCTAAAAATCGCATTAGTAAGAAAAAAAATTACGGGCTCGGAGAGATAGCACAGAGGCGTTTGCCTTGCAAGCAGCCGATCCAGGACCTAAGGTGGTTGGTTCGAGTCCCGATGTCCCATATGGTCCCCCGTGCCTGCCAGGAGCTATTTCTGAGCAGACAGCCAGGAGTAACCCCTGAGCAACACCAGATGTGGCCCAAAAACCAAAAAAAAAAAATTGCATTAAACATTCGCAGTTCCGTTTCAGGTATGCAAATGTTTAATGCGATTTTTTGCGATCTTTTCTTACTGATGCGATTTTTTATTGCGAATATTCGGTAAGCAAAATCCCTTATGCGGCCCTGCCTCACCCCGACTTTGCCTCCTGCAGCCCCCAGGTAAATTGAGTTTGAGACCCCTGCTGTAGAGTCTACAGGCTCTAGAGGATCTTGCAGGAGATTGAGAGAGTCCAGTTCCCCTAGACACCTGCCTCCATCCCAAGTATGGGCATCTGAGGATGGCCTCTAACCAGCCAAGCCAGGCCCAGTCCTGCACCAAGGGGATAGGGGTGGGGGGCCCAAGGGGACATCAAGCAGATGGGGTGCAAGGCAGAACTGGGCCTTTCACACAGGTGCATTAGAACCCCTAAAACCTAGAGTGGAAGAACATTAGTTAGGGCCTGACCTGTCCTTTGCCACTTAGAATATTCCCACAGATAAAGATGCTCAAAGAACATTGCTCACATGTAGAATACCCTCACAGATGTTAGGTGCTCAGAGAATATTACTCACTTATACATCATGTGGAGTTGTGCTGCTCCAGTGTGACTAGGCCCTTTCAGGCGATGACGCTACTGAAAGATGACAAACCTCCAGAGAGTTTCTTATGTTTGATGATGTTTTCATGAACATGTGAGTTGTTTGAGTGTGCACATAAGTGTCCTCATGTGTGGGTGTGGGTGTGAATAGGCATGGGCATGACTATGTATCTGTGTGTACATAGGTGTGTATGAGTGTAAATATGTATGTTTACAAGCATGTGTGTAATGGCATATGTGTATAAGAGTCCATGTGCTTGGGTGTGTCCATGTGAGTGACCGTGTATCTAGGTGTGTCCATGTGCTTGGGTATATGAGTGTGTCTGTCTGAGTATTCATGTGCCTGGGTGTGTGAGTGTGTCTGTATTCCAGGGCATGTGTGAGTGGGACAGCTGTGCAGGTCTGTGGGACAGCAGCAATCCTTCAGTTTATCAGAGAAGCCGTCACTCTGCCTCTGCTGGGACGACGACTGGCGAGGAGCTTGCAAGAGTCCAGGCCCAGCAGGAATGACTGCGTAGAGTTGCAGCCCCCAGAGTAGCCAGGCCAGACTGCTGTTCTGACCCCAGGGAGCCACGTTGTTCAGTGTGTCCAGATCAGACACTCTTGCTTCCAGCAGCTACTCTCCTCTCAGCCAAGACCCCTGACAGCCACGAAGGCCTGTAACTAGTCGTGCGCATGCCTTTGCAAGTATGTGAGTGCATACAGTCTTTTCAAGCAGTTCAGTCTCAGCAAAAACATGTTTTGTTGTGTTTAGGGGGGACGGTCCTCAAGTAGAGCTCAGGGGCTCCTCAGGGACACTTTACTGGGCCAGACAGTTTTGTGCTCAACCTGGTGTCACCCTGTGGGAACTAGGTGGCCACCTTCTGGTCTGCGCTCCATCTTTCCCTTCCAGCAAGAGAAAGCACAGGATCCCTTACTCGCAGGACATGAAACTTTTATTACAGATTCTAATTTACTAACGAGGCTCCAGGCACTCCAGAGATCACTGGTGAGAAGCCAGATTTACAGCCAAGTCACTACAACATCCTTGCTGGTGTCCTTGTCAAGCATCCTTGTCAGGTCAGAGCTGCCCACCCATGTGGTACAGGATCCCAGGACAATGGGAAACCACGCTGAACATGCCCGACTCCACCATCACCCCACTGACTCCTCCTTCCTCTCCTTTTCTCTCTCTTCCTCTTTCCTCTCTCCTTCCCCAGTCCAGGAGAAGGAGTGCCCCTCTGTCTGCAGGTGCCAAGAGTATGGTGCCCAACACCCCTGGGGTGTGAGTATCAGCACATTTGGAAGAACAAGGCTTGGCCACTCCTCGCCACGGCCTGCTGCCCACCTTACCTGCTCGGGTGTCAGCACTCCGGAGGTGACTCCTAGGTAACTTCAGGTTTCTGGAAAGTAGACTCTCTATTCCGTCCCCATACTCAGCCATGGCAACCTGCCTGGGGCTCTCAGACATGGGCTGGTGGGGCCCATGCATCGGGGCTGTCCCAACCCAGGCTCTGTCCCCTCCCCAAGCTTCCCCTTCAGCCGTGGGGAGAGGAGAGCGCCATCTTGGAGGTATGCCCACTGCTGTCTCAATGCGGGGAGTGAACTCTAAGGAAGCTACTCAGAGACATCGATGTATGGGATATCGGCTTGGCCCCAGCTTCTGCCTTGGGGTCACAGTCCATCCCACGGGCCTGTGCCACCCACACACTCCTGAGTCTGACCCATCCCTCTCCCATTTGCAGAAGGAAGGGGAAGAGAGTCTCAGTTTCCCCAGGGATGTGGCCCTGGGCATCATGTCTGCGGGGTGGGAGCAGAGTGCTAGGGGGCATGATAAACCCTCACAGGCAGACTTCAAGGACCAGGATGGGCACATGGGTCCCTACATCATCAGAGCAGTGGGCACTACACTTGGGAACTACCTCTGAGTCTCCCACCCTTGAGTGCTCAAGGCCACTCTGGCTCCTTCCTATGCCACCACCTCATGGTTCAGTCCTGCTCTCTCTCTCTCTCTCCCCAAGAAGTTCCGCCAAAGCCCGGGCCCCACACCTCAGTCTGAGTTGCTGACTCAGCTCTGTGCAGACCTTCATAAATAATAATCACCAGTGTGTTGATCTCTCTGCATCCTAATAAATCGCATAGAGCAGCTGTCAGGACCCATCGATCCCAACCTCAGCCACAGTTGGAAAACACCAGAACACAGACGCATTGCCCGCCCCTCAGAGCCCTGCCAGCCCCGTGCCCTGAGCTGTGTCCATGAGCCTGTTAGCAGGAAGATCCCTTAAGTCTTAGGGATCTTAGGGGTCACCAGGTAGGGGTCACCAGGTTGTTCTGCCATGAGAGCAGGAGTGCTCAGACACCCACAGACCCTCACCCACAGACTCCCACTCCTCCCCCTGCCAGAGACTCCCACAGGACCATTTGACCTGAACTCCACCATATCATGACTCTGATCGAAAATACAACTGAACAATCAGTATCAGAAGGAAACATTGATTTTCCTTGATGGCGTTTCTCCTGGGGGGGGGGGGGGGGAACGACACGCCAGTTAGCATTCATACTCAGAATTTGGCAGTGAGACCCTGCAGGAGGATTTGTCTGGACGAGAGTCTCAGAGTCCCTGGTGACCTGCCGCAGCTGTCTGTAGGGTGCTAGGAACCATGTACCCACAAGGGAGCCCACGTGAGCCCTGCCGGCACAGAGGGGTGCAGTAGAGGAACCTGGCAGGGGTGGGGGACTGACCAGCACCCTCCAGCTCCCAAACATCTCTGCACAGGGGCCGCAGCTGTGAGGGGACCTCGTGGCCTCTCACTTTCTCCCCCTCCAGACTCTTCCTGGGCTCTTTCTCACCACCGCCTACCTCGCTGCCCAGTTCACTCACCTGTCGACTGCCATTTGCCTTCGAAGTGCTCTCTCTGGTGCCTCTGCTGTTCCTGCGTCATGCACAGCCAGGTGGCAATGGTGGCTCCACCAGGACTTAGCTCTGGTGCCACATTGGGCAAAAGCACAGACACACACACACACACACACACACACACACACACACACACACACACACACACACACATGCTTCCTGTCCTGGAGGATTCTATCTCTTTTTCTCTGTCTCTGTCTTTGTCTCTCTCTCTCTCTCTCTCTCTCTCTCTCTCACACACACACACACACACACACACACACACACACACACAAACCAGCTTCCTACTATGGGGGCCTTTCCTGGGACTCAGCTGTCCTTAGGCTTTTGCTGCTTGAAGAAGATTGTGGCTTGCCCAACGTCCTGGTAACTTTCTCCCTGCCCATTACAGTCTCCCTTATAGCCTGGCCAGCTGATCTGGTGTCCTGTCCAGCCCGGCTTCTCACCCACCTGGGCCCCCTGCCCAGCCCTGACCTCTGGCCCGCTTGCTCCCCAGGAACCCCAGCCTTATGCCTTTGTGTGTGTGAACAAGACTGACTTGGGAGGTGACAGAAATTCCCTGAACAGTGGACCCGAGACCCCAGACCCTCTCTGGCCCGATCCCTGCTTCTCAACAACTGGAGGCAGCCCCAGTGGACAGGCAGGCACTGGAGCTTACTTGCTCTTGGACTAGTTTGGTTTAATTGCAGATACATGCAAGTGCGTCAGTCACTTAGTGCTGCCTGCTCTGATTTTCTGGGTATGTGAAGAGCTGTCACTGGCAGACCCTGAGCGCTGGCCTCTTTCCTGACCCTGAACAAGCATGTGGCTTTGTCAGGAATGAGCCTGTGGCCAGCTAAGGGACTTCCAGATCAGGGACCTTCAGGAGAAGGGCCTTCCAGAAAGGACAGAGCCTACCTGCAGACGTTGAGTT
The DNA here is from genome assembly GCF_024139225.1 of Suncus etruscus. Taxonomy (NCBI): domain Eukaryota; kingdom Metazoa; phylum Chordata; class Mammalia; order Eulipotyphla; family Soricidae; genus Suncus; species Suncus etruscus. The sequence continues at coordinate 71,820,533 of NC_064864.1, forward strand.
GCTTCAAACAAGCTTCACAGGCCCGAACTAGTACAGGTGAGTGCCTAGACTTACTATTGTCCATCTCTACAGGTGAGGAACGCCCCCCCCTCACAGTCCATTTGTACAGGTGAGGCCACCACCATCCATCACTACAGGTGAGAGAGACCCCCACAGTCCATCTCTACAGCCCTGAGTGTCAGCAGGTGATTTCTCTGGACTGTTCCCCAGATGAGCTAACATGAACGAGCCCTGGGTACCCTCCTGAGTGTCCTCACCCTGACGCAGCTGAGAGCAGGGCACACCCAGGGCTCCCATGGAGTTGGAGTAGGGATGAGGACTGGCAGGCCACATGAGGACCCCAGATTGTGCAATATATCATCTCTCCATTCTGGCTCTCAGACAGCAACTGGGACACCATAGGCAGCATGAGCCTGATTGTCCTGGGGACTCTGCTCTGGGCAGTGACTTGGCAGCCAGCACTCACACACTGTACCCTGCTGCCTCCTGAAACTCGGGCCTTTCTCTACCGGCCTCAAGGTTGCACTCTTGTCGGGAGCTGAGCACTGGGGCTGTGGAGCCTGGTGAAGGAAGGAACAGCTGGGTGCAGGGAAGGATCCCAGATGAGCCCTTGATGCCTGTGGCTGCCTTAGGCTGGGTCCCAGAGCATAATTCCCAACAAGGAAGGAGTAGAGAAAAGATAAGCCTCCACTCCAGACATGTAGGGGTGTGGCTGGGCCTTGTACTGAGACTGTAACACACCCTGGGGGGCCCTGGGGCGCCACACACCACCCCTTTCCACAGCAACCTGGACACTCCGACCTGGAGCCTTTTGGCTCACTCTCAGGACCGAGCCCAGGAGGCTGGGAAGCCTTAGTTGACTGCAACTGGCTGCCCAAGGCACAGGAGTACACCTCCGCCATCTGGCACTGCTGCGGGCATCACTGGGTGTCAGCGCTGTGAAGAATCACTCAATAAGGCCCTGCCAGCTGGCAGAGAACGTCTTGGGGATTCGGGCCATGTAAGTTAGATCCAAAAAATTACCAAGATGGATGTTGTACTAGCGCCGGGGCGTCTGCAGCTCCAGAGTGCTCAAGGCGGCTGGAACGGGCATGTCTGGTACAAGGCCGGGTTTTCCCGGGTGGACCCTGAAGGCTCTATGAATCCACACACTGCACACGCATGCACAGACTCATGTGTGCTCAGACACACATATGCATAGGTACAAACTTGCACAGACTCGTAGGCAACCTCTCAGAGTCCCAAGTGTGCAGGCAGAGAGAGAAAGCTGTCACCAGGCAGAGACATTAGCAGAAGTGGTATATGGCATCAGAGCCAAGCGGCCTGTGGAAAACCAGGCTGGTCTCCGTGGTTTGGCTCTGGCTGCACCTGAGGCATCCAGAGGGGTAGCAGGCAGGAGGGGTACACAGCAGTGCAGCAGGGAGTGACCCTCATAGAACCCCAACTGATACCAGGGTCCTCTTCCATGGAAATACCTGTAAGTGGGCTGGAGCAGTCATACAGCAGGGAGGACGCTGTCCTTGCACACAGTTAACCCAGGTTTGATTCCCAGCAGGGAAAGTGCTTGATCTCAGTGACTTCTTTCTTCTGGTTTCTCCATGAGAGGCTCTATGTTGAGGAGGAGCTGGTCAGTCAGTGTGGGCTGCATGGCCTGGCCGATGCTCCTGGGAGAAACAGTCATTGCTATAAGGAGCATGTCTGGGTGTGAGAAAGGGGGCCTCTCAGATGGACACAAGGACCCCTCAATATCAGGTACTTGCAGCAATCATCAGCTCCCCCAGATTTCCTGGGGTCGGGACTTCCTGGGAGTCCCAGCAGTCCCTGAAGTTGGCTTTGGGGAGCCAGTGGGTTGGCTCTGGAGTGTCTTGGGCATGGCATCCCTCCATACCCACCAGACCTGGACCCTTCACATCAGTATTCGGACAGTGCTGCACTCAGCATACTGTGACCGTGTGGCAAAGCCAATAATTGCAAAGTTGGAAGATTCCGTTTAAATACTAAGTGTGGTCAAGAGGAGGCCCCAGGGGAATCAGGGAAGCTGAACTTGCTGCAGCTTGAATCCGGCTGCCCTGCCCTAGTTGAAGTCCATGTGTTAGGAAGCCTGCAGAGCCAGATCGTGAGTGGAGTCAGTGAATACTCACACCACAAACCAGGGCTCCTAGCCGAGCTCTAGGGACTCCCCAGGGGTGTAGGGTAGAGGGGTCCATGAGGCAGGGAGGCAGTGTAGAGGACACATGTGCAAGGGTGGGGGTGGAGGGGTTCATGAAGCAAGGGTGAGGGGTGGAGTTTCCATGAGTAGGGGGTGTGGGATGAAGGGTTCATGAGGCAGGGATGAGGGATGAAGTGTATGAGGCAGGGGTTCAGGGTGAAGGGGTTCACGAGGCAGGGTACAGGAGTGGAGTATCCGTGAAACAGGGTCACAGGGTAGTGGGCCATTGTGTAGGGATGCAGAGTGGAAGGGTTCACAAGACAGGGGAGAGAGATGGAGCATCCATGAAGCAGATGTGTGGGATGAAGGGTCCATGAGACAAAGATGAGGTATGGAGTGTCCATGACGCAAGAGTGCAAGGTGAAGGGGTTCGTGAGGCAGGGGTACAGGGTGGAAGACCCATGTTCAGGGTGGAGAGATTCATGGGGCAGGAGTAAAAAGTGGAGGGCCCATGTGCAGGAGTGTGGGTTGTGGGGTCCATGTGTAGAGGTTCAGGGTATAATGCCCATGAGGCAGGGGTGTGAGGTGGAGGGTCCATTGAGGGTGAAGGGTGGAGAGGTTCACCCATCAAATGAGGTTCTTGTGTGCCTTGAGCTGGTCTCAGGTCCTGAAAAGGACCTTAGACTCCAGCAAGCATGATTCTAAGCCAGGGACCCTGACAAGCAGCACAACCTACGTAGTCCCTTGTCCCCACTGCCTGGACCCTGAGATCTCCAAGAAAGCCTTCATCAGCCCTATTTCATAAGTTTCCTTCTTTTACTTATTCTTCCTCACAATGATCCTTTCCTCATACTGTGCCCATCTGTGATGGAACTTCCTTCCAGGCTTCACCAGGGATCTGGCTGCTGACCATTAAGAACTACACATATTGGGCCCAAGGGTGTCCTCGTAGGATGCTGGGTAGGATTTTTTAGCACCAGCAACAGAAACTGTTGCAGGGGGTCTTTTGGCAAACCAAATCCTGAATTGATGCACTGTTGGGACACGTGAATCAAGCTAGTGGATGAAAAGTAGCCTGGCCTGTGGGTCCTACCCACCCTGTGGGGTTATCCTGACCCATTGATCCAGCCACAGGGCAGAGCCAGGACAGTGACAGGTTTCTGCAGCTTCCATGCTGGATGTGGCTTTGTGAGCTACTAAAGAGCACTGTGATAGGAGCCTTATCATGCTGAGCTGACAGAAGTTTCAGAGCTGCTTTGGGTATATCTCCTATAGACACAACTCTAGGGGATACCATCCTTTCTGCACCGTGGCTCAGTCTCAGGAGCAGCTAAGTCCAACCAAGCATGGCTGGCCACCTTGACCAACCCCTACAAGTCTTGGTGCTTTGGCCACGTGGAACCCCAGAACCAATCATGCCATGTGCCATGGGCCATAATGGTAACTAAGTACCAAAGGGACCCCAGTGGCCCCAGAAAGACCCCAGTAACCCCAGAGGGGGCACTAAAAGGAACCACAGGAGAGATAGGCAGAGCTGCATGGCCAGACCCACTGACAGAAGCTGTAGCTGATGACCAGTGGGAGCCCAGCCTGCCCTTGCCACAGTCCAGACACCAACAGCAATGATTCCGATTAGAGGCATAAGCGTCATTCGGGGGCAGTGAGGGAGCCCCGCGGATGGAGGCAGGAGATTTGGGGGCCACTGTCTGCCCATAAGCCACGCAGCAGCTCTGATTAACAATTAAAATAGAGACAGGGAGGGGCCAGGAAGGTGGGAGACAGACACTGCTGTCCAGGGTTGTTTTAATTGTTGCTGCTTTTCCTAATGTTGTCGTTATGGAGACTGTTTTTCAATTAGTTTTCTGCACCCCCCCTCCCAAGTCATATTCAATAAGTTTTTACTGATGTAGAAAATAGGAATTGGGCGAGAGGAAAATAAATAAAAGAAAATAAGTCACGGTGACAACAGCAAACCCCATCTGGCTAGATGCTTGCCTAGAGACTGGGCCACTGCCTGGTGGCACTGAGAGGGAGAGCCCTTGCAGCCCCACTGTGCCTGTGATCCCATGAGCCCATGAGTGCTCTGCTGAATGGCTCCCTTGGCTCAGGCAGGCAGGGATGATCCTTCTGGGGCATCTTCCAGGTTTTTTCCATGGAGCCAGACCACGAAGACTTTCATGGAGTCTGTGCCTGGAGCTTTTCAGAGTGAGCTGAGTGAGAAAACATCAACACCAACTTCTAGGTCCTGAGAAGTGTCTGTTTTCAAGATGAGACTCAAGATGGCTCAAAGATGTTCGCACTTCCTGCCACAGAGCCAGGTGTCTGGTCCTGAGTGATGGCAAAGCCCATCTTTAGGTTCGACACAGCCCCCTGAACCTCCCTGTACTGGACCAATGATGTGTGGTGATCCTGCCTGTGTCCCCTCCCCATGTTCTCTTCTGTGCCCCCTGCAATTTCCTTCACAAGATCAGACCTCAGGTGTCAGTTTGAGAGAGGCAGAAAGCCATCTGTATACGTGCTCGCATGTGTACCTGGCCATGTATGTACTTAGTCACATGTGAATTGTCACATGTGTATTCGGTCATGTGTGTGTCTCTGGCCATGTGTATGAGGGAGAGACTCACAAGCCTTTTCTGCATCTACTCCCAGCCTGGCCTCTGCTGCCATTAGGCTGAGGCATGAACCCTATCCATGTATTCACTCTGCTCTGGGTCCTGAACCCCGGGAGAGAGGCAGGTTGTCTGAGAAAACCCAATAAGCTGCTGGTTTATAAATGACTTGGCTGACAGGAGGCAAGATGGAACTTTCCAGTTGACAAATTCCTTTTCTGATTGGGGTGAATGCTTCCCTTTGGGGACTCAGGGTGGCAGGGTGTGAGACAATCATTCTGTGATGTGTCTATGCATAGGGGTTGGCTGAGATGCCACATCCACCAAACACCCATAACTCAGCAGGTCGGGGTCCCATCTGTGGCCTCTGTCCCGCAGCAGGGCACCCCACTCCACACAGCCCTGGGTTCTGAAGGCTTCTCTCCTAACTTGATTGTTTTCACACTTAGTCACACTATGGAGGGTCCTGTATCTGCCCTGCTGGGCTCTGAGCTCTGGGGTCTAGCCTACAGCCCAGACTCAGCTCATTTCTCACTGGCCCTTCTCTTAGGGTGAGTCCACTATGAGGTGCACTGGCTTGACTGGAATGTGACCCCACAAGCCCTTCCTTAGGGTCCAGACACAACCCCCTGAACCTCCCTGTACTGGACCAATGAAGTGTGGTGATCCTGCCTGTGTCCCCTCCCCATGTTCTCTCCTGTGCCCCCTGTCAATTTGCATTGACACTATCAATGGTCATTCTCTTCTATGTTCTGCTTGGGATCCCCTGGCCCTTGCCGTGGCATATGCTGTCCAGGAAGAGTTGTGTGCTTTTCCCATGTTCTGGCTGTGCTAGTGTCCATCACACATCGTCTGTCCTGCATTGTTTCATTGACTCTGACTCTGAGTGTGCTCGACGGACGTTCTTTCCACGGCACTTTTCTATATGCATCAGTGCTTCTGATAGTTTTATCTACAATTTGTTTTATGCAATAATGTTTATTAGAGAATCCATCTATCATGTAGTCATTATAGATTCTAGCTACAAGTCTATTTTGTATATTCTGCCTGCAATACAATATATTTTTAATTTATTTTCTTTATGTGCCCTAAGTATGCACCAGCTCTGGCCACCAACCAGGCATCAGGCTCCACTGAACAAAGAGCCATCTGGTCTACCCTGACTGGGACAAGAGCAGCACCACCAATGAGATGTTCATTTGCTCATTGCCAGGGCAATTTAATTGAAATTAAATTGATTATATATATTCTATCTGAAATGGTATTTATTATTTATTAGTGTGTTCTATCTATAATGGTATTTATTATTCAGAAGGGTGTTATATCTACAGTAGCATTAATTATTTATATGCACATTTTACCTACAGTAGTATTTATTATTTATATGTGTATTCTATTCACAATACTATTTATTACTTACAGATACCTACTCTATGCAATAATATTTATATCCTAGATCTGATTTTGCTATTTATATAAATACAGTCTATACACTATGCTTTGAATATACAGACACTACCAATGGTCATTCTCTTCTATGTGCATTATTAGCCCTTGATAATTATGTATTATCCCCTTGGCCAGAGGCAGGGTTGCCCAAGACTGACTTCCCCACAAGTGGTCTTGCACCAGAAGGTTGAGAGCAATGTAGGGCATGGGGCTGAGGATCAGAGTGTGGGGTGATGACGCCATTGGAGTGATGTTTGCACATTTCTCTTGAGCACACGGTTGGGTCTGTGTGTGTGTCTGTCACCTCCTTCCCTCCTACCTGCTTTCAGCCCTACCCCAAATGTACTAGTTATAAATGTCTGAGCTTTGGGGCCCAGCTGAGTCCATGGAATGTCATGTAAGCTCTTAGGAGCTGGTGGGGAGAGCAAGGAAGATCCCCTGAAGGAAAGCTTCAGGCCCCGTGGGAAGCTCATGCTGGCAAATGTGCCTCCCAGCTCCTCTTCTGTTACGGGTCACTCTTCTGGCAGCCAGAAAGCTGATTCCAATCCAGGTGATGTCCAGTGGGAGTGGGGGGTGGTGGGGTTCAGATCACAGAGGTCTCACTGTGGCCTCAAGACTAGTTCTGAGAATTTGAGTGCTGAAGAGGGAGGAAGGTGTCTTCACATGCAAAGTCTCGGCACTTCCCAATGCACAGGCTCCTTGTTCCGAAAATGATTATTTCAGGTGGGTGATGGGCTGTCATTGAGTTTTACTGTCTCTGGGGAGAAGTGTAGGAGCGTGGCCTGGGAATCACTTCTGAATGGGTGTTTGAGTATGAGTCGCACATGCTGAAGACAGACGCGTTTAGTACATTATGGTCCTTTCTTCCCTTCTCAGGGTTGTTGCAATGTGCGGCCACCTCACTTTCATCACCATCTGCAAATCAGATGAGCCATTTTTACTGGATCACAGCAGATTGTGGGCTGATGCCTGGGAGTAGACATGCTTGTTGTCATGAATCTCCCACTCTGATCCTGAGTTTCTATAGGAGACCCACCCAATTCTTTAAAATGAAAAGCAAATCTTAACAGTCATGAGCAAAAGCTGAAGATGGTGCGATCCCTCACCCAATCCAGTGTGAATGCCCAGCATGGGCAAATTGATAGATGGCTCAGCTTGGACAGATGGACAAATGGTCCTGCACTGGAAGATTGGCAGATGGTCCAACATGGTCAGATGGAGAGATGGCCCAGCACGAATAGATGGACATATGGTCCAGCATGGGCAGATGGCCTAGCATTAACAGATAAACATATGGCCCTGCACAAACGAATGGACAGACGACCTTTCAGGGCAGATAGACAGATCACCCCACATGGACATCTGTCTGTGCTTGACCACCTGTGCCTGACTGTCCATCCCTGACTACGTGTCTATGCCTTATCACCTGTCTGCTGGGTGTTCATACTGGGTATGAGCAATGGCTTCAAGGTTAGCACAGCAGCCTCTGGCAGAGGTGTATGGAACAGGGGGCCCATTCCTACCCTCTTTGTTTCCTCCAAGAAAGGGTAAGTGTAGCTCTGGGTGAAGTGAGCCCTGGGTCAGGCTGCCAAGGTATAAGAAACACCATCTCGCATGCAGCCACTTTCTCTCCAGGATAGCTGAGGGAAAGGGGGTTCTCGCCCCCACAGCAGCCCTGCATGAAATTAGGGCCAGGATTCAGGAGAGGCTGATATGGCAGAACCGTGGGTCATGGTGGGGCCTGTGTCCTCTAGGACTGTCTGTGCCCATGACAGGTGGGGGGAGTTGGGCAATTTCTGGGGTAAAGGAGGCTGTGTGAAGGCATCAGCTCAGAGGAGACCAGCTTCAGGGAGGCCATGCACTTAGTCACCATAGTCGCCTCATCCCAACATGAATCAGCTTCTTATTTGATTATTTAAAACATGGCAGAGTTTGTCATTAGTGTGTTCATTAATCACTTGAACTATGTTTGTGGTGGCAATACTGAGATTTGCCCTTGGAGCACGCCATGATGTATTTTTGCAATAAAAATATCAGATTCATTTAAACAATTCCTTTTTAAAAGACTGTCTTTCCCAGTGGGTTTTCATTGATCAGATTATGAGACAATGGCTGCCTACCATGGCAGTAAATTCCCCCAACCCCCAGGCGGGAGGACATGGCCATCGACCGCAGCCACATTCCCACGAGCAGAGTGGCTGGGGCTGTAGAGGGAAGAGGGACAGTTGGCCAGGCTGATTGACACCATCGTTCCTGGAAATGGCATCAGTTGGTCATGCTACGGTCAAGGTTTGTTTCAAGGACCCCATCTGATTCATGGCATCTCCTGGCTCCTATGGTGGGGACAGGCCAAGGCAGCTGTCACTGCAGTCTCTGGAGTTGGACTGACAGGTAAGAGCCCAGGGAATTGTCAAAGCTTCACATGCGCAGGGCAGGATGAAAGTAATCATCCCAAGGTTCTCGCTCCAGGGCAGGCTGTGGGGTCCCTGTGTCTCAGGATCCCCAAGTGGTGCTCTCTATCACACAAACATTTCTACAGTCACAGACTCACATATAGTCACACTCACGCTTCCACACACACACACGTATTGACACACATGCACACACACCTATCGTCACACACATGCACAAATACACACTACACACATGCATTCCCTGTATACAGAACTGTACACAGTACACACTGGGACATGCAGTTAGCACAGGAAGCATACATGCTTACAGCACACCCACACATGCACATACACTGCCACTCCAAGAAAGCCACAGTGCACAGTGGCAAAGAATTCATTGATGGCTTCAACTGTCCAGGGTGCTGAGATGGGCCCAGATTTAAAAGACTTGTCCATGGTGCTGAGATGAAACCAGAGTTGGGCCTTGTCCACATGCTAAGCCAAACTGTATGGTCTGCTCTAGAGTCCAGGACCCTGGTATGCAGGGCAGAGCTGTGCAGAGGAGTTGCCTGTGTAGGAGCAGCTACAGGGCTTGAGGAAAGATGCCAGATGTCATAAGTGTCTTTCACTTATTGTTGGTTGGACACACATTAATCATATTGTGAATTTAGTCACAGCAGGCCACAGAATTTACCATTTCTGCAAACACTCTCTGCGAGACAGCCACACACCCATGTTGAAAGCATGGGAACAGTATTTTCTCCAGGTTCATCAATGCCTCTGCATGTCTCTTCCCAGTGTGTCTTTTCTGAACTATGGTTCCAATTCTCATCTTGATCTTGTTGCCTCTGTGCTGGCCCAGAGCAACCACACTTCTTGCATAATCCCACCTGCTCCAATGTGCCCTTAATTGTGCCTTCTACAGTTTACTTCTACCTGGCTGCATGATTGCTCCTTCCCAGGCTATCATGTCCACAGTCAAAGCCTTAAAGCCAATGATTGATGCTCAAGCCCTTAATTTCTTCTATTTACATTGGTCAGAGTCCTCATGTAGCACCAGCCCCAACAATGAGCCCCCAGTCAGACTGTGAGCCTCTGGGCAGCACCTGAGTTGAGCTGTACATTTAAGGTGACTGACTTCTCATGCAAACTCCAATGCCATCAGCCCAGGGCCCACAGTACCTTTATCCCAGGAACAGAGCCCACATGTATCATAATTATGAATGAAACACACACGTTTGTGAAAACGCAAATGCAGTCATTAATCTTGATAGAGCAGAGTAACAGATGACCTGCCTCCGTGCTCACAGTGTCAATATTGTTCAGCAAACACACACTTGGTTATGCATTCAGTGAGGGAAGTACTTGGTTACAGCAAGACTCCCCCTAATGTTTAGACTGATATATCTGCTCTGGTGCTGGGGTCCATGTCTGTGACTTACCCGAAAACATTCTTGTCTTGATCTAGGAAGTATGTCTGCTCATCCTTCAGTCTACCCACTTTGCCATTTGGGGAATGGTACTGTTCACACAGCAGACAAACATATAAATAAACCAACATGCAGGTGCTCGGAACTCCTCAAAATTCTAAGAAACAGATTCATTTTTTTCCAGATTTTTCAAGGGGAAATTTCAAAATACGTCTGCTTCTCAGGCCAGTCTGAAAGGTTTGCAGAAAAGGCTTTTATGTAGGATTCAGCTCCTACTTCTAGAAGAATTATGAGACCATTAAATTTGTGTGTAGGATTTTATATCAGAGTTTTTGACCCTGTGCAGGACCAAAGGGTGGATAGCTTCCTGAAATGAAAAGCAATTAAATAGATAATTGAGCTGCTTTAAAATCTCAGCCTGAATTTGAACTCAGTTGTTATTTCAGTTCACACGTGGGCAGGCTGAATAGGGACTAGGGATCGTCTGCCATTCTTTCTGAACTTCTATTTCAGGCAATTACTTCAGCTCATATTGGTAATCTATTTCCTGTTAGTAGCAGATTAGTAATCAAAAGTTGAGAGCTTTCAATTTGCGATTTCATTGGGAGGATAGGGGCTCCGAGGTTGCTAGCAGCCACAGTGCTCCTTGAAACCGTCATTGTGCCATTGTTGCTTAAGGAGCTGTGGGCCCATGGAGGGTCAGGAAGGAGCTGCATGGAGTGAAGAGAGAGAGAAAGGAAATGCGGTACCCCACACTCCTTTCATTTTTCTTTCTATGTTCTCAGAGAGTTGAGAAATTGCTGAGGGCAGAGGGTTTGGGGAGGGATGCACTGGAGGGACAGAGAGACAACACAGTGGGTAGGGCACTTGCATAGGCTAACCCGGGTTCAATTGCTAGCACTCCATCTGGGCCTCACCAGGAGTGATCATTGAGCAAAGTCAGGAGAAATCCCTTCACACTGCCAGGTGTGACTCCCCCCAACAAAAGACCGTATCAGGAACTTATGTGCTGCGTGTATGGCTGTGTGCATATGATATGGTTGTGTGTCTCTGTGTTTATGTATGTATGAAGGGCAGGATGCCAGTGCTCACATGTGCATGTCAAACGCTGTGCTTGCACCTGCCTAAATGTGCATTGTGTGACTGACACACAGGTGAACATACATGTGTGCATTTGTCTGCACATGCAAAAGTGTACATTACATATGTAACATTACAAGTGTAATCTTGGGGCAGAATGCTTCTTTCACACATGGCACATGAGAAGGAGGAGGGTGAGGGCCGAAAGGATCAGCGAGGACATTCCTTAGTGAGCCGCACCCTCCCCTCCACCTTGACCCCAGTCCCAGAGGAGCCCTTCTGTGTGTGCAGGGTCAGAGATGCCTCGGACAGAGGAACTGCAATGTGTATGCCCACGTCCAGCACAGGGACTGCAGGCCAGGCTCCCACTGTTGTTTCTAGGAAACAATCATTTCCAAGCTACTCTGCAATCCAAGGTGGATGTGAAGGGAAATGTCTGTCTTGGCCCCACATTCATTGCTTGACACCAATGCCTTGTCAGAGTCCCCAAAGGGCCACATCAAGGGAGCCCCCAAATGGTCCCATAAATCAGAGCATTCCAGAGCCACTTGGTGCACCCAGAACTGGCCCTAATCCTGCAGACAGTTCACCTGACAAAAGTAGAGGTGTAAAAATCCTTGGGCTGGCTCTCAGTCCCTCCCATTGCTGTTGTGTGTCTCCTCACAGCCCCGTCTCAGCACACATCCACTGAGGCACACGCCCATTCACTGAAGGACAAATTGTTCCCCTCCTACGGTCCACCCAAATCCTTGATGCCCAAGTCACCTTACATTGACTTTTTCATCATGTGCCTGTTCCCTGATGTGGCATCCCGGCGAGAAATATGTATCTCATTGTAGTTTATGTTATTCAATTGACCCAAACACAAAGGCATTTTTCTTCAGCACTGAGTGCTCATATACCTTTTTAATTAAAGCTTAAGAAGGTCTTAATTAAAACCATAAATCACAGCAGTGCTTTCTCCCTAAATGGCCTTGCGGGCATCTGTGCCCTTTCTTGTGGCTCCATACCTCAGTGCCTAGGCTCCAGTGCACATGGGCCGGCTAGGAGGGGCAGGAGGCGATGTGGGTGAGGGAGAAGCTGGGTGTCTCAGCCATTAAAACAGCTGCCTGGAGGCTGGAGCGATGGCAGAGTGGTAGGGCATTTGCCTTGCATGTTGTTGATCTAGGACAAACCGCAGTTCAATTCCCTCGGTGTCTCATATAGTCCCCCAAGCCAGGAGAGATTTCTGAGCACATAGCCAGTGTCACTTGGTGTGGCCCAAAATCCAAAAAAAAACCCCCAACTACCTGGTGATAGCTGAGCAAAGTCGCATCAGACCAGCTCACAGATGGGCTCCATCACCCCAGCTCACTCATCACTCCGTCACTCCAGCTTGCTCATAGGTTCCATCATCCGAGCTCACTCACGGGCTCCAGTTCATTCACAAGCTCCATTACTCCTGCTTACTCATGGGCTCCATCATCCCGGTTTACTTACAGACTTCATCACTACTGCTCACAGATGGGCTCGATCATCCAAGATCACTCATGGCTCCATCACTCTGGCTTGCTCACAGGCTCCATCATCCCACCTCATTTATGGGCTTCACCACTCCAACTCATTCACAGACTCCCTCACTCCTGCTCACTCATGAACTCCAACACTCAGGCTCACTGATGGCCACAACTCTGCTGCAGGTACCTCACAAACACATAGTGTGACACCCTCCCACCCATGCCTGAACTCCATAGCAAGCAGGAAAAGGTTTTCTGGGTGGTCCATGTCCCTTCCAGCCAGTCCAGATGGCCTTAATTTCCCAGAATGTTACCAGAGTACAAAGAGTAGGAGCCAAGAGACCAGAGCTCCAAAGATGAAATCCAGAGCATCAGATAGACTGAATCAACTGCCACAGAGCTGAGCCTTCAGCCTCATTTCCTGATCTCCATCACAGTGACCCTTTCCCAAATGGATGCTCCACCCTGGACAGCTGTGACCCTCATACACATATATGCATCCCAGTGGCCCCTGGACACTCTGGCCTGCCACTGGGGCCAGTGGTCTCCCAGAGAGATTGTGGCCAATCCTGCCTTTATGATTTCTATTCCTAAACAAAAGACATACACATAGGTGAAGGCAGCCTGTTCACATGTAGACATGTGACACACACGTGCCTTTGTGAATGTGTCTGAACACATGTTCCACATAGAACCATTCAGGTCTGGACAGAACCCCCTGGTCTGCGCCTGTGCCTGTTCCTTCTTCCATCTGTGGGACCCCCATGTCCCATCTCATCCCCCAAGCTCCCATCACACAATGTTTATTCATCCCTGAGTCTTTGGAGAGTCCCATGTCTCCACCCCATCATCTCATAGACTCACATACAGTCTCAGCAGTCAGCCTTGGAACATGGGGCACAGGGCAAAGCTGGATCCAGGAGGGGCCCCACACAAATCCCACTGCTCCACCTCTGTGCTCAGAGAGGGCAAAGACTCCGGGAACTGCTGCATGTGGCGGTCAGTGTCTGGAGTGATTGCAGGACCAGAGGATCTTAGCTTCGGCAGGTGGTTGGGCATGAATGTCACCACAGGGCTGGACCTGAAGCCAGCAGCCAGCCCTGCCCACACATTTGGTGACCTTTCAGTGCATGATTGTTTTCCCCATTGACATAAGATTAATTCTCCTCGAAGTGTGAAGTGTTCTCCTCTCACCACATCCCTACTGATTTATACAGTGCTCTGAGCTCCGTCCACCACCCATCGATTGCCCATTATTTCCCTATTGGAGGTGCTGGCAGGGTGTCTGGGTGGTAATGAAGGCCTTCCTGATTACCCTTAATTAGCGGCATTTCTTGTCATCACGAATTTAGGGCTGCTCTTTAAATATTGTTTGCTGCAAGGATGAACTCGAGGAAAAATCAATAAATCAGGCCTACTGGTCCCGCAGCGACTGAGCGAGGAGAGGAAACCAGGTGGAACTCAAACTCCATTAAAAGGAGTTTCTGGAGTCCCTACACCTCCCAAAGAGAGTGGCTGCATGACAGGTCCTTGCGTGACCCCCCCTCGACATGCCCTCAATCCTTCTCCTTTGAGCCTCTGGATCTGCCTAAAACCAGAGGACAACCTGTCTGAGAACACAGTGGGTGTCTCAGTACATCTCTGGTTGCCTGGGGAGGAGGCTGATCTAAAGTGGGTAGGGGGGCACATGAAGCCTGCAGGCACCTTTCTTCCTGCCCAGTGGGAGGGATTGACCCTGACCCCTGTGGGCCCTCAGCTCTGGCTCTGACCATACTGGGTCCTGGGCTCAGGACCCAGACAAACGGCCAGGGTGGCTGAGGAGGGAGAGTCCTAGGGGCCTTCCTGGCCTTGACCCCTGGATGAACAGCCCCTTGTCTTCTCCAATGGCCTCAGCCCATATCCCATCCTGGTGGGCCATTCCATCTCCCTCTTCCTCTGGATGCAGCAAGCACAGTGTGGGCACCACGAGGCTAGTATATGAGCCATGTGGATGTCCTCATGGGACTTCACTGCCAGTCCCTGCCCAAAGAACCCTCAACCCCAGCCTGGGTACTCTCCCCTAACAACAGTGTTGCTTTCTACCCCAAGTCCTTTGTAAGGGCCCCTGCCGCTCCTGAGTCTATCTAATTCCTTCCCCACCCCCAGTGTGTCCCCAGCATCCTCACTTCTGGAGGGAGGCATGAGATCCTAAACCCTGCCCCCTGGTGCCCCTGCTCAGGCCCATGAGCCTTAAGGGTTCTTGCAACTGCTGTTGTTTGAGAACACACAAGTCACCCCGATTCCAGACGGACGTTCTCTCCCTGGCAGCAAACCCGCACTGTCATCTGACAAGGTAATCAAGGGCCAGATGAATCTAGGTTCCAGGGACTTTGGAGAAAATTAGGTACTAACAAAGGGAAGTAACATTCCCTTCAAAACGAGCACTGTAGGAAACACCGTGTCCTAGGCAGCTGCCTAGTAATTGAGCAGCAAATTACCTCTTCCAGATGGCATCCGCACTGCACCCAAAACTAGCCCGGGAGGGGGCCATGCCCCAAAGGCATCAGGTTGCTGAGACACGGCCCCCCGCAGATGATGCTCTGAGTTGGAGGGGTCCTAAAACCCACATCCAAGGACCCTGTAAGACTCGAGACCCCAAACCTTCCCCAGAGGGGGGCTCTGTGCCTTGTTTGTAGCCTGCTGTCTCCCAGAGTGACTTGAGTCATTGGGCCAGTCAGAGCTGCCTCCGTTTCTTGTCTGTAAAGGATCATGTGGAGCCTCTTTTCTCTTGGGAGGCTCTTGGGGCAATGTAATCTCACTCAATCCCTGAGGAGTCATCTCTCACTGGCTCCAGTGCTGCCTGACATCCCAACAGCCCTGGAATGGCCAACAGGCACACTGTCCTCACTCCCTCAGGCCAATGTATAGCTGAGATTCAGGACTGCTGTCCTTCTGAGGATGGCCACCAGTTCCACTGGACATAGGAACACCCTTGGGCAGTTGCTGATGGACACAGGGACACCCCAGACAGCCAATGATGAACACAAGGACCCTGGTTAGCCTATAATGAAGACAGGGACAGTCTCCAGGGCCCATGGAAAAGTGGGTAGCAAGGAGTGACAGGAGTTCTTCGAGTCCCACCTGGTGGTTTTCTCATACCCCAGAACTCACTGCCGTGGGGGCCTTCTCTACACACCTGCCTGCTTCATGGGAAAAGAATGAAGACTTCTCAGAAAAATATGCATAGAAAAATATAGAAATCTCAAAAATCCATAGCTTCCAGTTCTACCCAACATCTTGGTCTAAAGATGGGCTATTTGTATAATCCTCTGTCCCTTTCCTCCAGAACCTTGAAAAATGATTTATGGTTCACAAAATTGTAAAAAATTGCTCTTATCCTGAAACAGTGTCCCTGTAACAGACCCTAAATTTGTTGTGTTAACTTCTCTGCAGCAGAATTGCAGGTACATTAGTGAATCTTTATCGCTCAGCAGGTCGCATTCTAACATGCCGGGAAAAACAGCTAAAGGCTCAGCTCAAGCCTGTTCCCCTGTATTTGGAGTTCCACAGCCCCCTAACCCACAACATCAGCACTGGGAGCCCTCTAAGTACTTAATAATTTCCAGCTGAAGCAGGCAGGCGAATAGTTACGAACACAATAAAACCAAGATGGGATTTGAAAAGGTTCCTGTCACTAACCCTAATCTTCCAGAAGCATCATTGCTGGAGCCATTGCTGATAGGGCTCTCGATGTTCTAATACAGGTGGGTGAAGGGAAGGCTGGACCCCTTGGAGAGAAGCTCCAGCAGGAACATTGTTGAAGAAGGACCCTTAAGTTTCCAACTCCTCAAAGACCTCACAGCCAACAGTCGCCAAGGGAGAAAGTCCCACGTACAGACAACTGAGGGGAAACTATAAAAGCAAATCTGCAATGCAAGTGCTTGCCTCCCAGTCTGGGGGTGGCCCACTGTGGGATTAACCAGATGCCATCCCACTCAGTATATGCCTTGTTTCTCATTGGTTGGAAACATCTTTGAATGTAGACCTTGGATTGGTGTTTACACCACCTAATCCCACCTATGGGGTGGTCTCTTCCCTCCTAATAAATACTCGGAGCTTCAGGAAAATACTCTCTTGTGTTTCTGGACTTTCCACAGAGCTTGCTGCTTCTTAGGCTTACATGTTGGAATTCCTGAATCCTTTTCTCCCCTCGTGTGTGTGTGTGTGTGTGTGTGTGTGTGCATGTGTGTGTGTGTGCTTACATGTTGGAATTCTTGAATCTTTTTCTCCCTTCCTGTGTGTGTGTGTGTGTGTGTGCTTACATGTTGGAATTCCTGAATCCTTTTCTCCCCTCGTGTGTGTGTGTGTGTGTGTATGTGTGTGTGTGTGTGTGTGCTTACATGTTGGAATTCCTGAATCCTTTTCTCCCCTCGTGTGTGTGTGTGTGTGTATGTGTGTGTGTGTGTGTGCTTACATGTTGGAATTCTTGAATCTTTTTCTCCCTTCCTGTGTGTGTGTGTGTGTGTGTGTGTGTGTGTATTATTTCCTAAATAGAAGTTTGCTCCCAGACCCGAGTCTCTCCAGTGTCCTGGCTTTATAATCTAAGGATTAATTTTTTTTTATTTTTTGGTTTTTTGGGTCATACCTGGCAGTGCTCAGGGGTTACTCCTGGCTCTATGCTTAGAAATCACTCCTGGGGGCCGGAGAGATAGCATGGAGGTAAGGCGTTTGCCTTTCATGCAGGAGGTCATCGGTTCAAATCCCGGCATCCCATATGGTCCCCTGTGCCTGCCAGAAGCAATTTCTGAGCCTGGAGCCAGGAATAACCCCTGAGCACTGCTGGGTGTGACCCAAAAACCACAAAAAAAAAAAAAATCGCTCCTGGTTGGGGCCGGAGAGATAGCATGGAGGTAAGGCGTTTGCCTTTCATGAGGTCGGTGGTGAATCCCAGCATCCCATATGGTCCCCTGAGCCTGCCAGGAGCGATTTCTGAGCATAGAGCCAGGAGGAACCCGTGAGCACTGCCAGGTGTGACCAAAAACCAAAAACCAAAAAGAAATGGCTCCAGGCAGGCTCGGGGGACCATGTGGAATGCCAGAATTCGAACCACTGTCCTTCTGCATGCAAGGCAAATGCCTTATCTCCATGCTATCTCTCCGGGCCCCATGATTAATTCTTTATAGCCCACGACTCACCTGAAAAGCCCCTCTTCTCTCTCCCTGCACACTCTCCTGGGCACCTGTTTTGCCTTATCTCTCTCCTTACCTCCTTTTACTTCCCCAATAAACTTTTTTTACTTCACTGCTTGTCTCCTCCTAATATTCTTTCCTGTGAGGTTAAATGAGGAATACAGAAAGCTCAAGGAAGGTCTAAGGCTGATTTTCTTTTGCTGAAAAAAGAAAGTCCTCACTACAGTCTGATATTATAACTTCCTGGAAAACCAGGTGGCTTGGGTCACCTCCAATGCCAGACAGAGCAAGTGATGTCAGATGTGGTGGGACAGCTGCCCAGGGCTGGAGAGACGTGAGGAGGGGGCCATGCAGGGGCTTTGCACAGATTTTGATCAGTCCTGCAGCTGCTGGCTCACAGGGGTGGACAGGGAAGGATTAGATCCCAAGGCTGCTGCTTCTCTCCTCACCTCTTCAGTGGGTCACCCAGGGACGCCCACTGGTCACTTTGTCACATGTTAAACAAATGATCCCGATTTGCCTGATTGCCGAATCAATCCTCCTACCTCACAGACTCAGGGAGCTGCCCCATGAGGATTGGCACCAGATAACCTCTGGCAGGTAGGTGGCACCACTCAGAGGGGTCCCCTGTACCCATATATTCATGTTGAAGCCAGTAGGGGTCCCTGTGACTTGTGTGAAGCAGGGGAGAGAGACAGCAGCCTTGAGAAGGAAATCTGCAGCTTCTCCCTCTCCACCTCTGCCATGAGCCTCGCTCTTGTGGGGAAGGGAGGGCAGTCCCAGACTTTTTCCCCAGGCCTTTCAGGTCCTCATTATTTCCTCAGCAAAGAATTTCAGAAAAGAAGAAAAGTGAAAAACAGGTTTTATTTTTAAGTTGTGGGGAGGAGGAAAGAGCATGGAGAGAGAGAGTGAGTGAGAGAGAGAGAAAGGAAAGAGAGAGAGAGAGAAGAGAGAAGGAGAGAGAGGAGAGAGGCAGCAGTAAGGTCATTGTGAAGAGAAACACATGGCAGATAGGGCCATGGAATAAAGCAAGCTGACTCCAACGAAACTTTAACTGACTGCTTGTGAATTATTTCTCCATCATTATCCTGCCTCTTCAGACCCACTGGCTGAGGTCTAGAGGCGTGCCATGCCAGGGGCAACCTGCCCAACACATGGACTCTATACATTATATTTATATTTTAATCAACAGGTACCCAGACACACATGTGCTCACACAGTACATATGTGCAACTCCCTTACTCCAAGTTAGCTTGTAGGTTTTCCAGCCTCCCCATGTAAGCATCAGTGCCAGACTGTCTCCCTGAATGGCCAGCACCCCCCTCAGACTGTTGTGGCCACCTGGCCCCTAGGCAGTCACAGCCTGTCACATCCTGGAGCTAGCCTTGCTGGACAAAATAAGAAATACCTTCAGACTGGCTCTGCCTTAGTGTTTGCTCCAACGAGGCTATTTCCAATTCCTGCCATAGTCCCTGGGCCTTAATGACTGTTTCTAGGTCAGTAAGTTTGATGAGAGAAGTATTGATTTCTGTATGGTCACAAGGAGGAAGGTTTGGGGAGAGACACAGAGACTGAGTTCATGGCCACAAAGTGGATTGGAGCAGCGCAGGGCAGTGTGGACAAGGGGTATTGGGCCAGTGAGTGGAAGCTTAGCCCATCCCTCTCACCAGTGTTCCCAGGCCAGTGCTCAAGTGCTCCTCCAGCGTGATCTCCACTTGTCTCTGCCCCAGGCCCACTGGACTAACACCTGAATCTCTCCCAGGCCACCACTGCCAGCTCTGCGCCCTCAGCACCCTCCCAGGGACTCCCTGTCCTCCAGCCACCACTCCACGCCAGCCTGGGGACCTTCCCCTCATGTGCCTCGCCTACCCCACTCAGAGGCCCATGGGTCCCGACTCTCAGTCTTGTTGGGATCACAGTGGTGGCTCTGAACAGCCACACAGTCTTCTTAATCCCCAAGACACAGTGAAAACACGTACAATGCTGTACGTGTATATATACATGTAGTGAGCATGTGTGTCCATGCAACAATACATGCTTGTCTACATAACCTGACATGTGTGTGAATACACACACATGCCTTGAACCCATTTAGATAAACATGATGCAAGTGTGCTATGCACTATTACCTATCTGCACACGGACCCACATGTGCCTAGGCACACAGGTACAGAGCACCGCACCCCACATGCCTGAGAGACCACGCTTGTTTACACACACGAAGACCACAGGCCTTTGTACACAGACATGCCTTGCGCACACACACACTCCCGTGAACACACAGTCCAGTAAACTCACACACATACACACACTTGCACGCACACTCCTCCTGCTTGCACTGCCTGGCCCAACCCTGCCATGTACCGCAGCCAGGGCCAGATGTAGAGGCAGCAAGGGATAAACCCCCTGGAAACTCAAGCACTTTAGCAGGAACTACCAGGATCCCCGAACTCTCGGACCTCCCCTTTGACCTGGCATGGCGGGTCCCATTGTCCCCTCCCTCCGATGACACGATCAGCATAGGAACCAATATATCACCCTAATTTAATTATCCGCCACTGGGAGTCTGATGCGCCCATGGTGCCGCTCCAGAACGAAATGTGCACTCCCTAATTGTTGTCAGCTCAGAAGCAACGGCGAGAGAACATTTCCTACCATTAAGGAAATGATATTTTAAATGATGAACAGACTGGATATGTTTGTACTTGAAGGAAGCAGGCTCTGGTAATGTTTGGAGAAATTAGTGAAAATTTACTGATTCTCAGAAGAAAAATGGTCCCGAGGAAAGCATCATGCCACACGTCCATCTCTGCAGCTAGGGCACAAGCTCACGCACACTCACCCCTCCAGAGCCCTGGATGTCCTCAGGCCCCCAATCCTGCAAGCTCAGGACAGCAACCACTGAGAAGGAGGAGGAAGGCCCCCAGGCCTGGGTGTGGTGCCTGTGGGGGTACAGTGTGGAACTCTGCCCAGCCCAGGCTTATTGGCAGTAATTATGTGCTTCCTGCCCAGACAGGAAGGTCATAATTGAGGGCTGGTGTGGGGGTGAAGGCCCCCAAGGTTCCTGCAGACAGCTCCACCTTGAGCTCACCTGGAGGAAGAGGCTTTGTAGGTGGGAAACAGGAAGGGTCCTGGAATGGGGGGTCGGGCTGCTTTCTTTCATGAGAGGAAGTCGGGGGAAGAGGAGCACATGGGCAGGTGGGCCCTCGGGGCAACCCCCACAGGCTGCAGGAAAACATGCAAAAGTGAGTGTGAACTGCTTTGTTACAGCAGGAAAATTAGCTGTGATGGAATCAGAGTCGACCTGACTGTATCCGGCCCAACAGGACTCTCAGTGCTCAATCTGGTCCCCGGTCCTTGGGAGGAGTCCAAAGGGATGAGTAGATAGTGGCCACAGCTGGGATGAGCCCTGCAGGCCATGATGGATGGACAAGCCACTTACCAGCCTCAGCCATCCTGCAAGGGACTTTCTTGGGCCTGTGGGCACTTCCCAGGAATCTCTCATCTAGGGTGTGAACTAGTCAGCAACCCCCATGATGAGGAGAGCCCTGGCAAAGCACCACTGCAGAGAACCTCCTGTGGAGCAAGTCAGGGGGAGCTCCCCATGCTCAACACCCCCTCCTGAGCAATTTCTCCTGAGTACCTCATATGGAGCACCTCCTGCCAAGCACCACCTGTGGAGCACCCTGTGTAGAGCACCTCCTGTGGAGCACTCTGTGTGAAGCACCCCTGCCGAGAACCCCCTGTGCTCTGTGGCCATTGTCCTGACACTGGGCAGCGAAGGTTCCCCCAGTCCTGACTCTCCTGCTTTCTGCTCAGACTAGACCCATTGCTCTTGCTGAAAGACCAGTTTGAAGTCAAGCTCTTTCCTGCGTCTTTCCTTCTGCTCTGACTCACACCACCATACACCTGCTCAGGATCTGCTTGTGGCTGGTCCTGCTTATGAGACCAACAGCACCGAGACAAGTCTGGTCTGTCCCCTCCCCGTCGCTTCTCAGGACATGGGGCTTAAATGGCCTTGAACTCTGGGGATGCGGTAGCTTGGAGTATGGTCTGTGCTGGGCTGTGTACACAGGAAAGGAGAGGGTGGATCCCGAGGGTAGGGCCTTGTGCACAGGGGAGGGAGACCCCATTGTGAAGGCTGTGTGCACAGGGGATGTGGGACCCATCCCTTGCTGGGGTCATTGCCCCTCAGGACTGGTCAGTGGCACTGGGCAAGCACGGCCTGCCCAACGAATCCCCCCTGCAGTGCTCAGTGCAGGAAGGCCAGTCTTCATCTGTCTGGTGGGGATGCAGGGACTCTCCCAACCTCTGCAAGGTCCTATAGACACAGGTCAGGGACGGGTGTGTTGGGATAATGCCCCCCACAGAGCGCTGATCTCAAGGCACAGATAAGGGTCCCTCAGCCCATGGGGCATTCAAGCACATTAGGGCTGAGTGTTCACCCACTCCAGCCCAGCCATGAGGATGACTGTCTTGCAAACTGGGGGAATTCAAGTTGCCCCCGGGGTGTTATGGGACCAGAGACATGCTGGCAGCCCCGACTGGCCTCCATGTGGACTGTCCTCAAAGTTGGCCGGGCTGAGTCAGGCCAGGCAGCTGCTCGCAGGAGTCCTTAGGGAGCATTTTGGACCATGGTAGTAAAGGTCCCTGCAGGGCCCCCCTTCTTCCGTCACCAGGGCATCCCGACTCCTTGACTGTGGAGATGCTCTCCTGACCTCTCTGCCCACAGCTGTCACCGCCCATCCCCAGAGCAAGGGTGGCTCCAGCCTGTCCCCATGCCATTGTCGACTCGGGCTTCCTCTCCTCCGGCAAGTCCCTCCGAGTTTCCATGGAAACCCGGGAATGTGGGCCGGAGCGGGAGCGAGAGCCTTTAAAATAATGCGGGTTTCAAACTTTGCTGGGCCCCACACCCGAGCCCGTTTCCATGGAGACAGCCACAGTGAGGTCCCACCCCCACGGAGCTGAGGGACCCCCTCACAGCCTCCTGCGGGGGTCCCCACGTCTGAGGGAGACAGGGTAGTCTCTCCACAGCCTCCCACAAGATCCCATGAGGAGGTAGTCAGGGCACCCCAAGTCAGTGTGGGGTGCAGCCCCCAAAGT
Organism: Suncus etruscus; assembly: GCF_024139225.1. Lineage (NCBI taxonomy): Eukaryota > Metazoa > Chordata > Mammalia > Eulipotyphla > Soricidae > Suncus > Suncus etruscus. Next base: position 71,843,410 of record NC_064864.1, read on the forward strand.
TCCTAGGAGGAAAAGGAGGGGAGGTTGTTCTGGATCACACCAGAACCTTAGGGCAGGGGGGCCTACGGAGGGCTCATCTCTCACACTCACTCATGCACACCTGGAAACATCCACATACCTGAAGACTTACATGGTCAAGCTAGGCATGATCACTCTCACATGTATGTAGCCCATGTGTACACTCACACACGAGCCCTGTGAACACTTACATGTATGTTGAATTAAATAATTAATGATGGATCTGGATGGTGAAGGATGGATGTGGATGGATTTTTCTCTGCCATCCCAGGCCACGTGGCTCCGCAACCCCCATCCAGCTGGCGGGTCCCAGGTTTAGGTGAACGGCGGAATCAGACTCATCCAGAGGCAGGCATCAGGAAGCATCAACTTTATTCATGCCCTATTCGTTACATGTGTCGCCTATATCATAACCTTTTAAGCATTCAGCCATTCTTAGCTAACCCTGCATCTTAACTCCTATCAGCCATCTTCCCTTTGGCCTCCATGCTGGCAAAAGACCAAAAAAGCGAAAGGGCCTAATCCCCTGGGTCAAAGGCTTTTCTACCTTTTCCAAGACCCCTCCCAGGAATGGGCGGGGTCTTGCAGGTAAGGTCAAGTTACCTAGGAAGAAAGGAGGGATGAGGCTTCACATGTACAGTTGCATATACACAATATTTACACATGGCAACACATGAACACCATATATCATCATACATACACTCATATATAATACATGAACACCTGCTCTTGCATACTCACAGACAACATGCTTTCACACTTGCATCCACACAGACTACATATATATTTACACTTACATTTATAAACTGTGACAGGCATATTTACACTCACATACACATTTACTGGTCCACATTCACATTCTCCCAGTCTCACACTCACACATTCTCAACCTTGCACATTTACATGCCCATGTTCACACACTCACACACGCATCGGTACATCCATGTTCACTCTCCCACATTCAGCAGAGCAGGGAAGGAAGAGCTGTGTCCGAGGAAGCACCATGAGCCCTTCTCGGTCTCTGCAGGTGTCAAAAGCATCCCCTGCTCAGGTCATGCACCCCAGCATGTGGGTCATGCCCTGGGACCCAGAGTCCCCAGAGAAACAGACCAGGGAATAAGCCAAGTGTCTGGAGGACCAAGAGGTCAAGCACCAGCTGCTGCAGGTGCTGACCCAGTCCCAGCCTGAGTACAGTGAGAGATCCGCAGAGTGGATCTGTGTGGGAATTCGGGTCCAAACCTTGAGGAGATCATGCCCTGCTGAGTTCCATTCCCTGCAATTGGCCATTGATGAGGACCTGCTTTTCACCCCAACACCGAAATATCCTCAGATATGTGAACACAAACACACATACCCCAGAAAGGCCCCAAAGTTCAGCCATGGCCAAGCAGGGCCCCAAACTGTCAACCACAGCTGAGGGGACCCTAAACCACAGCTGAGAGAGGACCCATGTTTTCAGCATGGCCGAGTCAGTGTGACCCCACAAACCCTGGAGTCAACACCCCAATCAGCCACATGCACTAGTTGTGGCTCTTATGCAGATCTGTGGAGACATGTCCATGGGCCATGCTCCCTCTTGGCTGCTCCCAGACCCTGTGACCAGCCCACGGGGCACACAGAGGATTTCAGTCACCATCTCAGCCTGAGACTAGTCCCAAGAACAGGGGTTGACAGTCAGCCCCTATAACTCCCCGATGCTCCCTGAACAGAGTTCTCCCACAGAGCCTTCTGCAGCTACTCCACTCTCATGGCAACAGTAATTGCATAGGCACCACAGTTCTCAGAGGTCAGCGCAGGGAACTTGGGGTGCCTGGGTACAGGCACGAACTCTCAGAATCACCATCTGTGCACGCTAGAGGGTCATGACCCGGCAGCTGTGCCAGGAACTGGATGGGGTGGCCACAGGACTAAGGCATGTCTTCCCATGTAGAGAGAAGTTAAATGCCTGTCCCAGAAATAGGCAGGGGAGGGTGGGTTAGAAGGAAGAGGACATTGGGGAAGGTTAGAGGGAAACTGGGGACACTGATGGTGGGAAATGTGTCCTGGTGAAGGTTGCTGTATATTGTGTGACTCTAACTCAATCATGAGCAACTTTATCTGTGGAAAATAAACTGTATTACGAACAACCTTATAACCATAGTGTTTAACTAAAAATATATATTAAAAAGGGAAATAAAGTGCTGATGGGTGTGGAAGTGTCTATATGAGTACATCTGTGTGTGGTATCTTTGTGTGTGCGTGTACAGATAGGTGTGAATGTGTATGAATTGTATGAGCCTGTGTGGACATTGGGCTGTGTGCTTGAGTGTGTGCATTGTGGTGTACTTATGGGTGCTATGCTAGGGTGTGTATTGACCTGTACATGTGTGTCTGTTGAGTTGTGATGGGTGTATGGAGGGTGTGTGTTAGGTGCATGCATGTGTGTTGGGTTGTGTTGGTGTGTTCATGTGGTGGGTTGCAGAAGACCAAAGAGAGCAGTGCAGGGTCTGTGCCCATGGCAACCCCCATCCCAGTCCCCCAAGTCCCCAGGCCCAGAAATGGGCAAGGAGCTCTTGATCCTGACGCTCTTGTGTCCACATGTCCATGTGCTGGAGATTCCAGTCCCACACAACACACATGCTGTACTGTGTGTGATGGGCCAGGCACTTACGCATTGTCTCATGGACAGGCTGTGCGTGTGTGCTGGGCTATGCACATGCACTGGCTATGCATGTATGACGAACCATGAATATGTGCTGAGCATGTGTGGTGAACTGTTTTGTACATGTATGGTGAACTGTACACACGTGTGATGAGCAGTACGCAGGCCCTTTTGTGTGCACCTACACACAGAGGAGCGGTGAACTCAGGACTCACTGCACTGTCCTGGAAGGGACTCAGTCTGTCCACTCAGCATCACCCTGGCCAGAGCCTGGAGTGTCAGAGCCTGGTTGGCATCAGAACCACCGATCTCCTGACCCTGGGGCCTCCCTGTGGACTGCAGGGCTGTTTGCAGATGGTTGGCGGCGAGTTTCCATTGTCTCCCCACAGCTAACCCTGGAACTGATCAGACACATTTCACTTCTCAAAGCTAAATGGGTCTTGGCACCGTCCCTCACACCCAGGCTTGGTGACGAGACCACAAGGCGTGCAGGCGGCTCAGCTCCGCCCTGGCTTCCGCCCGCGCCTGGGAGATGCTGCATCTCGGCAGAAACTCCGGGTGCCGAGATTCGGGACATGTGCCAGAACCTGGGCAAATTGGTTCGTTTCCATGCTGAGAGAGGGGGGAGGCAGCGAGGGAGGGTTTTAATATTAATGAAACTAAAACCCAGGGTACAGCGGGCCGAGAATCGTGATTAAAAATTGGCCCACACCAGCGCGGCCTGCAGCTCTGGCATCTTTATGGGGTGTTGGCCTCAGCAGTCTCCAGCCTGGCCCCACCCCCGGGCCTATGGGCTGACCAGCCCCTAAATCAGCTGGTCGATACCCGCACCCACGCTGTGCCTGGCCCTGCCATCGATTTCCTGAAATGAATGGTTTCTGCCCGTAAAACCCAAATTACTGTTTCACCCAAAGGAACACATATAATTTTTGTCTCCCTGATAATGTTAACATCATCGTTAATAGTCCCCGGGGAGACACTTAACCTGCCAGCAGCCACGTGCGGTGGCCTCGCTTCGCACGTATGAGGGCAGAGCCAGCAGCTAGCAACATGCCCAGGCACCCCCACTGAGCACTGCAGCTCTGTCTGAGGGTCAGATTCTGGCTTCCAGATACTGCCTCAATCAGGCTCAAGTGCTAAGAGCTGTGGCCTGTGTCGTGTAGTCGGACCCCTGAGGGGACCCTGGTAGGCGGGAGCCTCAACACATCCAGTCCCTTGGGGACAGGGCAAGAGTGGCAGGACACGAGCCAAAGCTGGGACTGGGGCTCATAGGGCTCAAGCTCTACCCACTGGGAACTGCTGGCCCCCAATTTCAGGGACCCTCGAAATTCATGACCCAGAGCCGGGCACTCCACAGGTGCTATGTCCCCTAAACATGGAACTTCATGGGAACTCATGTCTCCCTACACATGGTTCACCACAGGACCTGCATGTCCCCAGTCATGACCCTGCAGAGCTTGTGTCCACAAGCCACACAGAAGCTGTAGGGGGGGGGGGATAACTCCCCATTTGCTCAGAACCTCAGGGCTCAAATGACTGATGAGAGAGGAACCAGGGACCCCATATGCTTTACTGACCTGAGGACCTAAATATCTCGAGAGTAGAGCTGGCAGGTGAAACCCAAAGATGTAGTCACAGGTTGGACTGGAGCCCAGGGCCATAAGCTTCTGGGAGGACTGTAGGGGCTATAAGTATCAGGGACACGGGGCATCCTATGCCCCAAGATCAAAGAAGCTGTGGAGATACAGACATCAATGAGCTTTCCAAATGACGTGGCCCCCACAAGCCCCCCCAGACCCTGCAGTGCAGCTATCAGGACAGTGCTCCAGTTAGGGATCTGGCTCTTGCAGTGATGTGGCTGCCAGCTGGGGCCTGCCCATGCTGAATCCAGTTCTGCTGGTCTGGGATCAGACCCCCAGGCCTGCTGTATAGGGCCACCAGCCATCCTGTGACTCAGGCTATGCCATCCTTGGCCAGCTTCTGCCATCTCTGCTGCTCCTTTTTGTCCCACTTTTCACTTCTTCACCCTTAACTGACTTGGACGTGGCTTTTAGAGGTCTCTGTAATGCCAGTTCCCATCAGCCCCAGGCCTCAGTATCACCTAGGTATCAGGAGCCAACACCTCTAGTTCTGGTCCCCCACTTTATTTGATTGTGGCTTCACATCATCGATTCTTTTGCGGGGGCACACCTGGCAGGGCTCAGGCATTACTCCTGGATCTGCGCTCAGATATTGCTCATGGCAGGCTCGAGGGACCATATGAGATACTGGGAATCAAACCCAGGTCTGTCCTGTGTTGGCTGTGTGCAAGGCAAATGTCCTACTGCTATGCTATCTCTCCAGCCCCCACATCAGCATTCCTGAAGTCCTGGACAGAAGTTGTTCCCAGAGCATCAGTGTGACTCTTGGTCCTGAAGCTATGGACCACAGGTGGGTCTATCCCCAAACAGGCGCAGCAGCAAGTCCTGAGCAACCCAGACAGAGATGTTGGGCCTAGAGGACTCACTTTCAGGATTAGACAAAGCCCAGGCTTTGGCACCCTCTGTAAAAATGCTCTCAGCTTCCTTATTCTGGAAGAATTCAGATAAAACTTAATAACAAATACTATTATTACCTGCAAAGACAGACGGTGATTAAATTATTGGGGCTCCTCCTTGCCACGCACTTTAATTAGTGAAAGCTGGTGGTATATATTAATATTCCCAGAGGCATTTGCATATACTCACAACAGGCTAACCAGATATTAGCTGAAATATAATAATATTATATTAGAAATCCTTTTCAGATTAGATCCTATTACCTGTTTTTCTCTCTGATTATCAATATGGAATCTCTTCATTTATTATCAGAAATTCTCTAATTCAGGAACCCAAAATGTTCTGTTTTCCACCAGGATGAGGCTCTTCCACTCCATGCCTTAACAGGGCAGGTGAGGTGAGGAGGAAGCCAAGGTGTGGGAAGGGATCAGAGCCTCTTGGGTGAGAAGGGAACCCACTGCAAACCAGAGGGTGCTCTCCAGACCCTAAGACCCAAGGGTGCTCTACCCTGAACATCAACTGCCCCCTCAAGAGAGATTGTGGGGTCAGGAGGACTGGAGTCACATCACTCTGAGCAGCACTGGGGATACCGAGACCATTGTATGTAAACCAATAGAGGGGTTCACAAGGATCTTCCCGAGGCCCATCCCTCCTCCTCCTCCCTCTGCTCAGCCCACAGGAGCTGAAGCTGAGTGTTCCAGTGCCCCCCCCCCCAAGACCAGGTCTAGCCCTGAGCAGTGTCTGGTGGGGCTCTGGAGATAGAGGCCTGCATGATGCACAGACGTGTGTCCATGGCACAACCCTTGGAAGATCCTCCTCCCACAAGACTAACCACGGGCATGTCTCCCTCACCTAGACACTCAGGCAGGGCTGGAGGGACCCCAAGAAAACCGAGGTGGAACTTTCTGGATGGACATGAGACAAGGCCACTCTGAGCTGGGCTGAGACCTGGGGCCTACACACACGATTTGGGGGGACTGGGACTAGGTGTGAAGAATGTGGGGGTTCCAGGGGAGCTCTGAGGGCCCTGGGAGTTATCTGGGGCCCTGAGGGTACAGAGCACTCAAGCAGAGAACCAAGCCTGGCTCACACCCACCTGCCAGAGCCTGGCCCACAGCCACAGCTGGGTCCTGCCCCACAGGACATGGGGATATAGATTACTGTCCAAACACAGAAGTTCCTTGTGACCCCTTGTTCCCAGGGCCCTGCATGGGAGACACTACCTGGGAGAGGGACAGGTACCCTGGGAGAGTCAGACCTGCAGTGTGGCCCATCCTGAGTACTCCCTGTTGAAAGCTTCCTCCTTGCCTCCCAGACACTAGGCCAGCCCAAGCAGCCGTCACTGAGACCCAGAAGCATGGCGAGGTCCAACTGTCAGATCAGCACACACGTGCCCCACATGGCCAGCACACATGCATGCCCCCACATGATAGTCAGCACATGTATCCCACATGACACAAGCACACATGTGTCCCACAGGACAGCAGCATATGTGTTCCACATGATGTCCAGCACATGTATGTTCTACAGGACAGCAGCCCATACATGTACCGCATTTCAGCAGTACATGTATGTCCAAATGACATCAACATGTGTACCACACGATGGCCAGCATGTGTGTCTCATGAAAGAGCAGCACACATGTTTCTATATGATAGAAGTACACACATGTCACACACAACAGCAGCACATGCATGACCTGAAGGAACAACCCAGGGCAGTGGTCCCGATGTCTCTGCAGGAAACACTCAGCCGCTCTGACAGACATGTCCTGACAAGGACCTCCCCCCAGCCTGAAAAAGTATTTTAGGAATGAAAATACAGAGGATTCCAATCACCATCGGCTCCAATCACGGGACTGATGGGAAAACAATAATATTCATGCTCAGCCTTAATTAATTTGTCTGTATTATTCCAAAGCCTCCAGCACTGAGCAGTCAGTCATCATGTCGAGCGGCGTGCAAATAAGCTAGTCAGTCAGTCGCTCCTCATCCAGCTGACTCTCCCTGAGCCCACCTTGTGGGGACAGAGGGCACAGACAGGGACCTTTTCTTCAGAAGCCCACCCCTCGAGCCCACTGTACCCACAGGATCCCTATTCACGAAACTTCTCATGGCAAAAACCAAAGGAAGGAGTTGAGATCACCACCTGCCCACACCAGCTCGGTTCACCCCCAGAGGCACCTTTGTCTCCCTGAGAAACTGTATCACATTCCCTGGAGTCCACCGTGGGCATCAGGATCGTGCTAGGTACTGGATCTTCTGAGATTTGAATGATCATGGAACTACTCAGGCTTTGAGGGGGAACATCTCAGCCCTAAAGACCCCTGTTCTGCTACCCAAATCCCAGTGCCACAGTGCTACACAGCCCCCCAAGCCCATCTCTCCACACCACAGGGCCTGCAGAGGCTCATGGTGTCTTCCATTCTTGGAGTCCCCATCTGTAAGGTGCTGTGGGGAGCTGGCCTCCACCCTCTCAAAAGGGCATCTAATCTCCCAATATGGGCATCTGGGTCTCCTGGTCTCATGCCAGTGCACAAGTGGTGGTGCCATGCAGAGGGGGCTCCATTCTGAAGAACCTGCAGGTTCTCTGCCTGGCACAGACACTCCCAGAGGCCCTACCACCCAAATCCCTGCCGGTGTGGGACCAGTGTGTGCTCTGTAGCTGTGGCTATAGGCAGTGCCTTTGACATCATCTCCTGAGGTGCCTGCCCTCCTCTGTCTATTCTGCTCCTCACACCTTGTCCTGACTTTGGAGTCTCCACCACTCCCTGTTTCTTGGGGGACCATCCTTCAGAAGTACTTGTAATGCTGCTCCTAGTTTCTGCTCTTGGTCCCCTGTGCAGTCTAGGTTCTCATATGACTAGTCCACTGATTAGCCACTTTCCTCCTGGCTCTGCCCCTAGCATCACATTTCAGGTCACTGCCAAGCCCAAGGTCTTAGAGGCCTTCTGGGGGTTTCTAGCCCTGCATTTGGGCTCTAGTCTGCGATGGTGCTGAGTCCCTGTGTGTGAATATGCATCGTCTCTGACCAGCTCTTTCCAACACATTCATGTGGGTCTATTTTTGTATTGTGCCATGGTCCACATGTCCATCCTTACTATCATGTTCCTACAATCAGAAATCTGGGGACTGATATAAGCCTCCAATTTAGCTCTTCAATTTTATGTTCAATTTCTGGGTCTCTGAACTCAGAACAAATTTTGGAACCAGTTTGTCAATCACCACAGAACAGCCAGCCTGGTTTTCAATGAGTCTGTCAGATCCACCAGTCATGGCTAGAGAGAGAGACCACAGAGGGCAGGGTGCTGGTCTTGCATATGGCCAACCAGGGTTCAATACCCAGCAACCCATATGGTCCCCAACAACTGACCCTCATCAAACCACTAGATCCTAGAGGAGCACATGACCCTAGTTCACAGGACTACTAACTGTCCAGTAGAACCTGATGGGAAAGTTGTGTAAAAGAAATAGTAACCCAGAAGGCTGGAGCAATAGCACAGCAGGAAGGACATTTACCTTGCATATGCTAACCCAGGTTCGATCCCAACATCCCGAACCTGCCAGAAGTAATTCCTGAGCACATAAGAGCAAGTAATACCTGAGCACTATCGGGTGTGGCCACAAAACTAAAAAATATTAAAATAATTAACAATGATTACAAGTTGACTTTTATTGATTTTTTTTTATAATCCCATGTGTCTCTGTTGTATGCTTACATATATATTTGCTTATACCTGCTAAGGGGGCAGACGTGGGTGGAAAACTGAGGGCAGTGGTGGTCACACAGGTAGTGGAATTGATGTTGGGACACTAAACGCATGAAAACACTGTATCATGAACAATTTGGTAAATCATAGTGCTGTAATAAAATTTTATTTGAAAAAATTTAAAATACAAAAAGTACAGGTCTACTGCAAAGGGCAAGAGGAGCCAATCACATATGCATCTGCTGGAGAAGCTGGGAAAATCAGAGCAATAAAATCACGTGCTGGGTTACAACCCAAAGAACATTAGATGCAGGGTTACAGAAATGCCAATAAAGGGAGGCAGAGAACTCACTGGGCACCTGCCCCAAGGGTGGGCATGAGGGAATGTAGGTACCATTACCAGGTGAGGCCTCACCAAGATGACCTCACCCAGGCAGAACAGGGCACACCAGTGTGAGTGGAGTGTAAAGGACCAGGACATCCCCTGAGGTCTACTGACCTCCCCAGATTACATGGAGTCATTGAGCCAAAAGGGAGACCCCAGACCCCAACACACAGCCCCCCTGCTCTTCCCTCAAGGCTGTCACCAGCTGTGGAGGGTTTGGGGAGCTGCTACTGTCACAGGGCCTGTGAGTCCTGGGTGGACCTTGGGGCAGGAAATAGTTTAGAGAAAAGCAAGGAGATGACATCTATGTAGACACCATGTTTAGAGGCCCCAGCGGTGGACACAGGTCCCGCAAGCAAGACACAGGATTGGGCACTGACTCTGCACAATCTCCATGCTGGAGGGTCCAGGTGAGACGCATCAACAGGGACCAGACAGCAGCCACAGCAGGTGGGACACACAGAAACAGAGTCTGGTGACCTGAAGCCACCACATGAGGCTCTTGTTTGAAAACATCACCAAGAAGTGAACCCGTGAGTGCTCGGAACAAGACAGGAACAACTACAAGTGGACTGGGGAGTGAACATGAACAAATGTCGCTTCTTACCTCGCCAATTCTAAACATAGCAGATGGACGAGACAAGCTGTGAGTGTGAGGATAGTAAATAAATAGCAACTCCAACCGTGAGAACGACCAAACTGCGAGTGGGCACCCGGCACGCTGCGTGGGCTGGGATTTCTCAGGCAAGACATGAAAAGCAGAATGCACCAGGAAAATGAAAAGTTGTACTTAACAAAACTTTAAACCTTTACTCTTTGAAAATTGCCATTACTAAACTAAAAGATGAACAAGATGCTAAGAGGAAATGTTTGCACAATGTGTTTCTGAGATTTTAAAAACACGCAATCAATGGGACCAGAGCAATAGCACAGCAGGGAGGGCATTTGCCTTGCTCACAGTCAACCAGGGTTCAATCCCATTGGGATTCCAGAGCCTGCCAGGAGTGATTCCTGAGCACATAGTCAGGAGTAACCCCTGAGCACTGCCGGGTGTGACTCAAAAAAAAAAAAAAAAAAAAACAAACAAAAATATCATGCAACCAAAACACAAGCCCTGGGACCAGAAATATTACAGCACGGAAGGCACCTGCCTTGCACATGACCAACCTGAATTCAATCCCTGGTGTCCCATAGGATTCTCTGAGCCTACCAGGAATAATTCCTGTGTGCAGAACCAGGAGGAACCCCAGAGCACCACCAGATGTGATCTGAAATATATTGCTTTTTCTATCACTAGGACCAGGCCAGGAGGCAACGTTGTGAATGGAGCCAGCGCCCAGCACTCAACCAGGCCACGCAGCTGGGAAGCTGCTGACAATGTAACACTGGCCTGTGCTGGCCTGACTTGCATGATTATCATGAAGAAGCTCGGGGACTTCCCAGGAAATGCACTATCCACAGTGCACCACGAGCGGTAATGGGGGAGCTCTGGTTCTTCCATCTCCTTCTCCCACACCTGACTCAACAGTCGGTGACTCCGCAGAGCCCCAAGCAGGGCGATATCAGGAGCCTGCCCCGAGCTGGAGAAAATAAAGTCTCTGCATCTCTATTTATATTCCAGCCCTGCTGCAAATGGAAATGCAGATAATGAACAGACCCTGATTAAACTGGCCTCATGAATATTCATTGAATCACCTGGCTCCCGAGCTAATTCCATTCTTTCTCCAGTGGCTGTTTCTGCATAACAAAGCGTTCCTTCTCCAAAGAGGGGAGCTGGGTGCTGATGACAAAGAAAAGAAGAAACTGAGTTTGAACTCCGGGTTCAAAGAAAATAGACTCCCAGTCAACAACGTGTCTGTCTCAGGGTCGAATGTGATCTTCTCACAGAGATAATCCCCCTCACGCTGTAGTGAAGGCAACTCCTCTGCATGGGAGTCACAAGGAATGAGAAATTAGTTCATGGGAAAGGGCAGAGATCTAATGAGAGCCGTGAGGACCCCGTGGTTCAGGGATTATCATATCAAGTTACTTGCTGCTGTCTCCTCAGATAAATAAAAAAAAAATCTCCATCGACATTTGGACATCTGAGAAGGGAAAACTCCAGAAACACTAAAGCAGAAGCTAAATATTTCAGCACGTCTGGATGCTGAGGTGTGTCCTGGGCTATGCACCTTTCTGGAGCCTCCAGTCCTCCTCCCATCTCCTCCCTTGTGCTCAGGTCTAGAGGGAGAAGGATCCATGGGGCTGACCTTCTGTTCTTGGGCAGGCCAGAAGCACAACACAGCCCCATCACTGGCTGACAGGATGGGCAGAGGGCTGACCCCCAGAACCCACCAGGCCCAAGCAGAAGCTGAATTCAATCTCAGAATCACACGGCCTCATGAGGCTAGTTTCCTGCCCCGCCCTTGCCAATCCCTGGCCAATCCCTTCTCCGCACCCCACGCCCCAACCCTTACCTCCGTGCCTGGCCCTGACTGGGCTTGTGTTTGTAGACCAGGGGAGGATTTTGTGTGCTTCAGGGGGCCAGCCCAGGGCAGCCTGCCCTCTTCATTCCAGCATCTATTGGTCTGTAGCCCCGCCCCCCCCCCCCCAATTCTAAGCACACACACACACTCCCATTCATCAAAGAAACAGCTTCTTGTGACCTCCAAGGTGGGGAGTGATCATCTGGGATCTTTACCCAGGGTTGGGGAAGTGATTTGTCTGTCTGTCTGCAGGACACCTTTCCTGGTCTGTATTTCCCTGGGGGAAGGGTGCATGAAATGGAGCGAATGAAAGAAGGTGAGATTCCAGCAGGTGGAAGCCAGTCAGCCTGAGGTAGCTGTGTCCCAGTTAATAAACAGGACAGACCGGAACCCTGCTGGGGAGTCTGGGGAGGTAACAGGCAGTTTGAGGAGTCTAGGAGCTGCAGAGAAAAGTGTTGTGAGTCCCCCTACCTTCAGAGAGATCTGTAGGATGCCCGTGCGTGTCCCCAAGGTCCTGTTTTGAGACCAATCACTCTCACTAGTGACATTCTGTGCTGTGGCTGTGGGTTTGTCTGAAGCTAAGCATCTGGACGCAGTTAATCACGTCTGCCCTCGGTCTTAGTGCCACTGCATCTAAGCTCTGTCTTCAGTGTTGTCATAAGGAGAAAGGTGAGTCCAAAGTGATAGCACAGAGGGAAGGGCATTTTGTCTTTCCCCTGGCTGATCCAGGTTCAATCCCCAGCATCCCAGAGGGTTCCACAAGCCTGCCAGGAGTGATTTCTGAGCACAGAGCCAGGAGTAACTTCTGGGTACTACTGGGTGTGGCCAAAAAATAAAAATAAAAAAAGAAGGAAATCCTGGAAACTAAATGTGGGGAGGGTCCAGGAGTATACGGTAGTGGGCCAAAAGGACTCCTGAGCCTCAAAAACACCCAAGTAAAACAATGACTCTAAAGAAAAACTTAGGACAGGCAGAGCAGAAACGAAGAGAGATGCAGGAAGGAAGAGGAGAGCTTGGGCCAGCCCAACCTGTCCTGCCTATGAGCAGCGAAGAACAGGGGATGGGGTTAGCATTTTGTTTGTCTTTGGCTCTTGTTGACAAAAAGTCTTCTTTATTGCTTTATCTCAAAAATGATTGAATAGGACTGTAGAGGGAACACAGCACATAGGGCATCTGCTTGCACATGGCCACCTAGGTTCGACCTCTTGAACCCTTTGAGTCCCCTGAGCCCTGCAGAAGAGATTCCTGAGCACAAAGCCAGGAGTAAACCTCCAGGGTTACAAAAACCAAAATAAATAAAGACTGAATAACTGTATTATTGCCCTTACAGCCCATAATCAGCTTCTAGCAGGAGCTGGCCTCTTATAAATTAAGGTAAGGTTTTAGGGATATGTTCCCAGACTCCCCCTAAAAAATGAGTTTAAGTCTTCAGAATCATTAAGGAGAAATCTCTTGAAGCAGATGGACAGAGCATTTTGAAATTAAACAGAGAAAGTTCCTGTGTTTTCACAAACATTCGCAGTTCAAATATTGTTCTTTAATCTAGTGCAGACGCCTGAAATTTTAATGAGACATGTTTTGTGCCTGCATATATATTTGCATGATGTCCCCACTTTTGTTTTGCTTCTGGAAGGAAATTTTATAATGTTTGGCTCAAAATACTTACGATTGGAGACTATTTTGGTAAATAATTATTTAAATTTCAATGGTTTGGGTCCAGTGCAATAGTACGGCAGGTAAAGCACTTGCCTTGTATGTGGCCAATCCAGATTCAATACACAGCATCCCATACAAGTCTCCCAAACATCTCCAGGAATAATTCCTGAGTGTAGAGCCAGTAGTAACCCCTGAGCACTGCTAAGTGTTCAAACCAAAACAAAACAAACAAAAAATTAATGAGTTTGTTTGAAGCATACACATCTGTATAGTCATAAAATTGAATCCAGGGGCAAGAGATAGCACAGCAGGTTGGGTGCTTGCCTTACAAACTGCTGATCCAGGTTTAATCCCTGGTACCCTATGTAGTCCTGAACCCCACCAGGAGTAATCTCTAAGTCAGAGTGGTTCATTTAAGCCAGGAGTGATCCCTCCCCGCAAAAAAATAACTGATATCTTACCCATGCTTGTTCATTAGGATGACCTCATCTTGGCTCAAATAGGGAAGTTCTGACTTGGTCCTGCAAGGATTTACACTCGTCTGGAAACAGGTATGTTTCCAGTGCTAATGTACCCAAGACATTAACACCTATGAAAGTTCCAGGGCAAGGAAACTCACCTGAGATATAAAGGATTAAAGCAAGTGACAGAAATATCTAGAAATAATTTGCTTCTGAGATTTGGGTAAATTGAGATTTTAGAGCTACTTTATGAGACAGACTGAAGACAGGATTCTTGAAGGCAAGACAGATACTCTGTCTCTCTCTGTGTCTCTCCCTCTGTATGTCTCTCTGTCTGTGTGTCTCTATCTGTCTCTCTGTCTCCCCACCCCCACACACACATTTCTAGACAAACCAGAGGAATTCGCACCAGATACTAAAGCCACAGCACTAAGTCCCATAAACGGTACAGGCTCTGTTTGGGCTGTATATCCATAAACTGTTTAACAAGACTCTGGGAAACTCCAGTTCTTCTACATTTAACAGTGGAAATTCATTGAGTAACTAGGTTTTTAGCAACATTTATTGACGTGGGTGCTGGGCACCCAGTGGGCAAGGCATTTGCCTTAATTACATCTTACCTGGTGCAATTACCAGCACTTCATATGGTTCCCCAGGCCTCACCAGGGAGATCCCTGAGCACAGAGCAGGCAATAAGCTCTGAGTACCATCAGGTGTGAATTGTCCACATCCCACATCACTGGCACATCACTGGCAGCTGAGCCACGAGACTGTCCATCCAGCCAATAGTAGCCCACCTGCTACCAACCAGTCAATGGAAACCCACCTCCTCCCCACCCAGCCCGTGGTATACTTACCTCTTCCCTGTCCTACAAGAGAGAGTCCACACAAAAAGGATCCACTTTGTACCAGCACTAGAGGCTTTGGGGGTGTTCAGGAACTCAGGACAGCCCAGCCCGGTCCCTGCCTAGATGAAGAAGAATGTTGGGCATGGATGGGGCATAACCACCCAGCTCCAACTAAGTGCATGAGAGGAGGACTGAGCGGGAGAAGGCACTAAGCAGGAGAGACCCGAGTGGGCTAGAGACTGAGCCCCACGTGGATGAATATACATGGGGAAGTCTGGAACCTGTGGCTACCATGTGAGAATGCTGCATGAGGTAGTAATCCATGCCAGCCCTCCCAGGGAGTCCAGTATGACTCAGCCCAGCAGCCTGGCATCCAGATGGCCAGCTGGGACTGTGCTCTGGCCCCAAGTCTTTGTTCTGGATGAGCCAGGAAAATGGTCCTGACTGCAGCAGATGCTGCTACAGTCTTAGCTACTAGGTCCCAGGCCAGCCTACTCAAGGCTAAATGTGGCCCAGGCCCCCTGGGTCCTTAAACCCATGGATGGCCTGAGCCTCCTTCCCCAAATTGAGACAGAACAGGAAAGGGGAAGCAGCAGCCTGAGGTGGGACCCACAAGAGCACCAAAAGGGGTTCCTCAGTCTTACACCAGCCCTGGGATCCCCACCACCCCCTTTCTGCTGCCCCAGTAGCTGCTCCTGCTGCAGCCTGGCAACTCAGATCCCACTAATGAGGGCTCCAGCATGCCAGGAGCTGTTGGTTTGCAGACAGGAAGCCGCCAAAAGAATTTATGTGACACTTGATAATTGGACCTTGGGGGCCAGGCTACTGCTTCTAACACAGCTCCTAGTATTGGGGGTGTCGAGACAGAGTCCTACAAGTCTGCAGTCCCCCACCAACCAAAGAAGCTACTAACATGTGACACCCAAACCATTTAGCATTGCTAGAAAAGGCACACAAGGTGGGGACTGCTGGAAGCCGTCCAAGAGCCACGGAGGTTGAGGAGGTGTTCTGCAGCATGGGGAAGCTACTGCTTGAACCCATCATGGAGAGGCTCCCCTGAGCATAACACCAGAGACCCTCACCCATGGGGGCTGCATGGCCAGAGAGGGGCAGGAGAGTCCCAGCATCCTGTCACCTGGGTGGGATTCAGAGAGCTGGAGGGGCATGAGGCATCCTGGGAGGTGGCATTGGGTAGGGGATGCTGGACTCACTTGACAATGTTCAGTTAAAAACATTTTTGTTAGGTTGGGGGGGGGACACACCCAGCAATGCTCAAGGTTTACTCCTGGCTCTGCTTTCAGGAATCCAGGAGATTCCTGGCAGACTCAGGGGACCCTATGGGTTTGACCTGGGGATCAAACCTAGGTCAGCTGCTTGTGAGACACAGCTGCTTGCTCCAGCTCCTGGAGAAGTTTTTCAGGTTGGCCCATGTACTTGGATCAACACAAAAAGCTGGAAGTGCAGGGAAATGAGGTACTGTTGGTACTCCTGAGTTGGAGAAAAGGGACAACCCACCCAGCTAAAAGCCTCAACAGGACACACAGAGCAGCTGGAAGAGATTGGAGAGCAGCGTTGGCGGGAGCCAGCACCAGGCTGGGTTCTGGCTTATGTCTCCTTTCTTGGGCAGCCCTGCAATTCTTCAGGCTGTGTCCCTGGCCACAGGGACAGGCCACCTCCCAAGGAAAGATGGGGACATCCTAGGTGTGGCAGGCATCCATGCATGCACATGCAGACCCAGCTGAAACCCACAGGCCAGCTCAGAACCAAGCTCTGATCCCACAGCCCCAGGGAGGGTCAGAGCCTTCTGAGCTTCCCGGGTCCATCCCAGGGAGGTTTACTTGAGAACTATAAACACAATACCTGATCCAGAGATCTAGCTCCATGGGGATAGTGTGCATGTTTTGTAGGCAGCTCTGGGTTCCATTCTGAGAATGAAGCCTCAGGCTCCTGAGACCTGGAGAGATGCGGGTGTGGAAACAAATAATCCAAACAGTGAAAGAGGGTGAAAACAGGTTCAGGAATTCCAACACACAAGCCTTCTGCTCAGGAAGGTTAGTGGAAGAAAACCAGAGATTAAATGCAATATCTTCCCAAGACCCAGGCTTTTTATTAGCAAGAACCAGACCACACCCTGGGGTGGAGAATGAATACTGAATAAGATGGAACCCAGATGGAACACCATCCCATACACTGCATCATCCTCTGAGCAACATTAGGAATGAACCCCAGCTAATAGCCTCTAAACACTTCTGGGTTGAGCCCCTACCTGCCCCAGTTTATGCTAATGAATGCTTGTAACTGTGATTGGTGGAAAACTGGTAACACCTCTGACGTGTTTCAACCCTTAAAAGCTGATCCCCCAACAATAAACTTCCCTTTTTGAACAGCATGCGTTGTCTTGAAGGCTTCTCTTACTAATTTCTCTAGTTCTTCTTTACAGGTCGGTTCTGCTCGAGTGAACCCACTAATAACTAGCAACCTTCATTTCCACACCCCCGCGGGTCGGGGGTCTCCCACGAAAGGTTGCAATAAAATACAATGCCTAATGGCATCACTGTTCCTATTTGAAGATAACTTTTGGGGGGAGGAGGCACAGCTGTAAGCTGCCAACAGAAATCACCTCCCCAGAGACTTGAGTGGAACCAGTTAAGGCAAAGCATCAAAGGACATAGGCATGACCATAAAAAGATATAAGTAGCAAAATATGAGCAGTCTACTTCTGACTCGAAAGAATTGGATGTCAGTCCTCAGAGGAACTAGAATTGGGATCATCAGAGAATCTCCTGGTATATTCTCCATGAAAGGTGTCAAGGGAAATTGCCCACCGAGATATAAAAGCAATAAAAACAGGGGTATTGGCTTAAAACATACCTGAAATTCTGTATGTCACCAGACAGGCTTATAGTACAGTGAGAAAATCATGGTGAATACAAAAGCCCAGCCACAGAAATCAGCCAGTCCAAAGAACAGAGAAGGTAAAAGGAAAAATAAAATCCCAGTGATTCTTAGAAAAATGCCCATACTTCCCTGGCAGGGGAGATACCATGATCACGAAGGTGGTTTCCCCAGGGAAACCCAGAGCTTATCCATTGCACTCTGATGTGCTGACCCCTGCGATTTCCCCAAATGTAGGAAACTCTACTGCATAATTTGTGGTAGTGGGGGACTGCATTCGTGCTCTCCCCTGATAAAAAAAAAAGACAAGAAAAAAGAAAAATGCCCAAAGACACAGTAATCAAAGAGGCAGGAGAGAATGAGGCCAGACATGTTTACCCATGGAAAGATATTGGGGAGTGGGGGAATGTATGTATGAAACCCAATGAACAATGAACAATTTTGTAACCATAGTGTCTAAATAAAGCAATTATTTACAAAAAAAAAAATCAAGAGGCAGCTAACTTTCATTAATGCCCTGCAAAATAAATTACAATGGAATGGTTTTTTTAAAAAAAATATCCTGAATTGAGCAAATGACAATAAGAGTGGATAAGCTCATCAAATCTCAGATATTCCAGGTTAGATGAGAAAACCAGGCCCAGACCAACACAGGCAAATGTCAAGATTGGGGCTTGCTGTTCACTGGTAGTGAGAGAAGCACACAGGGCGCAGGGGTGGTGCCCCCTCAGACTGTCCTCAGCTCACCCACACGTAGGCACAGAGGACAGAGTGGCAGCAGCTCCTGGTGCTGAGCTCTCAATGGTCCTTAGCCCAGAGGTCTAAGGTCACAGAGGATGTTCCTCCGTATAAGATGAGCAAGAAGGGCCCGGAGAGATAGCACAGGGGCATTTGCCTTGCAAGCAGCCGATCCAGGACCAAAGGTGGTTGGTTCGAATCCCAGTGTCCCATATGGTCCCCCGTGCCTGCCAGGAGCTATTTCTGAAAAGACAGCCAGGAGTAACCCCTGAGCACCGCCGGGTGTGACCCAAAAACCAAAAAAAAAAAAAAAAAATGAGCAAGAACATTCAAGATAAACGGGGAGCAGCCCTAAGGGAAGTGGATTCCATAGAAGGGAAAGAGGCTCAGGAAAGATGAAGAACTGGGCAAAGGGTGAGTGATCCCAGTGTGATGGAGACGACAGGACACAGCTGTGACTCTGCCCTGTGAGGCAACTCAGATCAGCACATGGAGGGGCAGGCATCTCTGTAGGGCTCTCACACTTCACAGAAGAGCAAATACTGGGGCCAGAGCCATAGCACAGCAGGGAGGGCATTTACCTTGCACACGACCAACCCAGGTTCAATCCTCAGCATCCTATATGGTCACCTGAGCCTGCCAGGAGTAATTCCTGATTTCACAGCCAGAAGTAACTCCTGAAAGCTGCTGGATTTGGTCCAAAAAACAGAGAGAGGGGACCAGAGGACCAGAGAGATAGCATGGAGGTAAGGCATTTGCCTTGCATGCAGAAGGATGGTGGTTCAAATCCTGGCATCCCATATGACCCCCTGAGCCTGCCAGGAGTAACCCCTGAGTGCTGCCGGGTGTGACCCCCCCAAAAAAACAGAAAGAGAGAGAGAGAGAGCGCAAGCAGATATTAGGAGGGCAGAGAGATAGCACAGCAGACAGGGCACTTGCCTTATATGCAGCTCTGATTTGATTTGGGTTTGATTCCTGACATACCATATGATCTGCTGAGTCTACCAGGAATAATTGCTGAGCCCATCACCAGGTGTGGCCCCAAAACAAAACAAAAAATGAGCAAAATATTGATTTTTCATAAACTTCAGAAACACAAGAATGCACGGCCCAACTGAGAGAACAAGACCTGTCAGTGTTACCCAAGACAAAATATAAAAGCAAAGAAGGAACGTCAAAAAATACGAAAAAATAAACAAGAAACAAGAAACAAGAAAAATCTAAATAAATCCAGCTGAGGAAACTAATAAAGTGGTAAGCTCAGTTCACCAGTGTCAACGATTATATTAGACACAAATGGTACAAAGAGAATAACACTGATTCAAGGCAGAAATAATCACACTGGATAACTAAAAAGAGGGGACCCAAGTGCATGTTGTGGAGAAGTCCACTTTTAATGTGACAACACAATTAAAACAATTGTGAAGATCTGATTGATGGGGGGGGTGGTCAGAGCAAGAACACAGCGAAGAGGTCATTTGCCTTGCACAAGGCCATCCAGGATTCAATCCCTAGTATCCACATATGGTCCCTGAGCCTGCCAGGAGTAACCCCTGCAAACCACCGGGTATGGCCCAAAACTAAACAAAACAAAATTAAAACAAAATCTGATGAGACACGGAGTGGCTAAATTAATGTCAACAAAACAGAATTCAGAACAAGAAGAATTAGCTGGCATGTCAGGAAATACAGGGTCTTAGAAAATCCCACACTCTAGGAGACAAAATGGCCCCTGATCTGCAGGGGAGGGCAGAGCCATTGTGATCTAAGGTCTGCAGAGAAACACTGTGAGTCAGAGACAGCAACATGTCTCTCTCCATAGTCAATAAATAACAAGCAGAGAGGCTCAAACACACAGGACACTGAAATAGCACCAGTGAACAGCTGGACTGAGGCAACATTTCCAGAACTCTCTGTCCCAAGCACTGAAGGTTGGTGCCATTAGACTGGCCAGGGCTGCCCCGTCAAGGTGAGCTGGTCCTGTGCCAGCAAATAAAGCACAATATGCACCAAGTATGGCAGCCATAAAGCACGTGTTCTCTGACAGTTATGGAGCAGAATGAGAAATCAACTCCGCAAATCCTCCACACACTTGGAAATGAGGCAACATAATTCTAAATAACCCATGAGTCAAAGAGACAGACTCAAAGAACATTACAAAATATCTTCCAATTAAATGAAAATTAAAACACAACATATAAAATTTTCTGAGTATGTCTGAAGCTGTGCTTGAAGGAAATGTTAATAGCATTAAATGTGTCCGAAAAGAAGAAAGCACCCAAAGCAATCATCTAAGCTTCCACTTTCAGAAAAACAGAAAAATAAAGAGCAAATAAACCCAAGCCCACTGAAGGAAGGGGGGGAAAATTACAGATCATTCAGAAATCAATGATGTTGAAAATAGGAAAACAATACAAAAATGACAATGAACTAAAAAGCGCTCCTTGGAAAAGATCAATAATGTTGATAAACTCTGAGTCAGTTCACCAAGGAAAAGCACCATAAGGCCCATTCACATTATCAGAAGTGAAAGGGGGGCTGGGCCTATCTCAGACACTCTGTGAAGGCTCGGAGGAGCCCAGGGAACAACGAGGCACAGTTACCAGAGCATATATAAAGTGGGCCCAAATCCTCTAAAACCCAAATCTCCAAACTCATTCCAAGAGGAAAGATCATAGAATTATCCTAAATGGATGAAAGGAACGTACTTGGCTTCTAAGAAAATGAGGAAGAAGAGAAGAGAGAGAGGGAAGAGGAGAATTGGGGAGGCAAGGTAGTCTTGGAGAAAGGGTGGCCAAGAAATCTCCAAACCAAGAACACGACGTGCTTTTACTGGGAACTCGACCAAACCTCACTCATATTATTTGAGTTGAGGCTGCTTCCAAACAGGCACCACTCCATCCCACTCCCAAAGAGGTGCGTGTGAGCGCCCCACACCTGACACCCACGAGCCACCGTCCCCAGCACTGTCCTTTCCAAGCCAAAGTTTGAGTCAGAAGAAATTCCACTAGCCATGTCTTTCCGAACATCTGAGATCACCCTTCCCAGATCAGCAGACTGCAGTTACTTCCTGACAGACCAGATGAAGAAAACAGGCAGCTACAGGCCCATAACATGGAGCAGACTCAGCCCCCACCAGAACATCTTTTAACCTACGAAGAGTTCAGCACCACAGAGGCACAGCCTCTGCTCAGGACCCCAATGCCACCCAGTCTTCCCCAAAAAGGGCAGAGACAACACAGCTCTGCCACCACCTGATCCCATCCCAGAAGGGAGGCCCTTGCCAGGAGGGAGCAGATGAGGCTGAGCGCTGAGGGATGAAGCAGGTAGCACCAAGTGCCTGGCACTCACTCTCTGAAATCCCCTCACACCCCTTGGTGGGGCATCTGCCCTGTGGGTCCAGGACTGTGCCATAAGCATGTGGTAATGCCACAGCCAGCCTTGCGTGAAACCAGCCCCCAAACTCCTGCCACCTTCAGCCGCCTACAGGCCTCACCTGGTGTCCTCCTCCCTCTCACACATCTGCCCTCTGTGGCTGCTTTCACCTTCCTTGTATGGCCAATGAGTGGATGCACTGTGGAGTCTCTCTCTCTCTCTCTCTCTCTCTCTCTCTCTCTCTCTCTCTCTCTCTCTCACTCACTCTCTCCCCGTTTCTCCCTCTCTTCCTTTCCCTCTCTTTCTCTTTCCCTGTCTGCCTCTGTGTGTCTCTCTCCCTCTTTCTGTCTTTGTTGGTCTCTCTGTCTCTGTCTCTCTCTCTCACTGTCTTTCTCTCTCTCATAGAACATCTGTCGGATATCTGGCACAGCCAGAGGCACTGGTACTCTCAGCCATTCGCCACCCTGCTGTGAACCACAGATTCTGCACTGTTGGGCTCTGAGGATCCAACTCTGCCAATATTCAGGGATGGTATCTGAGTGGGCAGGTTTTAAGTGGTGAGTCTTTAGGTGAGCACACTTCGGAGTGGTCGGGCCTCTGAGTGGACGGGTCCCTGAGCAAACAGCTGATTCCTCAAGGCTCTTCTCCAGTGGGTTCACAGCTTCCTGTCAATGGTCACTTGTGACACTCTCTTGCCAGCCTTCCAGGTGGCACTCCTCTGCCCTCCGACTTGTAAGCCCAGCTGCCCCTCCCTTGCCCTCCACTGGCCGTGTACTTGTTAGTTTGCTCTTTTTCCTCCTGGCTAGCATGCTCCCAAGTCACAGCTGAGGGGGCACCTATCCAGGCATGTCTGCATGACGCAGCTGTTCAAACCTTTGGCCCAGTTTTATTTTATTTTGTTTGGGGGCCACACCCAGTGGTGCTCAGGGGGTGACTCCTGGCTCTACACTCAGGATCACTCCAGGGGCACTCAGGGACCATATGAAATGCCTGGAATCAAACCTGGGTCAGCCACATGCAAGTAAAGGGACTTCCCTCTGTACCATAATTTCAGCCCCTTCAGCCCAATTTTCAAACATATCTGGTTTTCTTCTGACTGAAACGCTCATGTACCCTCAGCAAAGCCCTGTGGAGGTTTCTGGGCAGGGCCAGATCTTCATCACCTGCTTCCTGGGAGGAGAGCTCTTGCTTTGATCAAGTCCAATTCACAATGTTTTCACTCCAGTTCGTGCTTGGTTTCATGGCCCGTCACAAGGACACCTGCCTTCAAGAGCAAGAACTTCTAGACCTATCTGTGTGTGAGGTTAAATCTGAGACCTACGGAGATGCAGGAGTCAATGAAGACGAACCAACAGGACACAAAAGAAATTAGCAGTGATCAGGTAGGAAATCACTGGAAAGCAGGTAAACTTTCCCAAGGTTTCCCATGTGCCTCGCATCAGCGGCATCAGAACATGCAATGAAAGACTAATAAATAAAACAACTCCTCCCGAACAAGGAGAGTCAGAAGCTAGAAAAGCAAATCAATGAAATCACTGAATTCCTTTCAGCTCCTGGAAACAAGGGCAGCACTCCGAGAGGCATGAGCACAGCAGAAGTGTGCATGTGCAGAGCCTTCGCACCTGGGGGCTCACCCCAATGAAAAGCAGGTTTTCCAGGAGCACTTTGGCTGTGACTTAAGAGGTGCTTTGAAGAAAATCTCTGAACCAAGAAACCAAAAGTATTTTTAAACAAAAAAATCTTTAAACTTTAAATCACAAAAGAGAGGGGGAAAAAAAAGAAACAAATGAGCTCATTTAATAACAAGGCCCTGGGCCCGGAGAGACAGCACAGCAGTGTTTGCCTTGCAAGCAGCCGATCCAGGACCAAAAGGTGGTTGGTTCGAATCCCGGTGTCCCATTGGGTCCCCCGTGCCTGCCAGGAGCTATTTCTGAGCAGACAGTCAGGAGTAACCCCTGAGCAACGTCGGGTGTGGCCCAAAAACTAAAAAAATAAAAAAAATAAGAAGGTCCTCAAACAAATAAAAAGTGAACAGATGGTGAAGAGAGAAAAACGGCAAGGAAAACAATTTCAGGAGCAGAGGAGAGAAGAAAGGTATCTGGAGAGATTCCCCACCTTGGGCTCCAGGGTCTGTGCCCCACCAGGCGACCTGGCATCCCTAGCACTGCATTCAGCCACAAGCAAGCCCAGGACCCTGAGCACTGCCTGAGAGAACCCAAAACAGTGAGACAAGTGGAATGAAGAGGGAGAGAGCGGAGTGCGTGATAGGTACGGAGAGGACCTTGACCTGTCGTTCGAAGGTCTGAAGATGGACAGGCCACAGTGATGGAGCTGCGGGTCAGGAGTGTGCCCTGCCCTTGGCCAGCACGAGTCTGATCCCCACACCACATGAGCCCACTAGGTGTGATCCCCGAGCACTGCCAGGTGTGGCCGCAAAAATAGGGCAAAAACAAAAATAAGGTGATAATGGCGGCTCACGCTCGGAAACAGGGAACAGCACCTTCACCTCCGGGTGCTGGCGTCAGCTCTGCCTAGCCGTGCCTCGATAGTCCAGGATGTCAGGGTGTTCTTTCCACCCGCCCCGGGATGCCCCTGGACACTGGCGCAGCTTACGGCCGAGACACTTCGACTTCACCTCCGCTTGCTCAGTCTCAGGGTTGGGGACCGCCTCCGCCCAGCTCCTCCCCAGAGGCTGATTCCCAGGTTGTGCCATCTGCGTTGAGACAGCGCCCTCTGCTGCCAACGGGGAGAACCGCGCTGAGCTCTGCGATCCACCCACAGACTGGGAGGCACCTCCCAGGCCAGGATCTCTTCGCCCCAGCAGATCTCTGCGCTTCCAAAGCAGGAACAACGGACAGACAAATGGCTCCCTGAACGATACAGAGCTGAATGTCTGCAGGGAAAGACCACTGGCCATCAGCATGAGCTTGGACTGGCCGCCAGGTTCCCAGGGCTGGAGCCCCAGTTCCAACCCAGCACAATGTGGTCCCCAGAGCACTGCTTAGCCCCAAAACCAACATAAAAGATGAAAAGGACAGTGCTAGGGATGTGTCTCAGCTGAGGGAAGGGACACCCAGCTACCACCTGTACCACCCAGCAAGATCTCAGCAACTCTAAGTCCTTCCACATGAGCCTTGCATATAGGAACTTGAACACGTTTATTTTAGGGAGCCATGGCCTATGATGCTCAGGGGGTTACTCGTGACTCTGCTCAGGCATCATTACTGGAGGTGCTCAGGGGTCCACATGTGGTGCCAGAGATTGGCCCAGCCGTTTGCCAGGCAAATGCCTTACCTGCCATACTATCTCTTCAGCCCCTGAACACATTCCTGCAATAGGTCCACAGAAAAGGGTTTTTTTGGCTTTGGGGCCACACATGATGGTGGTGCTCAGGGTTTATTCCTGACTCTTAACCTAGGGATCACTCCTGGTGGGCTTAGGGGGAGATGGGGTGCCAGGGATCGAGTCCTGATTGGCCACATGCCACGCAAGCCCCATGCCCACTATAGGATCACTCCAGCCCCCTCAGTCACTGGCAGCTTGAGAAGCAAAAGTGCTGGGTGGCCAGAGAGAAGGAAAAGCAAGCTGGGGAAAATGCCACTGAATCCTGTTTTGTCGACTTTTGCAAGTTTCACATACACTAAGATTAATTTGAAACTATGTACATATATCATCAAAATTATGCATCAAGATTAAATTGTGTATCTATACAGGCAGGGGTTAGGAAAATATCCTTGTGGCAGCAGCCAGGCTTTGTGCTCTTCTATTAACAGAGTGAGGGGCTACTGTTCTGTCCTTCTCTCAGCTCCCACAACCTGTCTACTCCTACCCCACTCCCACTCTCCAGACCCGGATTCTGAGTGAAGTCAGGAAGTGTCAGAGCTTCCCATCATAGACTCAAGCTGGTTCTACTCTGCCCTGTGGTAGCATCATGTCCAGCAGCCCATAGCCCGGTCAACCCCAACTCTCTCCACAGCACAGGTGCCTGGGTCATGGTCATTCCAGGTGGGACCCACACACCACCTCAGGGAACTTGGCAATCTTGCACCCAGGACCTGAGACAGACAGCTTGGAGGGCATTACTGGTCTTCCTCATGTGAAGGCTCCAGATGTTGCAGCTGGGCTGAGACTACAGAAGTGCTGTGTCCCTGAAGGCCAGGACAGGGCTAGAGCAATAGCTCAGGTGACATCCCAAGGAGTGTCCGGCCAAGTCACAGAGATGCTTCCAAGGATGCCGAAGTTAATGCGTGGCTGAGGGACACTGAGGCAGAAACCCCAACCAGAATTCCCCATCAGGAACATGTTTCTAAAACTGGGCATTCATGGGCCGGAGAAAAGGCATAGGAGGGAGGGCATTTGCCTTGCATGCGGCTGACCCGGGTTCAATCCCCAGCATCCCATAGGTTCCCCCGAGCACTGCCAGGAGTAAGCCCAAGTGTGGTCCAAAAATGAACAAACCAAAAAAATGGGTGTTAGTTCTGGGTGTCATGGGGCTCAGAGGAGGGTCCTGGAAGGAAACTCAGCTCAGGTTCCAAGGACAGAGCCCAGCACTCACACCAGGTACATCGGGATCCCAGAAGGGGCAGGAGCGTGACCGCAGGGACCCTTCTAGGCACAGACTCTCCACCTGAATCTGCCCAGAGCCAGGAGCCAGGATTCCTGGGGCTCAGCAAGTGCCCCCAGGCCTGATGGTTGCATAAAGTTGCCAGGGCAGAACCTGCATTCTGAGGGGCCAGGTCAGTAAGTGGAGGGACTGTGGCAGTGCCAGGCAGAGCCCACATCACCTCTGCCCATAGGGCATGAAGAGGCAGCCTGACAGTGCTCCTTGTTGGGTGATGCCATGAGCTAAGCGTCGAGGTCTGAGTGTGCCCAGGAAGCAGGTGACCACGCAGAGGACAGCAGGCTAAGACTCACCCCAGTTCTGGCTCGAGAACCATGCGAGGCCTTAGGTGGTGTGCAGGGAATGAGAGAGATGGGGGGGAGAGGGGGAGAGAGAGGAGAGAGAGAGAGAGAGAGAGAGAGAGAGAGAGAGAGAGAGAGAGAGAGAGAGAGAGAGAGAGAGAGAGAGAGAGAGAGAGAGAACACATCTGTAAATGATGTGCCTGGTTTACCAATGGCCTGGAACTTCAAGGCCACCTGCTCAAGACTCCCATCGCCTGGGATCAAACCTGCTGCCAACATTCCCTCTTGGCAGGGTCTGAGGAGGGTGCATGGGATCATTACATGCCGGATCATTACAAATGCGGGTAGCACCACCTCATTTTGCTGACCTTTCTATTAATTCTTGCCTTTTCTTTCCTCATTAAGTCCTATTCCTGGAGCTCTTATTAGCTCCCCAACCTCTCGCTGATTAAATAATGACCCTGATCACGGATTCCAGCACCTCCCACTCTCATTACACCACTTTGAAGGTATCTGTTGGCAGCTGAGCAGGAAGCACCCCTAAATCACCCCATTTATGTGTGCAGAGCTGCTGTGTCCACCAATTATGAAACACGCCATTTTCTGGGGTAAATTTCACTTTCACAAATGTTGGGTCTGATCTCCCAGCAAGAAAGGGCTGGTCTCCAGAAAACTCAGAAGCAGAACAGTTGTGGGGTCCTCCTGCAGAGGGGACTTCTAGGTCTGAAGCTGAGCACCTCAACATCCATGAACAGGGCTGTCCTCAGAACCCAGCACCCCCCTTCCCAATCCTAGCCTCCTCCACATGTGCCCTAATGCCAAACAGAACGTCACACCATTCTAAGTTCCAGGTGAGTCAAGCAAAAGCATGATGAAAACCAACTGCTCAAGGGAAGTCAAGAGACTCAGAAATTCCTTCAAAACAGCAACAGCACAGCAGGGAAGGCAATAACCCTGTACACAGTCAATCTAGGTTCGATCGCCAATACCCCATAGGGTCCCCTGAGTCCATCCAGGAGTAACTTCTGAGTACAAAGCCAGGGCTAACCCCTGAGCACCACCTAGTGTGGCCCTAAAACAAGTGCACAAACAAAACCAGCAACAGCCTGTAAGTCCATTAAAAAATGCCAACTCCATGCAGGAAACAGTTTAACTGGTAGCAAAGGTGCTTGTCCCATGCCACTCTGGGTTTGATTCCTAGCACCATGTGTCCCTGAGCACCACCATGTATGAGCCCCTGAGAGCACTGCTAGCCTTGCTATGCCAAGAGCAGCCCCTGTGAGTTGACATTAGGGGATGCCAAGCCTGGAGAACCACATACAGACCCTTCAAGATGAACATCATCCAAAGGAAGGGGAACTGCAGCCTGGTGGTCATAGCTTCTGGGAAGGGGTCTGCAAGGTTGGGGGTCCAGGCCTCTCCAGAGATCTGCATGTGATGGTATTTGGGAGACCAGGGTGGGAGTCTCTCACTCACTCCTTAGCCTGGGACGTATGTTAAAAGAAACACGGAAACGGGTCAACAGCAGCAAAAGGCTCAGCAGACCTTTAATCTCAGGCTCCATGTGGCCTTTCTTCCCAGCCAGCACATGGGGGATCAGAGAGGGCTCAGAGAGGGGCGCAAAGGTGAGAGAATCTGACAGGGAGTTCATTGAGGCCCCAGAATAGGGTTTCGGTAATGGTGCCCTAACTGCTTGAATGGGAAGACAGCAAAGTAGGGCAAGGTCACCTGAGGGGCCGACTTCCCAACAGGAGTAATAATTCTCCCAGCATGCACAGCAGTACCATCTTCCCTTCCATGTTCTTGGAATTCTCACAGAATGCACAGGGTCCCCTGAATTTCTCCCATAACCCTGGAGCTTTCCCAGAGCTTTCCTAAGCTCCTCCTAGAATCTCCTACCAATGTTACTGCATTCACGGGCCATTTCAGCTGCGGCATTTCAGTACCAATTATTAAATTTAAAACCCAGCTATCTCACTAGCCCTACCCGGCAGGTTTGCAGTCATGGTGGTTGGTGCCCCAGGACTGGACAGTGCAGCCCAGGACATTGCATCTTGGCAGGAGGTCTGTGTATCTCCAGTAAAGACCTCTCGGACCTCACAGCACAGAGACTGGCACGAGGACCTTGAGGGATCTTTCTCCTCTCACCCCACTCAGCCCTGAAGCAACTACTGAAGCCTGGAAAGGGCACCCCTTCCAGCCCCTCTCTCAGGGGAAGTGGTTCTGTGTGGACAAGAATTACACTGCGTATTGGTGCCCCAGCAAATGTGGACACTGGGAAGGACAAAGTTCAGCTGCCAGATCTACCCTGCACCAGCAGAGACTTCCACATCGCCCATTCTAGGCAGGCAGCTGACTTTTCACCTCCTAGAATCTTCCTAATTGCTTTTATTATTATGCCAGAATTTTATCTCAGCCGAAATTCCCTGCTTTACATCCTATTACAGGTGTTAATAAGCTGTGTAGAAGACCTTACTTTGCAATTATATTGAGCAGACTAAATAAATCAACACGGACTCTTCATCTGTTCAAGGGGGAAAGCTCGAACGACTACTCGTTTAACAATGACTTTAAAAGTCAGAGCTGCCGAGCATTTTAATGCAGTCTGCAGTGAGTGCGTTTAATTTATGTGGTGAGCATGTGACACCAGGACCTGCAAAGTTGAGGGGACAAGAGGCATGTGCCCTCACACAGCAGCTCATTGGTGAGGGCAGTCACGGTGCCACTGCTCCTGCTACATGTCGACTCACAGAAGCAGAGAACACAAGACACAGCACAGCAGCAGACCCATGTCCCACCCAACTCTGGGTGCTGGTCAGGTAGCAGGTTCTCTCCACAAGCCATCGTCCAGCCAGGGCCTGTCCCCCACTATCGGGCACAGACGGGAACTCCATGTGAGCAGGTCCCCTGCAGAAGAATCTCCCTCGTTCCTGCGACCCCACGCGGCCAGCAGAGGGCAGCACAGCCCGCCCCTCACCAGGCGGGAACCAGCCTGGCCAGCCTGTGCTCACTGGTGTCCTCTGGTCCAGTCCCAGCTTCAGGCGCTGACTGAGCTCCCCCCGTAGGCACCAGGTGCAAGAAAAATGGAGGGTCCCCAGACCTTGCCCTCATGCCCCCAGCCCACAGGGTCTGAGCAATGGAACTGGGGGCCTGTGCTGTGTGCCTGATTTTAGGGTGCCTCCCGGAGCGTGGGATACGCTGCCCGCCTGTCCTGTCCAAGGGCCACACACCAAACACTGGGTGTTAGGAAGTCATGGTCAGGGCAAGGAAGGCACCTCCAGAATGCCTGTTTCAAGCCCCCAAATGCTCCCAGAAGGATGTGGTCCCCTGCTGCAGAACTAGGACAGGGACAGAGCTGGGTACTGTAGATGGTGGCTTTGTGATGCCCTACAGCATGGCCACAGCAGCTCCAGACCCAGAGGTGAAGGGGACACTCCACTGACCAAAGGCAACGTCTTACAGAGATATCACTGGACTTAGGTCAGTGTGTCCTGAGCAAAAGACAAGTCACAGACAGCATTAGACATCCCATGAAGACAGATATGTGCCTGCAGTCAGCAGGGGCACCAGTGGAGGGCACCAGACTGGCACATGGCATTGCAGAGCTTGAGCCCAGTACCTGCCCTCCTGTGGCTACAGGGCTGTGAGCACTGTCAGGCCCCAATGTCTGGGCGACCTCTAGGTCTCTGGTGGCGGACCAGCTCTTGGGTGTGGCCCCATGAAATAAAAGAATGACATCGGACCACTCTTTCACACAACACCGATAAAATGAACTAAAAACGGATTCAAGACTTGGACAGAGGCTGAAAACACATACAAATTCCAGAAGAAATAGCTGGACAAATAGCTGCATCTTGACAATATTTTAGATCTTACTCGAAAAGCACAGTCTAGGATAAGCTAAGGAGAAAGTCATCCAAGTCAAACAACCTGTCCTTACAAACTACTTAGGCTAATAGTGCCATAGCATTGCAACTGCTATCTTTACATACTTCCTGATTTAATGATGCCATGGGCATTGTAACCGCTATCTCTGCATACCATCCAAATCAACGATGCCATGTACATTGTGACTGTTGTCTTCACATACCATCTTGTTGCTGTAATACCTAAGCTGTATTACCCACATTGTTTCCCATCTGAAGTTTGCCCTTAAAAGCCTTGTCCCTACCTTCAATAAATAAAGTCTATTCTCTGACAAAAAAGAAAAAGAAAAAGAAAATCAATCTATGGGCTGGAGATTGTCTAGCGGAGTGGGCGCTTGCAGAGGCCAACCAGGATTTGATCCTGGACCACTGCATGTGTGCTCAGAGTACTGCTGCCAGGAGTGATCCCTAAGCACAGAGCTAGGAGATCTTGGGATGTAATAAAGCCAGGAGATAGGTTTGAAGTAGCTGCTGTGTCACTGGCCCTAGAGCTGCCAGGATCCACATGAACCCGGAACAACAGCCTGATTGAGATCATTAATGGCCCAGAGAAGACTGGACTCCCCTGGAGAGAAGCTCAGGTAGGAACAAAGGAGAGGAAGGTCCAAGACCATCAACTCTCCCCCACCTCCACCCCCACCCCCGCAATCACCCAACAACAGGATGAGCTACGGAGAGAGCCCCTCATGGGGCAGGTTGGGAGAAACCCCATAAAAGCCAACTTGGGGGGCTGGAGAGACAGCACAGCGGCCTTTGCCTTGCAAGCAGCCGATCCAGGACCAAAGGTGGTTGGTTCGAATCCCAGCGTCCCATAGGGTCCCCCGTGCCTGCCAGGAGCTATTTCTGAGCAGACAGCCAGGAGTAACCCCTGAGCACCGCCGGGTGTGGCCCAAAAACCAAAACCAAAACCAAACCAAAGCCAACTTGGAAGAAATGCGATAGGGACACTTGCTGTATGGGAGCACTGATGCTGAGAGCTTGTGTGGCCCCCACCGGGGCACGAGCCACTGCATCTCCCCTCTGGAGCTGGACACTTTCATCTTTCCCTGCTGGAATGTGCGCAGAGCTCTGGGCCTTTGGTGAAGTCTGTGGTCTCATGGAGTGCGTTTCTCCCTCTCCTCTCTTCCCCTCCCCTCCTCTCCTCTACCCACCTCTCTCTGTCTCTCCCCCCCCCCCCGTTTCCATAGAACTTTGTCGAATAAACCCTGATATTTCTTCGCTGCTCATCTCCTAAAATTTCTTGAAATAAAACCTGTTTTCACTTTGCTGCGCATCTCCTGAAACTGTTTTCTGAGAGAAAGGCGAGGGGAGGGGAGGGGGAGGAGAGAGACAGAGACAGAGCGAGAGACAGAGAGACAGAGAGAAGACAGAGAGACAGAGAACCAGAGAGACAGAGAAAGACAGAGACACAGAGCGAGACAGAGAGAGCGAGAGACAGAGAACCAGAGAGACAGAGAAAGACAGAGACAGAGAGACAAAGAAAGACAGAGAGACAGAGAGCGAGAGACAGAGACAGAGAGACAGAGAAAGACAGAGACAGACAAAGACAGACAGAGACAGACAAAGACAAAGACAGAGAGACAGACAGAGACAGAGAACCAGAGAGACAGAGAAAGACAGAGACAGACAAAGACAGAGACAGAGAAAGACAGAGACAAAGACAGAGACAGAGAGACAGAGAACCAGAGAGACAGAGAAAGACAGAGAGAGAGAGACAGAGAAAGAGAGACAGAGATTCCCATCCTTCCGAGCAGAGCCTCTCTCTGCCCAGTGCACAAAGTCGCCAGGGGGCCGGAAAGTGCTGGCAAAGAGCATCGCGGGCGGGCCCGGAGAGATAGCACAGCGGCGTTTGCCTTGCAAGCAGCCGATCCAGGACCAAAGGTGGTTGGTTCGAATCCCGGTGTCCCATAGGGTCCCCCAGCCTGCCAGGGTCTATTTCTGAGCAGACAGCCAGGAGTAACCTCTGAGCACTGCCGGGTGTGGCCCAAAAACCAAAAAAAAAAAAAACAAAAAAAACAGCATCGCGGGCGCGTCCCGGCACTGAGCTGCGGGGAGGCAGAGACACACCTTGTGGGCCCCCCAGTCACCCCGGGGCGGCCCGCAGCCCGCGAGGCCCAGCTCCAGCTCTGTGGCCTCCGCGCCCCGGCGCTCCCCAGTCGGCCACCGGCAGGGAAAGCCCCCCGCAAGGGCTGCAGCGCTCCCGAAGGGATCCGCGAGCGGCCACGAGCACCTGCGACGCGGCCCGAGGGCGCCTGAGGTGGGCGCCCGGCCCGCCCACTCGGAGCTGCAGCGGCCGCCGAGGCCCCACCCACCGCCGCCGAGCTCGCCTCCCATTGGTGACTTCTCCCAAGGGCCGCGACCCCATTGGTCAGGCTGCAGGGCGCCGCTCGCTCGGCCGGCAGCGGGTCGCATCCGGGCCTCAGCGAGCGCGAGCCCAGCCCTCATCCAAAGATTTTCTCCCGGCCGGGCAGCGCCGTCAGGACCGGGTCGACAGCACCACGGGCGCGGCTCGCGGCTCGCGCAGGCGCCGTCCGCGGCGCCGCCCCGCCCCGCCCCGCGCTGGGAGTCCCGGAAGCCCCGCCCCGGCGCGGAGCGCGGCGCGATGACGTCACCCGGCGGGGCGACGGGCATTGGGCACCATTTTGAAAAGGGCAAAAAGCCCCGCTCGCCTCTGTGCGCCTGCGCGCCAGCTCGCCCGCCCGCCCGCCGGCCATGGCAGGTGAGGGCTGCGGGGCGCCCGCCCGTCCGCCCGCCCGCCCGCTGCCGGGGCCGGGATGCAGGGTCGGAGGGGTGAGGGCGCTGCAGGCTCGCGGGGCTGGGTGCAAGGAGGAGCGGCTGGAGGGGCGCGGGGCTGGGTGCAGGGCTGGGGACCGAGGTGGGTGCAGGGATGCGGGGCGCGGGAGGCGGAGCCCACAGGCGGTGCGGCGCTGGGGTGCGAGGATGTGGGCGCAGGGCTTGCTTGAGGACGGGAGGTAGATGATGACACGGGGCGCGGCCAGCGGAGGCCGGGGCGGCGGGTGCTGGACGGAGCCTCACCGGTGTGTCTGTCCGTCTGTCCGTCCGTCTGTCTGTCTGTCTGTCCCTCTGTCCGTCCGTCCCAGGGGCTGGCGGCGGCTGCGCAGGCGGCAGCGACTTGCAGTGGTGCTTCTCGCAGGTCAAGGGGGCCATCGACGAGGACGTGGCCGAAGGTAGGGGCCTGCGGGCGGGGACTAGGGCCGGGCCCATCCATCCCTCCAGCCACCTGCTCTCGGGGAAGCCCCCGGAGTGAGTTCCCGGGGCGGAGCCAGGGGCCGCTAGGCTTGGGGGGCCGTGGGGAGCAGCCGCGAGAGCCCCTCCTGGGGAGACAAAGCCCAGGGGCTTGCAGCTGAGTCAGCCTCGGGACTGTCCGTGCAGCCCCCTGCAGCCTGGGCGCCCTCCAAGCCTCCAAGCCTCCAAGCGGCCCTCTGGAAACGGGGCCCTTTGCTTCTCAGGCCTGATGTCCGACTGACTGTGCATCAGCCTTGATGGGATCTGGCAGCTCCCCGCTTGGGGTTTCTGTGGGAAAGTGTGGGCTCTGGTGGGGTCCCTCTCCTCTGGGCACCTGCAGGCGCTGACAGATGGTTCCAGCTCTCCTCACCCATCCCAAGAGTTCTCCTTGTGCAAGTGTGAGGCCCTGTAGAGTGTTCACCACTTCTTACCTGTCTGGGCATGAGCACTGTGCGTGGGGTTGCAGAGAGAGCACCCCTGAACCAAGTCTTGAACCCTTTAGTATGGGTTTTGTTGGGGAGGGGACCGTGTTCTGGGATTACACCTGGCAGTGCTCAAGGGACCCTGTGACCATCAGCTGCGAACTACCCTGAACCTCTCTCTAGCCCTCAGCCCTTTCATCGACTTTGTTGCCAGGTCGAGATAAGATTCTTTGTAGAGGAGAGGACATTATCCTTTGAAGAGGGTCATGAAAAAGCCACAACAAGGATATTGTTCTTTATGGGTTGAACTCCTGAGAAAGTACAACAGTGACTGTGGGCTTGAAATCACCCTGTGAGAGGTTCTGGGACCTGTGGGACCCGCAGCCCGGACTCTCAGAGCACTCTGCGTCCCTCGCTTGTCAGGAACAGGGCAGTCGGAGCCATACAGGACCCCAGAACTGAGCACTGTGTGAGCAATGGCCAGCTGGAGACACCCTGTGGTCCTTCCGGCATATCTTCCCCAGGTCCTCAGTCCCTAATCCTCTGACCCGAGGGAAAGACTTGCACCCTCTGCCACATGAGCCCAGCTGCAGGTCCACATGGTCCTTGGCCCTTGAGCACAGACAAGGAGCCCTGGTCAGCTCCTCTCCCTACACCCCAGTCTTTCTCTAGGGCTCTTGTCCACCTTCTTGCACAGTGGCACCCACTAGCCAAGTGGATGTGGGTCACTTGGGTCTTACATATATATTTATATATTTGAGCCGTCCCAGACTGCAGGGGTAGTTCTAATTCTAGGTCCCTACACGTTTCAGTACTTTAACGAACGTGATTTCTCTCCAGTGGCAGTGCTGGCTTTTCTCCCAGAGATTTCCTTCTGTTTTAATTAAGCCTGAGCGTTGCTGGGGGAGCATTAATTACACCCCATTGCGGCCGTGGGGCAGGAGTGGCACCAAATTTAGTTCCTGCCACTCCAGTGTCAGACTTGAGTGTCGTTGAAGGGAATTAGGTTATTGGGCATGATTTCACTTCGGAAGCAGCTCTGCCAACAAGGAGATGCCTATTCCTTCTCCCTCTCCACACAGCAGCGCCTCTGTGCTGGGCAGTGGGGTGCTGGGGGAGCGCACAGTTCTCTGGGGTGCTCTTGTCCCAGCACACTCTACCACTGCAGGCTATCTCTGTTACTATGAGGTGCATGGTCTTGACCGCGGGCACACATGTCCTGGAGATGCTGCAGCTACCCCGGATGCCGCAGGACTAGACTCAGCCTGGCCTTCCTTGATTTGCTGTAGGGGAGAGTTGTGATCCCTGTGCCCTGGACACTCCTAGGGTACTTCCCTGGCCCTCTCCTTCTCATGGGTGTCTGCATTTGGAACCAGCACCAGGCCTCTTCCCGTTATGGTCGTGTTGTCCGCCTGCCTGGAGCCAGCTGATCTGTTGTCCTTGAGGTCTGCCACTTTCACTGTTGGGTTTAGAGACTAACCCAGCAGTCCATGGGCTCATTGGGACTTCACAGGAGTCAGGACCTCACACTGGGACAGGCATCTGGCTCCCTGACTAGCCCTCATGCCACTCAGTCTGTGGGTTCGGGGAGCCCTAGGCTGCCCTCCAAAATATCTCTGGCCATGGTTCTGGCAAAGTACTGCCCTGCTGAATGAGGTCTGTCTCCTGGCAGCCGACATCATCTCAACGGTTGAATTCAACTATTCCGGAGACCTCCTCGCCACTGGGGATAAGGGCGGTCGCGTCGTGATTTTCCAGCGGGAGCCAGAGGTCAGTGGTTTGCATCCATGCACGTGGGGACACTGGGCTCCAACTCCCTGCCTTGCACTGTCACAGCAGCCCATGAGGCCCTGAGTATCTCCCACAGTGCTTCCCCTACAGCAGGGATCTCAAACTTGCGGCCCTCTATACAACATTTTGTGGCCCGCGGCCGGCCTTCAAATATCGAAGTATTCGCAATTATTCGCTTACCGAATAGTTGCAATAAAAATCGTATTAGTAAGAAAAAAATCGCAGGCCCGGAGAGATAGCACAGCGGCGTTTGCCTTGCAAGCAGCCGATCCAGGACCAAAGGTGGTTGGTTCGAATCCCGGTGTCCCATATGGTCCCCCATGCCTGCCAGGAGCTATTTATGAGCAGACAGCCAGGAGTAACCCCTGAGCATCGCTGGTGTGGCCCAAAAAACAAAAACAAAAAACAAAAAACAAAAAAAAAAAAAGAACGCATACCCCAGCAGTTCCGTTTGGGGTATGCAAATGTTTAATGCGATTTTTTTTCTTACTAATGCTATTTTTTATTGTGAATATTCGGTAAGCAGAATTCCTTATGCGGCCCTGCCTCACCCCGACTTTGCCTCCTGCAGCCCCCAGGTAAATTGAGTTTGAGACCCCTGCCCTACAGTAAATGGGCAAGACAGGTGTCCATGGCTGCGCCAGGGGAGGAGGACCCAGCTCTGCTTATGCGAATGTCTTCACTTTCCATAGAATAAAAGCCGCCCTCATGCCCGGGGAGAGTACAACGTCTACAGCACTTTCCAGAGCCACGAGCCTGAGTTCGACTACTTGAAAAGTCTAGAAATCGAGGAAAAGATCAATAAAATCCGGTGGTTGCCACAGCAGAATGCAGCCCATTTCCTGCTCTCTACCAACGGTAAGAGCCGCCGGATTCCAGCCGGATTCTTGGTCTGTGCCTTTGTCTTTTCATCGGATGCTCTGATTTTAAACCTGTTCTGGGCTGGAGCAGAGCAGGTAGGGCATTTGCCCTGTGTGCGGCTCACCCAGGAGGACACAGGCTCAATCCCCAACAATCATTTGGTTCCCCCGAGCCTGCCAGGAGTGAGCCTGCCAGGAGTGATTTCTGAGCACAGAACCAGGAGTAACCCCTGAGCGTTACCGGGTGTGGCCCAAAAAAACCCCCAAAACTTAAAAAATAAAATAAGCCTGTTCTAGAACTTTTTTCTGCGCCTTAAACTTTCTGAGAGGGGGAATGATCTAGAAGGAGCAAGTGAAAACAGAGCAACTGAGCATCAGCCCCCAGCTCCCACCCTAGGGGACCAGTCCTGGCACCCAGATCTGAGCCATTCCCCCAGGATCTAGCCACGCCCCATCCTCGGGCCCCACCCCCAACCAGGATTTTTTTCTGGATTCTCTGCTCACAATGCCACCTGTGTTGTTGTTGTTGTTTTCAGATAAAACTATAAAATTATGGAAAATAAGTGAACGCGACAAAAGAGCAGAAGGGTATAACTTGAAGGACGAAGATGGACGGCTGCGAGATCCATTCCGAATCACAGCACTGCGGGTATGGTGGGGCAGGTGGCAGCCACTGTGGGGGGTGCCAGGTGGTTTGATATGGGCCCTCCTGTGCCACCCAAGCATGGGCCAGGGGCTCACTGTGGCCATGGAACAGCTCTTCACAAACCTGGGAAAGGACCATGTGGTAGAGGCTGGGGAGGGGGCCAGATACTCACCCATCACCCCCAAACCTCCCAGCACAGCCCACACAGAGTGGCTGCCCACCGGCCTGGTCCCTCAACCTCATCTTCCACACATGTGCCAGGTGCCAGTGCTGAAGCCCATGGACCTGATGGTGGAGGCCAGCCCCCGGCGGGTGTTCGCCAACGCCCACACGTACCACATCAACTCCATCTCGGTCAACAGTGACCATGAGACCTACCTCTCTGCTGACGACCTCAGGGTCAACCTCTGGCACCTGGAGGTCACAGACAGGAGTTTCAGTATCCTTGTGGGGGTTCTTCCACGGCCTCCTGGTAGACTCAGAACGCCCCCCAGTTTCAGGCCTTCCTCCATGGGCAGCAGCTGGCTGCGGGTTGTTGGTGAATGCCCAGGCCCAGTGGGGCTACTGTGACTGCAGCATTGCTGTTTGTGCAGGTGATGATGTGGCATCCCCACCTCATGACTAGCGGAGATGTATCCCATCAGGACTGGTGGCAGGTGGTTTCCGAGCGGTGGTTAAGTCAGTGGAAGGCGTGTTTAGCAGACACTGGCCTGGCTTATGGTCCGGATGAGGGTCTGGCGCTGGGCTGATGCCCCAGATGTGTCTCTCTCTGCTTTGATTTTATAAAACGCCCCATGTTCTGTGGTTCCTATTCCGAAGCCCCTGCCTGTCCTTCATCCTCCAGAACCGGCATGTGGTTCTTCATTCTGACAATCCAGGACCTTCTCGGGTCACCCAGAAGAATGTGTGTTCTCCTGTGGCCACACCCCATCTGAGTGACACGAATGAGGGTGGTCCCCACAGAGGGCTCAGAGCCAGGGCATCCCTCCCACTGCTTTGCCGGTTTTTCTTGAGCTCTAGGAAACGACCTCTGTGTGCGCACCTGGGTGACGGCCCCTGCCACAGTGGAGGCAGCTATGAGTGGTGTAGGTGTGCTGCATGCAAGTGGGCTATATATGCAGCTCTGATGCTCTTCTTGGGACCAGGTGTTCGGCTCTCTTTCATAGCGTATGTGTACGTAGCTGTATTATCACTGCATGTGCATGTGGCTGTATGTATGGCTGTGTAACAATGACTATGTGGCTGGATATGTATATGGCTGTATGTGTGTGTGGTTGTGTGTGACTGGATGTACGACTGGTTTTGTGTGTGGCTGGATGTGCACATGACTATGGCTCTGTGTTTGATGACTGTGGTTGCATGACTTGTGTTAATGTATATGTATTTTATTGTATGTGGGTGGCTGTACGTATGGTTATGTATGTTGTAAGTGGCTGAATGTATGAGTGCTTTTATTGCAAAGTTGTGTGTGACTATCTATGGTTGTATTGAGAGGCTGTATGACTATGTATGTGGTTATACCTGAGTGGGTGTATGACCATATGTGCGTGCATATGGCTGTTTTAGGCTGTATGTGTGGTTGTATGTGAGTGGCTGTATGCATGACCATTTGTGCATGTTGCTATATGTATGGCTGTATATGGCATGTGACTATGGTTGTGTGTGAGTGAATGTGCATGTGGCTGTATGCATGTATGACTATCTGTGGTTCTGTGTGAGTGACTGCTTCTGCTTCTGACTGTATGTATGACTTGAGTGTGTGGCTCTATGTACCTGTGGTTCTATGTAAATGGCCATGTGTGTGCATGGCTGCCTATGGTTGTGCAGCCTTAACTGTGCAGACATTGTAGACATCAAGCCGGCCAACATGGAGGAGCTCACCGAGGTGATCACGGCTGCCGAGTGTCACCCGCACCAGTGCAATGTGTTCGTCTACAGCAGCAGCAAAGGTTCCGTGCGGCTCTGCGACATGCGCTCCGCCGCCCTTTGCGACCGGCACGCCAAGTGTGAGTCAGCTCAGCTGCATGTGCTCCAGGGTCTCAAAGGGTACAGTGGTACAGCCCAGTCCACCGTGTGCTGAAGGCCAAGAATAGACCCCAGGGAGCACTTTTGTTGCTTACAACAAACTTCATGGGCAGCTGGTCCTGGGGCCTCAACATTCTGCAACATAAAACACCAGGACAGCCCAAACCCTCCCCAAAGTCCACTGCTGCAGCCTGTCCCTTGTTGCAAGGGCAAGGGCAGGGTGTGAGTCCTCAGGAAGCATCAGCATCAGTCCCTGCTCTGAGTGCTTTGGGGCACAGGCCTTGAAGCGAGTGAGAAGTTAGATGGTTCCTTTCCCAACTGACTGCAGGCAGGCCCAGTCTGCTCTCAGTGTGAACCTCAGCAGTGCCAGGTTGTAGGCTCCCCATTTCTAGGGATTCCTAGCACCCCTTGTACCCTGATGAAAGGCTGTTCCCACCTTCCTGGGCACAAGAATGGGAGGCAGGGCAGAACGGGGCGGTTCATTGGCAGGGCATTGGCTACATAGGGGTCAGCAGTGTGCTAGAAGCTGACCCCCCCCCCCCTCATGTGCAGTTTTCGAGGAACCCGAGGACCCCAGCAGCCGCTCCTTCTTCTCTGAGATCATCTCCTCTATCTCTGACGTGAAGTTTAGCCACAGCGGCCGCTACATGATGACGCGAGACTACCTGTCGGTGAAGGTGTGGGACCTGCACATGGAACAGCGGCCCGTGGAGACGCACCAGGTGAGTGGCCATGGGTGAGTGGGTGGGCGGGCAGCAAGAAGACACGGGCAAGTGCATCCCTGATGTCTGGGTCCTGCAGGTGCATGAGTATCTCCGTGGCAAGCTCTGCTCCCTCTACGAGAATGACTGCATCTTTGACAAGTTTGAGTGCTGCTGGGGCGGTACTGACAGGTAAGCGGCGAGTGTGCAGCTCCTCCTGTGTGGGCGTCTGAGCTTAGATGTCCATGAACACCTCAGGCTGGGTCATGTCCCTGGGCCAGGCTGTGAACAGCTGCCTGAGTGCAGACAGGAGCCTGAGGGACCCCCAGTACCCATACCATGGCCAGGAGATGGGCTTAGGGATGGCAGGAAGGCGGTCCTGGGAAGAGGTCCAAGCATTCCTGCAAGACCTCCTGGATGGGCTCCAAGTGAAAAACCATCAGTGTGGGGGCTGCTATCACTGGCAGTGGATGGGAAGGCATGTGGCTGGGGTCCAAAGGGGCTTTACTCTTGTTTCCCAGTTTTCATCTACTCAATCTACTCGTGAATCTCAGTAATCCCCAAGTAAAGAGTAGCTGGATGAAAAGTGTCAGGTATATGGGCAGGAAGCACCACCCGTGTCAGGTGGGCGGGAAGTGGCCATCTATCAGATGAGAGGACAGTAAGTGGCCATCCTAGTCAGTGGGGGGACAGTAAGTGGTTTCTCACACCAAGAGAGGGGACAGGAAGTAGTTGCCCCCATCAGGTAGGGGACAGGAAGTGGACACCTGTGTCAGGTGGGAACAGGAAGTGCCACCTGTGTTACATGAGGGGATAGGAAGTAGCTGACTTTGTCAGGTGGACGACAAGAAGTACCTGCCTGCATCACGTGAGGAATAGGTAGTGGCCACTCATGTCAGGTGGGGTAAGAAAGTGGCCACCTGTGTCAGGTGGGAGACAGGAAATCCCTGCCCAGGTCAGATGGGGAGCAGGAAGTACCCCCAGGACAGGAGAGACAGGCAATATCCACCTGGCACTCAGCAGCGTCGCTTTCATTTGCTCAGCGCCATCATGACTGGGTCCTACAACAACTTCTTCAGGATGTTTGATAGAAACACGCGGAGGGACGTGACGCTAGAAGCTTCCAGAGAGGGTAACAAGCCTCGGGCCAGCCTAAAGCCCCGCAAAGTATGTGCGGGGGGCAAACGGAAGAAGGACGAGATCAGCGTGGACAGCCTGGACTTCAACAGGAAGATCCTGCACAGCGCCTGGCATCCCACAGACAACATCATCGCCGTGGCCGCCACCAACAACCTGTACATATTCCAGGACAAGATCAACTAGGCACCGCCAGCATACTCTGTCCAGGGAGGTCCTGTGTCCTCTCCAGGGACAGCAGCTGTGGGCGAGGCCTCGGTGCTGCCCAGCCAGGGCGCGGCACACGGTGGCCGCCATGCACAGTGGGATGGGCCTGTGCTGCGCCCTCACTGTGCCTGGGCCCAGAAAGGCAGCCGGGAGCAAAGCTGGAAGGTGCGGCCTGACCAGCCTTCCCTGCTCACGGCCTTCATCGGCAGAGCTGGTCCATTGCCTGCAGCCCTGGAGGAGAGTTTGCAGGTAGCCCTTCGCCCTATCTGCTCAGCTGGGGCTGCACTTGGGGTCAGATCTGACCGGTGAGAGCCTCTGACCCTTAACTGGGCTGGGCTAGGCAAGGGTGCTGCTCAGAGACAGGCCTGGCCAGCAGGCAGCTACCTCAGTGCTGCCTGGGGGACACATTCATGCTTTCTTTGAACCTTTTTTTTTTAAAGCAGGGAGGGCAATGTACGTTTTCAATCGTGCTGAAATGATCCGCATGCTGAGTTTCATACTGCATTTTAAGCCAGTGAGATGAGACTGACTGGTTGTCCTGTCAAGGGCCATCAGAATTCCCAAGACCAACAGGCAAGGACACGTGGTGGCAGTGTGTGAGCAGGCCCCACGCCTGGCCAGCCTGGCACCATCACTTCCTGTCTAGTTTGCAGTTGAGCATCTGAAGCTACATTTGTTTTAATTTAAAAACAATCCTTATACTGTATATTGGTTGTTAACAGTTCACAAATCAGAGACGGAAACAACTGTTTAAGCATTAGTTAACCCTGGTCCTTAAAAAAATTCTAGTAAAATGGGATTGTATATATTTGTTCAACTATTTTGGCCAGAAAGTTTAATAAATTTTAAAACATTTACTGAACTGCGCTCTGCATTTCCACAACTCTCCCCTTCCTCGAAAGTGCCCACTAGCCTAGGGTAGGGGGACTAAGCCCTACAGGGTAACCACTCCTGGCACTAGATCTCCAGCCTCTGTGACCTCACCAGCATCTGTGCAGGGCTCAGCTCACACTCACCCTCAATGTCTTTCATGCTGTCACACACATTCTCAGTCTTACCCTCATACTGCACCACACTCAAACATTCTCAGTCTCACACACTCACAGCCTCACTTTCCCTTCC
Organism: Suncus etruscus; assembly: GCF_024139225.1. Classification (NCBI taxonomy): domain Eukaryota; kingdom Metazoa; phylum Chordata; class Mammalia; order Eulipotyphla; family Soricidae; genus Suncus; species Suncus etruscus. The sequence goes on from NC_064864.1 coordinate 71,886,123, forward strand.
TCTCCCGTTCCTTCTCCCCTCACACACAGTCCCATGTCATACAATCTCCCACTCACCGTCACACACACCCAGCTCCATACATTTCCTGTCTCACTCTCCCAACACTCACAGGACAGTGCTTCAGCTCCTCAGCCAGCACAGTTCATGTTGCCTGACGGTGGCTAGTAGGCAGGCAGGACCCCACTCGGCAACACAGCTGTGCCCAGCAGCCATGTCTGAGGACGGACACCCCCACTGCTGCCTGCCCATCTGTCCCTCGCCCCACACAGCTGCCCACACGGGGCCTCACTAGTCCCCCACCCTACCTACGGCTGAGCCTCTTCTCCATTCCTCACAGGGAGGCAGGACAGAGACCAAGCCAGCTGCCCATCCACCCTTCCAATCAGGAAGAGGCCCAGAGCACCCCGAGTGGCTGTGTGGCTTCACTGCTGTGGGGAGTGTCCTAGATCTGAAAGGGCCCTTGACTCACTGTTTCCTGAACCCATCTCTTGAGGGCATCTGCACTTTTGCAATGATGTGTGGGCATAGGGTGGCATTATAGCTGGCAGGTTTGGATGACGTTTAATGAGCAGATTCCGTCACCAATGGGCCCATCCTGTCCTACCTCTTACAGAGCTGTGCCGGGGTGGGTGGACGGGCCCGCCAGAGAGAGCTCCAGATGTTGCCAGCCTAGGTTTCATCCCCACCATCACCAAGACTGATCCCTGGGCCCCTGACATGACCCAAGCTGGACTCAGATTTGACGCTAGGCTGGCCATGCTTTTATAGACAATTAAAAAAAAAATTTAGGGACCGGAGAGTAGCATGCCTTTCATGCAGAAAGATGGTGGTTCGAATCCCGGCATCCCATATGGTCCCCTGTGCCTGCCAGGGGCGATTTCTGAGCATAGAGCCAGGAGTAACCCCTGAGCACTGGCAGGTGTGACCCAAAAACCAAAAAAAAAAAAAAAAATTACAGACTCTTCACCATTTCACCAGCCAGCAGGGGGAGAACTGCTCCCAAGCTAATCACTCCAATAAGAACAAGGAATTTTAAATGACAATGTGTTTATTGGACACACCGGAACTGGATCCACAAGCACATACAGTGTATCAGCAGCTGTCAGGGCATGCGGGACCAACCAGGGCAGCCTAGAGTCAAGGCCAGGAGAGCCGGGCTGACCTGTCTATGCAAACTCTGCAACTGCCCGAGAATTTGGCAAAGATTTGTTTTCTATTCTGTGTTAAAATAGACAATTTTTCTTAGAACGAAGCTGATTCTCAGAGCACAGATCAACATGGGAGAGAGGCAGCAATCTTGTGGTCAGACACGCAAGTGAAGCAAGAAGATAATCCAGGGGCCAAGCGCAGGCCTACGTCTGCCCACGTCTCACCACGAAGAACCTCGAACTTCAGTTCTGCTTACCAACTGCAAACAGCCCGCACGGCACACAGCATCCGCAGTGGACAGCCCGCGTCCACCTCAGACACACAATGCTCTACACTTACAGCCGTGAGTGTAAGGCCACAGTATTTATTAGGGACAGATCCCTCACACAGTCGTTCTTCACATCAATGTTTTTCTGTCTTTCAAAATATAAAGTGTTTTCAATGAGTTAAGATTACAGACTTTTCTTGGCTAAAATATTACATACATAGGAACTATAGTAAGTTAAAAATTATTTATATTGAGCTATGGAACATCCCAGGAAACTACTACCATGTGATTCCAGTAGACGGGACGGGGAGACATGCGTGTTAACGGGCCCGTCCTCGGGCGGCCACTGGGCCTGGTGTAGTGTATGCTGCCCCCTTGCCCATGAGGACACAGTGTTTACAGAACAAAACAAGTGCAGCTGCCCAGGACGGCCACTCTGGGCCTGCAACTGCGGCCATGCCTCCCTCAGAAGGTGCTAGTGGATGGCGTCAGACGCCGCCCAATGTAGATCCTGTGGGGGAAAAGAGTGAGGCTGTGAGGTGACTGGGAAGATGAAGACCTGCCTCCTACCCCAAAGCTGCATGTACAGAAGCACCCCCCACCCAACAGGCCTGAGAGCTTAGCTGGAGCAGACACGAGTCAACGAGTCATTCCTGAAAAGGGATGGGACTGGGCCAGGCACAGAGCAACTAACAGGTCAGCAGGAAGGGGTCCCTGAACAGCAGCAATAGCATCCAACAGCCGCAAACAGGGCAGCCCTGCTCCACACCACTGACCCACTCCTCAGCAAAGGGTCAACTGTCCATAGGCCCGTCTAGGGGCAGGTCCACCGGCTACTTGTTACTCACCCCAGCCCGATGGCCAGCAGATGGGACAGCAGCAGAGACGGGAGGAAGACCTTGAGGAACTCGGCTGAGAAGATGCCCCCCTTCTTCATGACACTCGTGTTTCTCATGCTGAGAGTCGGGGCTCGCTTGGGGTGCTTGAAGAGGAACTCCCTAGACAGGAAAGGAGGGTCAGGGGTGCCCTAGGGCAGCCCCTGGAACCATGGCTCAGTGTGGCCCATCCCGCCCGTACTTACTTGGGGGGGATGTTCTCAGGCCGACTGGACCAGTCCCAAATCCAGTCAGAGTTCTTCCTCAGGATGCTCTCCACCTCTCTCCTTCGCTCCAGGAAGTCCTCCTCTGACTAGAGGCAATGGACATAGCTCAGAGAGGCTTGTCTAGGGCCACACTGGCCTTCACCCCTCCAGGAAACACACAGACACATGTACGAATGGACAGGGCAGCCTGCTATTCCGGGCCATCCTGAGGCAGTGATGAGCATGGGGGCAGGTCTACACTTCAGAGTGAGGGGATAGGGCAGCAGCCAGTGGGTGGCCCAACTGCAAAATAATCCAGTTCAAGGATGGAGGTAATGGGGGTTTGCTCAGCAAAGCAGGCACCAGAAACTGGAGTCAGGCAAAACACAAATTTACTTACACATGCACACACACACGCACGCACGCACCAGGAACTGGAGTCAGGCACGCATGCATGCGCGCGCGTGCGCGCGCGCACACACACACATGTATCCATATGTATACACGTGTGAGGACACACACACAAACCGAGGCACCCGAACCCCAGCTAAGCCTCATCCCTAGCAGTGAACTGTGCACCCAGTCATGGGTTACTTTCTGGACTGATGCCAGGAATTGAGTCCAGGGCCTCACACGTGCAGGCCAAGTTGCTACCATGGAACAACATCCTGGTCCACATGATTCTGCTGACACCATCTCTTCTCCTCCAGGGGCCTCTATTAGTATGACACCCACAAACGGTGCCACAGTGGAGGCTGGTGCCACCGTGAAAGCCGTGCTCAGAGAACACCACTCCCGCCGGTAAACCCTCCCGACCTTTTCTGTTCAACTGAGAAAAACATGAAATTTGGGTGAGAGACAAGTATGGACCGACTAGCAAGAAGGCTCCTGATCAGGAACAGCCAATACTCAAGTGTGGGGTGTGGCATGCCCTGCGGATTTCCTCTGGATGCCCCAGTTCCCACTAAACCCCAGGTTCCTAGAGAAAGTTAACCCCACATTGTGGTTCACTCAGCCCTGACTGGGCAGAGAGTCTTCTTCTGTTCTTCCCAGGGGTACAGGACAAAACCCCATAGCTGAGCAACTTCTAGACAGACAGAGACCAGAGTAATAGGCACTTGGACACATGTCAGGACCATGGAGGTGGGGAGGAGGAGAGAAGAGAGAGAAGGCATCATAGGGAGCTGGGGCTGGAGTCAGGGGTCTTACCTGCGAGCTGTTCTTCTCCCCCAGGCTGTGGGTGTCAGCCTCCGAAGCTCTGTTAGTGTCCTGTGGGGTCTGGGAACGAGGTGGGCTGAAGAGCAGGGGCAGACAGAGGACATGTTCATGCATGGCAGCCTGGACACCACCCCCCCTCCAGCTCAGTGGGAAGGAGCAAGTCTGGGCCCTGGTGGTTCTGCTCGGTCCACCTGCCGCCCCGAGTCCCCAACCTGTCGCAGTGGGAGCTCTTGGAGCTGCTCCGGCCTGACTCGTGCTGGGCGTCCAGCAGGATCTTCTCCATGTCACCGTTGTACAGAGACACAGAGGCCGGCGGCGCGCTGCCCCCATTGCCGTTGCTGAAATGTAGCTCCACCCACGAGCCTGCAGGGCACAAGGGCCATGGTGAGACACAGGCACAGCGCTATGGGGATATGTAGGTGTGCAGGGCCATGATCTCCCAGGACCCCTGGCACTGCAGGAGCAGGCTAATGAGCCGGATCCAGCATTCCCTTCGCTGCTCTGTTCACATTCCACATAGGAGAGTCTAAGGCTGCCCCTCTCCCCGCTCTAGCACCAGGACAGGATGAGGCTACCCCCAAGTACACACGCCCAGCCTGGCCAAACCCCCAGCAGTCCAGATGCCCGTGGTGCTGGGGACCAACAAGGGCTCACTCAGGGGACCTCACAATTCACTGGCCAGGCCAGTTTCAAACCAGCCCACGTCACTTACTGCTGGGTCTGGAATCCAGCCCATGAAGCCCTGCCCCAGAAGCTCTGGCTTCCTCTGCACAGCAGAGTGTGGAGGCCACAGTGAAGGTTCCCGATGGAGCTAAGCCACCAAAGGTAGCCCTGCAGGGTCAGATCTCTAGATCCTGCCTGCCCAGCCCTGCTTCTCTGGGAAAGGAGTGGGAGTGGTGAGACCTAGCGTTCCCAGGGACCTGACGGGGTCACACTCACACTACTGCCACAAACCATAGCTCACAGTGGAGAGAGAGGAGGAAGATGGGCCTGAACAGACATCCAGTGACTGGGAATGGAACCCAGTCAGAAGCTGAGCAAGACGGAGATGGTTTGAGGAGAGTGCATGCATGGTGCGTGCCCACAGAGGCTGGGCAGCTCAGGACTGGACAGCAGACACTGCCCTGGGCACTCAAGCCCCGGTTCTAAGCCCACCGCATAGACTCCAGAGGACCCAGAACTGACCCAGCTGCTGGGAACACAGACTAACCCCTGGGGAGCCTGGCATAAAACAGCCCTTAGAGGCAAGTCAGAGAGAAGGTACAGGTTCTGGTCCAGTGGCTTCCCCTGGGCAGGACCGAGCTCCCAGGCTCCTGGTGCTTCCCCTTTAACAGGCTTAAGCAGCTGCCCTGGGAGGGGAGCCTGGCCCAGTGCCAAGCTCGGACAAAGTCCAGGCCCAGCCACAGCCTGTCAGGAGTCACCCACGGTACTGCTGGGCACTGCTAGGATGGCCGCTGCCATCTGCTGCTCAGACAGGGCCTACCTCAGTTTACTGCACACAGGCAGGGCAGTAAGGGGGCCTGGCTGGCTGGCTGGCCAGTGTGGCCACTCCTGAGTCCCAGTCATTGGCACCCAATGCTCCAGTCACTGAGGCACAAGCCAAGGGTCCCGGGCAGGATAGAACCCCTCAAAGCCCAACCGTGCTCAGGATTTCAAACCCACCCACCACCCAGACCAATGCCAGCCTCTCTGCCCTGGAGCCCCTTCTAACACTCAAGACCCCAAAGGGAAGCTGCCCCAAAACCTCCCTCAAGTTCCTGGGACTCTCCGCCAGCCCCAAGGGCACCCACCAAAACGAATAGAAGATTCTAGAATTTGCTCCTGTGTCCCATCATTCCCCAAATGCCAGCGACAAGCTCAGTGAAGCCAGACAGCGTCACACCGCAGCCAGGACAGGCTGAAGCAGCCACAGGGAAGGGGCCAGGCCTGGGGGTGAGGGAAAGTCATGTGTGTGCAAAGAATCAGGAGAAGAGCAGGTTCAGCACCAACAGGAGCAAAGGCAAAAGCAGCTGTGTCAAGTAGCTGGGGTGGCAGTTTGGAGCCAGGGAACACACAAGTCTGTGTGAGTCTGTGTGAGCAGGGCTGTAGACTTGGGGACCCAAGTTTCCCAGGCTCGAGGGACATGGGCCAGCACCAGAGATCCCTGCCCCAGGCACCTCTGGCACCTTTGGGGAGCTGGTTCCTCAGGGAACTGAGTGGGAGGCAACAGGGTTTTCTCTAAACGAACAGAGGGACTCATGACACAAAGACACAGGGTTTGGACCAGGTCCCAACCCAGCCTGAAACCCCCACCCTGGAGCAGGGTACAAGACCCCTCCAAAGAAGCACGGCTTCTCCTTCTGCATACTTGTGTCTGGCCCAAGACCACAGAACTAGGCAGCAAGTGGAGAAGGGGTGAGTGACAGGACTGGGAGCTGCCAGCCAGGCCAGCCAGGGTCTGATTACAGCTCTCCTGGCCCTGGCTTCCGAGGTAAACAAGGGCTCACTCACCCAATCCGAGCCCACAAGTGCAGCCAAGGCCCAGAACCTAGGCCCGGATTGGCACTGCAGGCCCGTCACGCGCTGGCTCCTCCCCCAGGGCAGGCGGGCAGTGCCAGGCAGCACGTACACTCGGGAAGGGGCTCAGCCCTACCACTCTCCACCCAGGCAGTCAGTCCAATTCCAGAGAGCACTGTTCCCTTGCAGCTGGCCAGAGAGCTCTCAGCAGAGCTTAGGCTTGCGAGAATGAGGGTCTGAAAGCGGGGCTGGGGTCCCCCAGGACCAGGGGGGTCAGTGAGACCTGCACTGGCAGAGAAGCCACAGGAGTGGGGAAGAAGTTGAAGGCAAGCATTGATGGCCCAGACCAGGAAAGACAAAAATTCCTGCTCTAAGTTCAACCAGTCAATTTTGAACTCAAAAGAGATGAGTGTTAGAAAAATGCAGTTTTTAAATACACCTTACTAAATAAGTTGTGATGTGTAAGAACAAGAAAAATAAATAAAGGGGCATATTAAAAGTTTTTTTGTTAGGTTTCTGGGCCACACCCAGCGGTATTCAAGGATCACTCCAGATGGTGCTGCTGAGGAGGTGGGAAGAGTAGGGGCTGGTTTTGGGATTTGGCTATTTTCGGTCATATCTGACAGTGCTCAAGGCTCTCCTGGCAGGGCTCATGGGACAATCAGGTCAGTCAGGTTAGGCCAAGCCAGAGTCCTGTTATTTGTACTAAGGCTTCCTGACCCCACCACCATTCTTTTTTAGGTTCTAGCCATTCCCAGCCATGCTAGTGCTCAAGACAACAGTAAAGCCCTAAGAGGGCCCCACAGGCCCTAAGAGGCCCTAAGAGGCCCCCCAGGGCAAGCGGCATGCAGGTTCAGTTCTCTTCCCAGGTTTCAAGACTGGTTTGTTTTTGTTTATGTGGGTTTTGGGCCACACCCAGTGGAGCACTTAATACCAAATGGGATGTTGGGGATCAAACCAGCCTCAGCCTCCTGCCTGCAAGCCAATAACCCTCTGGCCTTGTACTGCCTCACCAACCCCCAGGACACAAGATTTTTGTTTTTAATGTTGTGCCTCAGGCTACTAGGACCAGGGATCACTCCAGGCGCTGGGGAATCAAACCTGGATCTACAACCACCTGCAAGACAAATGCCCTGGCTACAGCCAGTATACACAAGGTTTTTTGTTTGTTTTGGTTTTGGGGTCACACCCAGCAGCGCTCAGGGGTGACACCTGGCTTTATGCTCAGAAATCGCTGCTGGCAGTCTCGGGGATGGGGGGGGGGGGGAGACCATATGGGGATGCCGGGATTCGAACCACCGTCCTTCTGCATGCAAGGCAAACGCCCTACGCCCATGCTACACTCTGCCCCCCCCCTAAACAAGTTTTAAGGAGATGTACTTAGGAAGACACTCATTTCCTCGCTGCTCAGCAAACTTTGGCTTTGGGGAATGCAAGGTGAAGAGGTCCTGGCGGGGTGGGAGGGGGCATTCTGCGGCTGCTGGGACCCCCCCCAGGCCACCCACTCGGCCTCTACAACCAGCGGAGGGCCGGGGCTTCTCCTGGCTTGCAGGTGGCCGGGGGTGCGACGCTGCTCGGGTCTCTTCTGCCACCCCGGGGCGCGCGCGCCTAGAAACGACTGGACGTGGGGACCGGCTGGGCGCGGGCCGGCCCGGAGCTCGCTCGGCTGCTCGGCGACTCCGGCACCGCTGCCCCGAGGACGCCCGCGCCCGCCCGCCCGGCGCTCACCCTGCAGACTCTCCTCCTGCAGCCCGGGGGTCCCGCTTTGCGACATGACGGCGGCCGAGGACACGAGCAGCAGCAGCAGCAGCAGCAGCCCCGGGCCCGTGTCGCCAGCGTCTGCAGCGGCCCGACAGTGACGCGCACGCGCACGGCGGGCGGGGAGGCGGCGGCGGGCGGGGCTGCGCGTGCGCGACGCAGGCTGCGCGTGCGGCGCGTGCGGCGCGTGCGCGGGGCAGGCCCGAAGCCAGGCCGGAGCGGCGAAGCGCGCGTGCGCGGGCGCAGGTGGGACGTGAGGACCAGAATGCGCACGCGCGTCTAGGGCGTGACTTCACCGGGCCTGGCCTGATCTGGCGAGGGCGGGGCCGCGCGCCTGGATGGGGTGGAGTTTGTGTGGGCGTGGCTAGTCTGGATGGGCGTGGTCTTGTCGGGGCGGGTGTGGCTTAACTTGGCTGGGCGGGGCCTGATGGGGGGCGAGCTCTGCGCGCAGGTGTCTCTGGCACTGGGCCGCTCTGCCTTTTGCAGTGCTGGTCCCTTGCTGTTTATTTCCCTGAACCAGATTCCCCTGATTCTGCTGTAAACCTGGTTCTCCCAAAGCCTCTACTACGCCCTCGGAGACTGCTCCCCGCTGTAGAGGGTGTTCCCCCTAACGCTTCCAGGTTCCCCCCTTGATGGTGAACCCAGAGGTGGGACCACTTCCAGTGGTGGAGGCTCCACACCCTCGCAGGGTCTGGCGAGGGGAAGATCTGCCTCCCACCCACAAACGTACTTTTCTACCTACACCTTTTCTCCCGAGCACCACAGCAGGGTCAAGATCCCGGGCTCCCCCGTGACATACCGGGTCTTCATTTGGTCGCTGATGTTCTGTCTGAAGCTCTACCCATGCAGAATCCTCTTCGATCCTAGATGGTCCATGCACAGATGGCACTTTCTGGTGCCCCGTCCAGAGCCACCAGGCACAAGAGTGGGCAGAGAAGGGTCACTAAGACCACTTTCTTTTTTTTTTTTTTTTTGGTTTTTGGGCCACACCCGGTAATGCTCAGGGGTTACTCCTGGCTATGTGCTTAGAAGTTGCTCCTGGCTTGGGGGACCATATGGGACGCCGGGGGATCGAACCACGGTCCGTCCAAGGCTAGCGCAGGCAAGGCAGGCACCTTACCTCTAGCGCCACCGCCCAGCCCCACTAAGACCACTTTCTAGCCTGGCTGGGTCCACCCCAACACTGCAGCTTCAGCCTGTTCCCATGTTCCCCTGACACCTCCAACAGCCTGGCCAGAGGACCAGCCTGTTTCACTGGGCCTGGTGGTCACCAGGCTGGACCCTGTGCCACGGGGGCCCCTTGGCGGGGTGGAGGAGGGCAGGCCCCATGAGACTGTATGAAGGGCTCCTGGGACAGGAAAGGCAGAGCAGGAGGCCAAAGGAGCACACGTAGAGGTGTGGCCTGTCCCCCACACTTTCGACCTCACCAGGGCGCAGGGAGGTGCTCTCCCTCTATGCTCCCTAGGGTTGTCTGAGGACTCCTGGGGTTGTGGGCACAACCCACCTTTCCCCCCTGGTCCAGTCAAGCACAGACTTTGTGCCAGGTGATGAAAGTTTCAGGAGTGAACAGCTGAGCAGCGCCCAACCAGATTGATGGGGATCCCCAGATGCTGCTCCCCAGAGCAGGGGAGGGGCAGCACACAGGCTACCTGTGGCCACTGTGCATTCCTGTTGCTGAACATGGGACACTGTTGTCCACTGCACTGCAGACTCTGACATGAGGTGACCAATCCTCATATGGCAGGGCACCTGAATGAACGGCACTGTCTTTAGGACCTGGGAACAGCTGGGGTACCCCAGGGGAGAGTGCAAGAGTGCCTGCCCCCCCCAAGAAGAGAGCAGCTGTGGGGAGAACATGTACCCAGACTCCTAGAGTTTTCTTTCTTCTGTCTTTTTCTTTCTTTTTTTATTTTATTTTTTATTGATTGCTTATTTTGGGGCCATACCCAGCAGTACTCAAGGGTTACTCCTAACCCTAAGCTCAGGAATCAGTCCTGATGGGCACTGTGGGACCATATGGGATGCTGGGGGTTGAACCCGGATTTGCTTGTGTGCAAGGCAAATGCCCTCCCCGCTGTGCTGTTACTCTGGTTCTCCTCCTGAAGGTTTCAGCCTTTCTCCACTGACCACCTTGTGTCCCCTCCAACTCCGCATCTTGCCTCCCTGCTCTGTCCCCCACCATCCCACATCTCATCTGCCTGATCCATCCCCTGGCACTAGCTCGACCCCACACCTGGGAAGGAAAATGTCTGCATTTGGGGCTCCAAATGCTGCATACAGTGGTGTCTCGCAGTCCCCCTGGGACCCCCAACACCCCTGTGGGGTAACAAGCACCCAGGTCCTCCACTGCACACACACACCCTGTTGGAGTAACCAGATTTTACTCTAATCAGGATATTTTTTCTTTACATGCACTTGTCCTACCTGAGCGGGAAGCACCTCTGAATTGGCCCTGCCTGTTCTCCACCCATCGGGGTGCTCCTACTCTTCCCAATAAAGACCTCAGGGCAGAGAGAATTCTTCCAGTTTGGGCTCACAACTAGCCTGTCTGCATGCTGGTGCCATTTGCCTGCTTGCAGACAACTTGTGGTGGAAGTTCCTCAGCCTGGTTTTTTTTTTTTTTTTTTTTTTTGGTTTTTGGGCCATACCCAGCGTTGCTCAGGGGTTACTCCTGGCTGTCTGCTCAGAAATAGCTCCTGGCAGGCACGGGGGACCATATGGGACACCGGGATTCGAACCAACCACCTTTGGTCCTGGATCGGCTGCTTGCAAGGCAAACGCCACTGTGCTATCTCTCCGGGCCCCCCTGAGCCTGCTTTATCACCCCACCTGTGTGGATTATTTCTTGTGTTGGCTGGCATTGCTTCCAGACTCACTTCCCCACCACTCCCCCGGGACTGGAGCATGAGGCTTCCAACACCCCAGCACCCTAGTCCTGCCATACACAACCACGACACAAACCAGGAGTTTGTGTCTAGCCCCTGGACTTGCTGATTTGGAGATGGGGACTGGCTTTTGTATATTTTCTTGGGGGGGGGGGGGGATTGGGGCCACACCCAGCAGTGCTCAGGGATTACTCCTGGTGGTGCTTCAGGGACCATATGAGCATATAAGGTGCCAGGTATTGAACCTGGGTGCAAGGTAAACACTGCGTGCAAGGCAAACCCCTCCCCACTGTGCTACCCCTTAGGCCCCTATATATTTTCTTTTCACAGGTATCACATCTGGCAGTACCCAGGTTTGGACTAACCCTGAATTCTGCCCTTGAGCCCTTCCAGGTCCCACCCTCACTCTGCCCAGTGCCCTGGTACCTCTTTTGGTGACAGAGCTTCCTAGGGCCTGCATGTGCCTGGATTACAGAGGAGATGGCATCTAAGTAGGGAGCCCTGCCAGCCACCTCCTCCACTTGCCAATCCACTTGGCTCTGGCTGGTTGAAGCTATGCTTGTCCTACTGGCAAGCCCACTATTCTTTTCCTAGGGAGAGCATTGAGATGGACCCTGAAGACCCGCCGCCCTGCTATAAGAAGCACGAGTCGTCCCCCCCCCCCCCACACACACACACATTGGCTCTCTGACACCCCCTATTGGACACTGCGTGAGACCTGCTATCAGGAGCTAAGGTTGCAGAGAGCCTCCTTGACTCAGCACCTTGCCTTTAACCCAACCATGTGTCCCCTTCACCCCCACAGACAGAGACAAACCTCAGGGCATAGAACAGAGCCCAGCGGGGCCTCCTGAACACAACAGGAGGCTCAGTGAGCCGGGAACCTCAGAGATCTTGTCATGGTGTGAAGCAGGGGTCCTCAGACTTTTTTGTTTGTTTGTTTGTTTGTTTTTGGGTCACCCCCAGAAGTGCTCAGGGGTTACTCCTGGCTCTACGCTCAGAAATCACTCCTGGCAGGCTTGGGGGACCATGTGGGATGCCGGGATTCAAAACACCCTTCTGCATGGAAGGCAAACACCCTACCTCCATGCCATCTCTTTGGCCCCAGGTCCTCAGACTTTTTAAACAGAGGGCCAGTTCACTGTGCCTCAGACTGTTGGAGGGCTGAACTATAGTAAAAACAAAAATTATGAATACATTCCTATGCACATTGCATATATCTCATTTTGAAGTGAAGAAACAAAACGGGGGCAATACAATATGTGGCCCGTGGACCGTAGTTTGAGGACCACTGGTGGGAAGCTTACTCCAACATGGCAATGATCATGGAACTAGTTGCTCACTTAGTACCTTTTGCAGTTTGTTGATTTGTGGCTTCACTTCCTTCCCCAGGAAGCAACTAAGAGAGCCCTGAGCTCCAGGGAGTGAACATCAAGCTGCAGCATCAGTTTAAGATCTGGGCCTGCCTGCAAAATGCACCCAGGAAGGGATGAGAGAGGAAATCAAGTGGGCTGCAGCACTGCCATATGATTTCAGTCCTGCAAGTCCTGCATTTCCTGTCCCTGCTCAGCGTGTGCAGGGTATAATGCAGGGAGGAGAAGAGACACAGCCCTTCAACTTCACCCAGAGGGAACAGGAAGCAGTCTGTCTCTGAAGGAGCTCTCGGGGACTCCACCAAGATGGACACTGGGGAGATGGAGCAGGAGGGTCCCAATACTCACCTCCAAGAGAGAAGCTTTGGGACTCTCCCACACAGGCTGGTCTTTTCTCTGGGGATGGGACTTTGTTCTCACCTACCTACATCTTTGTCTACCACCCACACAGAGCAGAGGGACTACAGAGGTGGAGTGTAAAGTCATAGGCGCAGGTGGACATGCAGAACCCGACGAGTGGATATGAGGGGGTGAATAGGACAGGCAAGGGGCAGATGAGTGAGGGATGAATAGGTCAGATTTGGTCACATTGGGCTCTTAGAAATAAGGTTGTTGTTCCACAAGAGCCTCCTCCCTCCCTCTACCCTCTTCCCCCCTCCTCCATCCCTTCTTCCCTTGCTCCCTACTCCATTCACCTAATCAACTCACCCACCCATCCTTCCTCCTACCTTCCTCTCCTCGCCCCCACTCCTGTCTGTAACACCTGTCCTCCCTCCATCTGTCCAGCTGCCCACCCCAGGAGGTCTCTGAGGGAATAACAGGGATGAGGAGAAAGTGTCCTCTCTACATGAGGAGTGAGTCCCAGAGAAGGGCCTGCGGAAGGGGGATGAGGGGTGGTGGGATGCACCAGTACAGGTTGTTTGAGGGTGGGGGCAGCCACGCTCCAGGCAGGGCCCACTGGGACCTCCACACCCCTGGGGCTCAGTGCTGTGTCCTCAATAGTGGGTGCCCAGCAACTCTGGCCAGTCTACCTGCTACCACAGGGGAAATGCTTAGAAGCTGCCAAGCACTGGGGGTGCAGGAATGAAGCCGGCTCAGGTGGGACTCACCGGTGTCAGGGGAGGGTACATGTTGGACTCGCCAGCGCCAGGGAGGCGCAGTGCCCTGGCACATGTCAGATCCACCAGCACCAGGGGCCAAACACTTGAGCAAGTGCCTGGTCCTGTCTGGGCAACGTGTCTGAGTACAGATGTCTGGGCAGCAGAGCAGGGTCCAGATGTTCTGCCCAAGGCTCTGTCCTCTGGGGGAGGCACTCCTGCACCCGGGATGTCTCCAGCGGCTGTGGGCATCAAGAAGTGAAGTCCAGGGCCCGGAGGGATAGCACAGCGGCGTTTGCCTTGCAAGCAGCCGATCCAGGACCAAAGGTGGTTGGTTCAAATCCCGGTGTCCCATATGGTCCCCCGTGCCTGCCAGGAGTGATTTCTGAGCAGACAGCCAGGAGTAACCCCTGAGCACCGCCGGGTGTGGCCCAAAAACCAAAATAAATAAATAAATAAATAAATAAATAAATAAATAAATAAATAAATAAATAAATAAATAAATAAGTGAAGTCCACCTGGTGGTAGCACAGATGGGAGGGTTGGTGGGCAGGGAGGGAGCTAGGGGGGTCTGAGACATTTATCCTCACTGGTCACTGGGAACCAGAAAGTCTCATGGACGGGACTCAGTCCGGCGGTTTTCCTCCCACTGTCCAGGGCCCAGTACCCATCTGGCCACAGAGCTTGGCTCCCAGGGTCTCCATTAGGAGGCCTGGCCCTGCTCTGTCTGGGACCGGTGTGGCTCCTGTGGGGTGTGGGATACCTGCAGTGCCCACCACCTCACTAGTTCTGGGCAAAGTAGGACTGATAGGGGCCTCTCGAGTCTTGCAGGCCCAGAGTCGGGGTTGGAAGGGGTGGCCCGCACCAGTGGGGACAGTGTCCGCGAGGTCAGAGCGTGTCCTGGGAGGGACCAGGGGGCTAGGATGGAGCGGGAGACGGGCGGGGCGACGCGGCAGGGAGGCTCGGGCTCCGGGGATCGGAGCTCCAGGGCGCGCTGCCCCATCCGTGCGCGGCTTTCCAGAAAAGCCTTCGCCCTCCCCGGAGGCCGAGGCCCCGTCGGGGCGCCGGGCAGGGCTCCGCAGCGTCACCAGGGCGCCGGGGACGCGCGCTGTCACCGGCGGGGCGGCGCCTGCGATGGGCCGGGAGCGGCTGCGTCTCACACGTGCGGCCCCGCGCGCCGCGCCCGGCTCGACTCGCTTCTGAGAGGTGGGTGACTCCCGGGGACTGCGGGGCCCGTGCGGGGGCGTGGGGAGCTGGCTCGGCTGCGGTGCGGACCGCGGGGACGAGCCGGACGCCCGCAGCGCCCAGCCCTGGCCGAGCCGGGCCGAGCGCGCAGAGCCGCGGGCGCGCCCCGACAGGGCCTGGCAAGGCGGCCCCGGCCCCTCGGGCCCCGGGGGAGACGGGACGAGGCCGAGGGGTGGTCGCAGGGTTCGTCCTGTCCGCGCGGGGGGGGGACTGGGCAGTGAGGTGGACCCCGCTGCCCCAAAGCGGGGCCTGGCGCGCATCGGCCGGCCAGCCGCCCGGCCTCGCAGGTGCAGCGACCCCGCATCTCCCTTGATGCGGCCTCTGCAGCGGGCTTATTTCGGGGTGCCGTGGGGTGGTCGCGCTACAGTTCCCACCTCCCATTCCCGAAGGCTCCGCGGGCCGGCGGGTGCGGTTACATCAGCGCAGAGACCAGGGCCTGTTCCTTTAGCTCTTCCCCCGCCCCTTGACCTTGCCCTGGTGGGGCTCGGGTGGGGATGTCCAGTTCTGGCCTCTTTCAGATTCTGTAACCCCGACACCCGGTCAGGCCTTCCTAAGTATGGGGAGTTTGGGGCTCCGCCTCCAGGACCCTAGAGCATTGCCCAGATCCGCCGCGCCTGGGGCCCTGTGGATGCCCATGCTTGGCAGCTCCTGGCCAGGCTCTGCTGGAGTCTGCATCGTCGCCTTCTAGCTCCGAGTTCTGCTCTCTCATGGGCGCCCAAGAAGCTGCCCCTTCCCTGTGCAGTTCAGCAGAAACTCCTGGGCCAGCCCGGTCACCCGCATCCCGCGTCCCTGGCGGCCAGGTCTGTCCGTCCCCAGAGGGAACTGTGGACCAGGCTCACCATCACACTTGGCACTTCTCACTCTGACCAGATTTCAGCTACGGGAGCTGGGCAGAGCAGGCAGGGCTCAGGGACGAAGAGGGTCGCTGGCCAGTGGCTCCAGGTGCTGGCTCCAGGTGGCAGAGTCAAGTCGCCTCTGGGGCTTCCAGAGCATCCAGCATCTGTCCAGGGTTGGAGCAGAAGGGGTTTGCTGAAGTCTGTTGTGGGTTCTGCTACAGGGTGGGCTTCGCTCCTTGGGGATGGTGCAGGGGTACAGGACAAGGGTGCAAGAGAACCCCTCTTTCCGAAGCCCCTCCCCAACAGGCTGAACAGATCCTTAGGGGGTATCTTCCCCCACCCCAACCCCTAGTCTGAGTCGGGAAGAAAGATCTAAAGGACACTGGAGCCTCCTGAGCCACTTTGAGAGCATGAAAACTCACCCCACGCCCTCCTCCCCATCAACCAGAGAGCACATGCCACTCTGTACTCCATTAATGGAAGTTCCAAGATGGCAGAAAGAGCCAAGGGGACTACCAACATTCCCCATCACAGAAACCGGCATGGGGAACCCGCACTAACATCAGGTCCCCAAATTTGTAAGTGACACACCTAGCCTCACAGGTCTGGAATTTAGAGACAGGGCTGGAGAGTGAGGGGAGAAGTGATGAGGCGACAAGGTGCCCAGTCCCATCCTTTCTTGCACCCTCAAGCCTGGGCTTCTGTTTCCCAAGTTGCCTAGATACCAGGTCAGTTTTGTAAGCCTGATGCACGTGGGATGCTTTGGAGTTTCGCCTCATGGGTTCCTGACTCCAGCTATTGTTTGATTTTCTGCTCATGCCCTGCAGCTCTGGGTCTTGAGCTTTAGGGTGCAAGCACCCCTTCCCCCCCCCCCCCCCCCCGTCTCAGAGGCACAAGCTAGCCATGCACAGATGACTTCCCCTGGGGTGCCCGGACTGGAGCTTTGATGGATAGTTCTCCAAGGCTGGTTCCTACTGGAGAGTCTCAAGCTAACACTTCTGGCTTCCATGTTCTGACCCCTGAGTCTCCCCCACTTGTTCATCTCAGTTTCTGCTGGTTTCTCAACTCCAGCTGTGCCTTTTCCTGGCTGGCACAAGCTGCCTCTATTTCTGCTCTGGCTTTGGTTTTCCTGAGCTCAGTCACCTCCTCATTCAGGGTTCAGGTCTCTGGTGTAAGGCAGTCCCAGTGCGGGCAGCCTAGAAAGGCTTTCCTGTTTATAAGAGGGCTGGGGGTCTCCAGCGAAAGACCCTTTCTCCTGCTGGGGTGTTTGGGCATCTTGACTCCTCGCCAGCCAAGAACACACAGCCTCACACTGCTACTCCAGCTCTTTCGTCTGGTTTTCCTGGGGTGACAGGGTGAAGCTGTACCCCTGAGTCATGAAAAGTATCCTGCATCCTTCCCGTGTACTCAGCTGCCCCCAAGGAGAACTGGATAGAGGTTCATAGCAGAAGACAGAACACAAGCAGCAGGCTCCCCATGGGGAATGGGTGCAGCACAGTCTGGACTCTATGGCTTAGCAAACATAGGTCAGTGTCTAAAGACAAGTTGTCTCGTATACCGCTTGCTATTTTAGAATTGTGGAAAAGTAATGGAAGCAAAACAGGAAACAGGAGCCATGTGTAGCACATGCTGTGAGCACTGTAATGGGTCAAGTGGGAGGGTGTCGGGCTCAATGACCCTCGACTAAGGCAGGGTTGTGTGAACACACAGAAGTCCCAGGAATGGGCCTGGCCCATAGCTCAGGGAAGGGTGTTTGCCTTACATGCAATTGACCAGGGTTTGATCGCTGGTTTCTCATATGATATCTCAAATCTGTCAGACATCATTTCTAAGCACAGAGACAAAAGTAACCCCTAAGTACTGCCAGGTATGGCCAAACACCGAAACCAAAAAGAAGCAAAACAGGGCCCGGAGAGATAGCACAGCGGCGTTTGCCTTGCAAGCAGCCGATCCAGGACCAAAGGTGGTTGGTTCGAATCCCGGTGTCCCACATGGTCCCCCGTGCCTGCCAGGAGCTGTTTCTGAGCAGACAGCCAGGAGTAACCCCTGAGCACCGCCGGGTGTGGCCCAAAAACCAAAAAAAAAAAAAAAAAAAAAAAAAAAAAAAGAAGCAAAACAAAATTCCCTGGAATAATCAGTGTTGCTTCAAACGGTATATTGTATGTGCATATGTATATGTGTGTGGCACCCTGCTTCCTGTGAGGGTCCCAGGGCTGGACAGTAAGATGGTGAGACACCCTGTGGCCATAAAGGCCCTCACAGAGTAGAGGAAACTCTGATAACTCCCCAAGGCCCTTGTCACTGTCCCAGCTCAGCCTCTTGCCCCATGTCACAGACCTATTTCCCATTCATCTGCCCACACATAGCCTACAGGAGCCCACTGCTTGCCCCAAGATTCTGTACCCATAATGGGGCCGACCCTGCTCACTGATTTCACTGATTGCTAACACACACACACACACACACACACACACACACACACACACACACACACACACAAACATCTCTCCCACCAGCAGCAGGCATAACAAGCAGCAGAGTCCCAGCCGAGCAGAGCAACAAGCTCATGGTGGTCACCAAGGGCATCTCTGCTCTGAGTTTCCCTGGTGACCGGCACTCCCCACCCTCTGGGCTTTCTGCTTGTTTGGGCATCCAGGATAAATGACCCTTCAAATGCTTTGGCCATGTCTGAGCTCAGTTGTTTCATTCTAATTTAATTTAATTTTTGTTTGTTTGTTTTTGGGCCATACGCAGTGGTACTCAGGGATTACTCCTGGCTTTGTGCTCAGAAATCACTCCTGGCAGACTTGGGGAACCATATAAGATGCTGGGAACCTAATTCTGATCGGCTATATGCAAGGCAAAATGTCCTCCCCTCTGTGCTATTGCTCCAACCCCTTGAGTTTTCTGAGACCCTACTTTATAGTTCTGGGACCCTGACCAGAGGATTTGCAAACCTGGACAGAACAATGTTAAGGTGTTTTATTTTTAGGGTTGGGCATACCCAGCTGTGCTCAGGAATCACTCCTGACACGACTCAGGGGACTATAGGGGGGGTTCCCTGGAATCAAACTTGGGTTGGTTGCTGGGTCGACTACATTTTCCCTAAATCTCAGCCCCATCTGTCAAGAATAATCCAGCTGCATACCTGAGGGTTTGTTTCTGGGTCTCTACACTTTACTAGTCCAAGTAAAGTACCCATCTGGCACAAACCTTCACTCCTGCCAACTTTGGTGCTTTCAGAAGCTCAGTGCAGCCAGGCTGGGCTCAGGAGCAGCTGTGGTTGAATGTCCATTGTGCTCAGGTTTCGGGGCAGCTCAGCCCTCAATGCTCTCTCTGTGGACCTTTGGGGAGCCCCATTGTTCCTTACAGCTACGGGCACATTGTTGCCTGGTCCATAACAGCCCTTTTACTCCCTCTGCCGTGCCTGGCACAGGGATTGGACTGGTCTGTGTAATGCAGAGCCTGTACCTCCCCAAGAGGGAGTGTGGCCTTCACTGTCCCAGGGGGGTGAAGGTCTGTTCTTCTTCTGCCCTGGACAGGACCAGCCTGAGGAGGTGTCGCCACAGCCTGAGTATCTGGAGACTACACAGCTGGTGGTTCAGCCCAAGTGTAGACAGGGTGACCACCATGGGCACAAGTGTGAGGCTGAGTAAGGGGCACTGGGAGCAGCGCTTTGTGCTCAGTGTGCAGACTGTGGGCATCTCTAGCCCAGTGTGAGCTTGCCCTGGGCATTCAGACCTAGGCAGGCACACAGCCGAGACCTTGCTGGCCCTCCCACACCCCGGGATATCTTGGGTTCTCCCCGGAGCTCTGGCAGGGTGCCTGGTTTGGGGCTGCTGTCCAAATTTGGATCCTATTTTGGGGGTGTGGACTGGACTGGCAGACAGGCTGGTGGGCAGCAGTGGAATCTGTACCCCCGCTAAGGTATCTTCCTGTCAGGATACTCCTTCTGGCTCTGCACACTATATCCTTGGGGGTCTGGTCCTGCTGACTGGTGGGACATGGTCTCATCTTCCTATTCCCCCAAAGGTCTTCCTGCCTGCCCCTTCCCACTGCAGACTGCCTACCTGCACCAGTGGGGAGAGTCCCTGACCTGTATCCTGCAGGAAGGAGAGCTGCCCCTCTTTCGTCCTGCTGGTTGTCCCTTCCTGGCCCCTTGTCCCCCCAATCTGCTCAGATGGAGCAGGGCAGGGGTCTGGGCCTCTCTGCAGCTCTCGAAGACAGGGAAGCGGCCATTCTTCCACCCGATCCGCCCTCCCCTGGACACAGACGCCCGTGGGAGATTCCATGCAAGGAATCCACCCACCCACGCCTGCTGAGTCACAAGACCTGTGCAGCTGCATCAAGCCCAGAGCAGGGCAGAAGGGATCCGGGTGGGCAGAGCAGGGTGTGGGGTGTCCATGTTGAGGGGGCTGTGCCACATCTGTGTTGCTTCTATAGCAGTCAGCAGTGGGCCTGGAGCCCGTGGACCCCGGGGTAAGCAGGGCACAGGTGATCCTAGTCAATATGCAGCCTGAGGATAATCTCAGTGGGGTATTTTCCTGTGGCTGCAATGCCCCTCTGGCAGGCTGGGGTGGGGACCCCAGGGGCCTTGTATGTATGGGCAGTGCCCTCTGCTGGACAGCATTATGGCTCAGTGCACCCCTCTCTGCCCTTTTCACAGCTTGTTCCTGGGGCCCTGGTGGTCTCGCCTGGTCTCTGCCTGCCTGCAGCCCATGTTGGGTGGGGTAGGTGGGCCGGACTCTCCCCAGTGAGGCCTCTCTGACCATGACACCTAGTTAATCACTGTCCAGAGACAGGGCACGGGGAAATAGCTCCTTCCTCACCCCCTATGAGACTGCCTCTTCTTTCTCTCTTTCCTGTCCCAAGACCCAGCCTTGGCCCCAGGATCCCACCCAACAGCCCTGGCTGTTTCCTTACCCGTGACCATGCCCACTGCCCAGCAGGGATCAGGTGGCATTGTTTGCTTCCTAGGATCTCTAGAATATGGGCAGTGTGCCCACCTATGTGCTGTTTCACTGGGAACAAAACCAGGACTCCCAAGTGCACCCCCTTAAATTCAGAGTGCAGACCTCAGCTGCTGCTCATGTGAGCCCTAAGGGTCTGTGGCCCTGGTGTGTGGGTCCTCAGACTGTGATGGGAGGAAGGTGGAGGCTTGGTTCCCACCTATAAAAGCCTCTGGGAGCAAGTCCAAGCTATGCTCTGCTTGAGGTTCCGGGTCTGCTGTGCTGAGTGATATGAGCTTCTGGACAAGGAGCCTCCAGTCACATGAAGGGACTCTTAGAACCCCAAAGCTGCTACTACATCCCCTAATCCTGGCCTCATGGTGCCATCACCCCCATGACTTTGCCTTTGGACAATATCCCATGTTCCCGCCTGCCAGGAGCTGCAAGCAAGGGAGGCAGTTGTGACAAAAACGAGGCCTGGTGCTGGGATCTGAGGGCCATGTTGTGAAGCCCCAGATTCCCCCAATCTTGGTGGGGCAGTTTCCTTTCAGATGGACGACACCTGTCCTACCCCATTGGCTGCTAAGATGAGATGTCAACCGTGTTCTGTTCCTGCAGGGGTATCGAGTGGCAGCTGGCTTGGGGTGAGACTCTAGTTTCTGGGCACTCCATCTCTCCCGTGTCACCTCTCTCCACCCTCCACACTTCCACTTACTTGTGCCTCTGAGCTGCTGTGGATGCGGGCTTTCTAGACCTTTCTATGGGTCTTTATGTAGTTTGGTTTGGGTTTGTGGCCACATGCAGTGGTGCTCAGGAATCACTCTGGGTGGTACTCAGTGGACCAGATGAGGTTCAGGTGATCAAACCCAGCTTGGCTGCATTTGAGACAAGTGCCCTGCCTGTTGTGCTATTGCTCTGGTCCTATGGTCCTTTCTTAAATGTTTCAGGGAACCCAGGGGCCACTCAGAATGCTCAGATGGCCTGGCCTTGTGGCTGATGTTGGCACTAAGAATGTTCTGCTTGGTGCAGTACAGGGGTGGACCGGGTAGGGGGGGACCTGCAGGGCTGGGGTCCAAAACTGAGCCCTGTTTTGGGCAGGCCTATGCCCTTGGCTTCCTCTTTCAAATCTTTTGCCCATTTTAAGTTGTTATATGTCCTTTAATTATTATGTTTTTATTGACTATGTATTAGTGTTTTTTGCTTTTATTTTAACTTTTATTCTTGAATATTTTTTTGTTTTGACACCACACCCCGAAGTACTAAGGAGTTAGATCTGGCTCTGTCAGCACTTAGAAACATCTCCTGGTGGGCTTGGGGGACCATATGGGATGTCAGGGATCAAACCTGGGTTGGTTACTTGCAAAGCAAACTCCTTACTCACTGTATTATCACTCTAACCCTTTATTATTGAATTTTTTTGGGGGGGGTTTTGGTGTTTTGTTTTGGTTTGGTTTGGTTTTTGTTTTTTTGCGGTCACACCTGGCAGCGCTCAGGGGTTACTCCTGGCTCTATGTTCAGAAATCGTTCCTGGCGGAGGATCCAAGCCTCTACCAGAGAAGACCTACCACTGCTTTGGCATTGACTGACTCCAAAGAGTACTCCCAACACTCAGGTGACTCAGCAACAATCTGCATGCAGGGCAGATCGTTCTGCATTTAATGATTTGCTGAAACTAGAGGATGCTCCACATCAGCCTGACGTCAACGAAAGAAATGCACAGAATCCAGAGTCTTTAAATATAAAAGTCTGATACCAACTATAGCTAAAGTGTGAAAAAGTTTCACCGGGACCTTGAGAATGACTGGAGTTGGATAGACTGGTATGCCTGGAACCCAGAGTCTGTCTTATGTCAATAAACTTCTGGGGTGAGGCCTTTTTGTAATCAGGTCAAGGGTTTTTTTCCCCATTTTCTCCATTTTTCTGGACCTATGCAAACATTGGCAATTGCCACTATCACACCTTTACTATATTTTTTTACTCTTATCCTTTAAGGAAAAAAATACAACTTACTGAACTTAAAAACAAATTACTGTAGTAGAATGCCTGTCTCGAAAACAGGCAGGGGATGGGAAGGGGGGAGGGGGTAATGTTGCACTGGTGAAGGGGGGTGTTCTGGTTATGACTGTAACCCAAATATGATCATGTTACTTAAATAAAAAATATATTTAATAAATAAAAAAAGAAATCATTTCTGGCGGTCTTGAAGGACCATATGGGATGTCTGGATTCGAACCACCATCCTGCATGCAAGGCAAACGCCCTACCTCCATTCTATCTCTCCAGTCCCCCCTTATTGTTTTTAATTTTTTTATTTTTTATTATGAGAACAAAGATGCAAAGACAGAGGACAAGGTAAAGTTACAAAATCCTCAGAAGAAATCCCCTTGCTGACACCTTAATTTTGAACTTTCAGCCAAAAACATTAAGAAAAATAAAATAGAATCCATGCACAATTACTTTGTCCCTCAAGTCCCCAGATTGTAGTACATTATAACATTTCTTAGTGTACACAAAGCAATTTTTAATAAATATATTTTTTATTTAAGTAACATGATTATAGTTGGGTAACAGTCACAAAGCAATCTAAAGCCATAACATTTAAACATTAAAGGCATAGTATTTTTTTAGTTTCATGCACATGCATATTAGTTTAAGTTAACCTCAAAAGTTTAATTGTTTGTTTTTTTTGTTGTTGTTAAGGATTAGAGTCAAAGGAGCACAGTAAAAACGGTGTTAGAGTGGCAATTGTTGTTTGCATAGGCCCACCAAAAATATGGGGGACATGGAAAGGAAAAGCCTTGGCCTAAATATAAGGAGACCTTACCCCTAAAGTTTTCCTGCATAAGACCAATTCTAGGATCCAGGCATACTAGTTGTCCAATCCAAGTTATTGTCTGTAGTGCCAAAACACTTTTATTTTTCACACAGTCGTTGTTGGTGTCAGGTTTCTGTATTAAAGATCCTGGAATATATATCTGCATATCTTACATCGAAGTCAGGATGATGTGGATGTTCTCTGGTTTCACCTCACAATTAGAGGGCAATGCAGAGAGCCCAGTCCTGAAAGCAGGTTGTTGTTGTTGTTGTTGTTGTTGTTGTTGTTGTTAAGTCTTCTCAGTGGTAAGGGAAGTCTCTTTTGAGTAGGTCAATGTCAGAGCAGCAGTAGGGTCTTCCCTGGTAGAGGGTTGCTTCCAGGTGATATTATAGACAACCTTGGTTGTTTCATAGATGGCTTCCCTGATTCAGGGGTGAATGGAGAATGCCCATTCTTCTGAGGCCTGAGCCAGATCATTATGTCAATGTTAGGATATAAGGTCCCATTGCACTACAAGATTAATATGTTCCTATCTCTATTAGATAAGAACTTGTTTGTATGTATAGTATTTTCCTATATTTTTCCATTTTTTGTTTTGTTTTGTTTTTGTTTTTCAGGCCACACCCGTTTGATGCTCAGGGGTTACTCCTGGCTAAGCGCTCAGAAATTGCCTCTGGCTTGGGGGGGCCATATGGGACGCTGGGGGATCAAACCGAGGTCGCAATCTTTCCTTGGCTAGCGCTTGCAAGGCAGACACCTTACCTCTAGCACCACCTTGCCAGCCCCAGTATTTTCCTATATTTTTATAAATTATCTTTATTTAAACACCGTGATTACAAATATAATTGTAGTTGTATGACTACAGTCATGTAAAGAACACTCCCTTCACCAGTGCAGGATTCCCACCACCAATTTCCCAGATCTATCTAATCCCCACCCCACCCACACCTGTACTCGAGACAGGCTTTTTTTTTCCCTCATTCATTCACATTGTTATGATAGTTTTCAGTGTAGTTATTTCTCTAACTGCACTCATCACTCTATGTGGTGAGCTTCATGTCATGAGCAGCACCTACTGAGAAGATAGAGGGAAATAAGGGTTGGGACTGAGGCAGTAAAATATTAGAAATGAGATTTGTAGGGCAGTATCAAGGTCACAATACAAGATGGATGATATGGATATATAAAATATATGCATACAATACTATCAATAGGAAAACAAGGAGAAAAAAATTCCAGTGACTGTCCCAACATAAACCAGTACTAAAACGGCCCGCCCTCCTCCCAAAGCGCATTTCCATTAGTGTAGGGAGAGGTAGGGGGGAAGCCTGAGGACCACTAAGAGTCCACCTGAACCCACTTCTGGCCATCTGAGCTGGCACCCAGGGAAGGCCTGGAGTCAGGGGAAAAAGGCAAGGACAGCTGGGGGCCTGCCAAGCCTCCCAGTACTCCCCAGGCCAGGGAGAAGGGCTCCGGTATGGGGCCTCCCCAAACTCCATACCTGGCAAGAGCTGGTCTCCAGAATCAAAGAGGAAACCGGAGGCCAGATATATGCCCACCCTCCTCCCCATGCACCTCCCCCCTGGAGTATGGAGGGAGGGGGGAAGCCTGAGGACCACTAAGAGTCTACCTGGACCCACTTCTGGCCATCTGAGCTGGCACCCAGGGAAGGCCTGGAGTCAGGGGAAAAAGACAAGGACGGCTGGGGGCCTACCAAGCCTCCCAGCACTCCCCAGGCCAGGGAGAAGGGCTCTGGTATGGGGGTATTTTCCTATTTTAATGTTCCTATACAAAAAAGGAACAATGCCTTGTGGCGTTATTGGTGTATATGGAGGCCGCAAGAACAAGTCCAACAATCCCCGTGACTTGGTTCAAACATAAGCATTAAACTGAGGGACTCTTATACCAGAATTCCTTATTGAACAGCTCACAAAGAGAAGAACAGAAAAAGTGGGGAAAATAGTCACTGTATAAGAGAATATTTAGTAAGAGTTATAGCTGTCAAGAAAATAGACATAAAATATTCAAAAGACATATGTGTCCCTTTTATGTATTTTGAAATAGTTGGGGGTTGTTAAATCCAGTGCATCACTTTGGTCTGTGAATTGGACTGTGCAGCACTGAAGCTAAAAAGGGTAAATGTGGGGTAATGATGATTGGGGGGGTGAGGGAGTTAAGGAATAAAAATGAGCTATGTAGGGGTGTGGGAAAAGGCAGAATGTAAGATGGACATTCTGCATATACAAAACATACCTTAATGATAGGGAATACTATTAATAAACTGTGCACGCAGGGGCACTAGCCCCCGTGTGGTTTTGAAAAATGGAGACCTTGAGAAGTTGCCAGTGACTGCCTTAGAGCAACCCAGCATATCTCAGCACCCCCCAAGCTAGGGACCCACTTTTTCTGGCCACCTGGGCTGCCACCCAGGAAAGGCCTGGAGACTGGGGGAAGAAGAAGGGACAGCTGGTGGCCTGCCAAGGCTCCCAGCACTCCCAAGCTAGGGAGAAGGCCTTTGGCCTGCGGTCTCCCCAAACTTCATGCCAGCTAGAGCTAGCCTCCAGATCAAGAAAGGATTCGGTAGAGAACCGGAAGCCAGACATCTGCCCACCCTCCTCCCTGTGCCCTTTTCCCCACCCCAGAGCTGGGAGAGGAGCGGGGAAAGCTTGGGGGGCCCTTTAAGAGACCAGTCCCCCTTATTATTGATTTTTTTTTGGTTTTTGGGGCACACCCAGCGTTGCTCAAGGGTTATTCCTGGCTGTCTGCTCAGAAATAGCTCCTGGCAGGCATGGGGGACCATATGGGACACCGGGATTCAAACCAACCACCTTTGGTCCTGGATCGGCTGCTTGCAAGGCAAACGCCGCTGTGCTATCTCTCCAGGCCCTTATTATTGAATTTTTTTTTCTTTTTTTTTCTTTTATTATTGAATTTTTAAAATTGAGAAAATGTATGTTCTGAATACAAATCCTTTATCCTTTTTGAGTCTGGGGTTTGTCTTTTTTTGTTTTGTTTTATTTTGGGGTCACACTAGGCAGCTCTCAGGGGTTACTCCTGGTTCTATGATCAGAAATCGCTCCTGGCAGGCTTGGGGGACCATATGGGATGCCGGGATTTGAACCACCATCCTTCTGCATGCAAGGCAAATGCCCTACCTCCATTCTATCTCTCCAGCCCTATTAGCTCATAACTCACCAGCGCTCAGAACTCTGTGATGGGCCCATGTGTGTGCCAGCCTAGGTGGGGTCTGCAACATTATGGGCAAGGGAGTCTTCCTCCTGGGCTGCACTGCAGAGCTTATGCCTCAGTGCAGCTCTCCGATGGGCACCCAGGAGGTAGAGGACTTGCAGGGCCATTGCAGACCTGTGGGGCAGTCTTCACATCTGTATGGATCATTCTCATGTTCCTCCATCTTCTCATCTGTATGGTTTCCATATTCCTCCCATCTGTTCTTCCTTCCGTTTCTCCCAAACAGCCCAGGGAGAAACACTTGCAACTTCCAAAAGTCTGGGAAAGGCCCATTTTCCTTCCTGGTTGGTAGCAACTTTAATAATTTCCTAGACCTCCAAATGTGGCCTTCCAGCATGTTCTTGTGGCCATGTAGCTGGGCAGCCATCCTCAAAGATTCAGGATGCATCTCACCCAAACCAGTCTGTGCCCTAATCCCTTCCTCGCATCCCTGCCTGCTGACCTATCAGAGCCTGTGAGTCGTGGGCACCTAACTGCACACACTAGTCCAATCTGTGAGTGTGCTCTGCTCACCTTCATGTTTGCTTGGTCACTGCATTGTCAGCCCTTTTGCAGGTCATGGAGTCAGGAATGAGCGCCATGGGGCACAGAGCTACTGTGCCCTCCTTCTGTCCCAGATGCCTGTGTGCAAGGGAGTAGCACTGTGCAATGTCCCTGCTCTGTCATGTGTTACAGTCTCAGAACCTGCTGCAAAGGCATTCCCAGTGTGTCCTGCTGGCCCTTCCTATGTGGGCGAGGAGTCCTGTAGGGTCTCTCATCCCAGGCAGGTCCTTGGGCGTCTCTTATCTGGGTTCTGCTGTTCTAGATCAGAGTTTCTCACTGTCTGTGCCTGTGAGGCAAGTGGACCATAGGCTCCAGAGTGATGGGAAACGGCTGAGCCCAGCCCTCACTGGTGGCACCACCAGCTCAGTAGAGGTGCAGTTCAGGCCCTAGGGTGGCAGAGCGGGGAGGAGGGGACTGGCCAGAGGAGACAGGGGAGAGGGGACTGGCCGGATGAGATAGATGGGCAGAGCGGGGCGAGGCCCTCACTCCATGTGCTTTTCCAGGTCAGAACATGTAGCCAGGCCCAGTGACTCCATCCTCTCACCCTGGACCACCTGGACAAGCCGCTGCCCTCTGACACACCCACCATGTCCAGGAAAGGTGCAGGCAGCCGAAGCCGTGGAGACAGGGCGGAGGCACTGGCCTCACTGCAGGCTGCGAACGAGGAGCTGCGGGCCAAACTCACGGACATCCAGATTGAGCTACAGCAAGAGAAAAGCAAGGTGGGCCCTGGGGGTTCAGGTACAGGGTAAGAGGGGCAGCAGGTGCCAGGAGAGTCAGGGCACCAGGCAGAGCTGGTGTGGATAGGAGATAGGCCCCAGGGGAGGCAGAGACTAAGGGGCAGGGGTGAGGATCAGAGACTTCACAACGTGTGGGAAGAATAGAAAGTCAGGGCAGGTGAGAGGTGGAGGGTTAGGGCCAGAGCTGAGAGACTGTGTAGGGCCACACAGCAGAGAGTGGGCAAGCCCACAGAGATTCGGGAGAGTCCAGAGACTTGGGAAGTCACAGAGACCTGGCAGGTACCACAGAGTGACAGGCTGCCACTCGGGACAGCATCTCTCCAGCCTCTGCCCCTGTTCCTGAGCCCAGTGCAGTGTGGGATCCTGGCAGCCAAGGAACCTCTGTCTAGAGCACTGTAGGGGAAGAGTCTCATGTTCTGCTCCCAGGAGGCAGGGGAGCACCTCCATGGAGGAGGGCTGGACACGAGGAGATCAAGGTCATTCAGGGGAGTAATAGGAGTCTGCAGACCCCGTCTTGCTTCCACACAGGCTCTCGGGGCTCCTGGGTCCCCTGTGCGGAGGACAGGGCCATTGTGCTGCGTGTTGGCAGCGGACATGGCCATACCCCAGCCTGGTGTGTGCCTTGCAGGTGAGCCGCGTGGAACGCGAGAAGAGCCAGGAGCTGCGGCAGGTGCGGGAGCACGAGCAGCACAAGAACGCGGTGCTGCTCACGGAGCTCAAGAGCAAGCTGCACGAGGAGAAGCTGAAGGAGCTGCAGGCCGTGCGTGAGACGCTGCTACGGCAGCACGAAGCCGAGCTGCTGCGGGTCATCAAGATCAAGGACAACGAGAACCAGCGGCTGCAGGCGCTGCTGCATGCTCTGCGGGATGGCGGCCCCGACAGGGTCAGGACCGTGCTGCTGTCCGAGGCCAAAGAGGAGGCCAAACGTGGCTTCGAGGTGGAGAAGGTGAAGATGCAGCAAGAGATCTGCGAGCTCAAGGGCGCCAAGAGGCAGGCGGAGGAGGCCCTGACAGTAGCCATCCAGGCCGACAGGATCAAGGCGGCGGAGATGCGGAGCGTGTACCACCTGCACCAGGAGGAGATGAACCGCATCAAGAAGGAGTGTGAGCGTGAGATCCGCAGGCTGGTACGTCCCAGGGCCGCTGCCACTGCCCAGACCGGGTTCACCACCCCACCCCTGAGAGAGTTGGCCATACACAGCGGATTCGGCTCAGAGCGGCTGCGAGACCAGCTGCCGCCCATGATGAGGTTGCGCTCCCTGTCAGCTTCCCTGGTCAGGAAGAGCACCAGGGGCAGCCCCTGGAAGTCAGGGAGGGTGTCAGCAGCTGCATTTCGAATCTAGCAGTCGACGGCTCCATGGAGCTGAGCTGCTGAGCTATGGGCATTGGGAGACGTGGGCCCCCTGGGAGTAGCTCCAGGCTTCTAGAAGTCTCTTTCCCCACCACTGCACCGACGGTCTGAGTGTCTGTGTGGGCACCCGTGGGAGATTGTACCACATGTGTCTGAGAAGACAGACATGTGCAACAAGGTGCACATGTGTGTCCCCTGAGTGTGATGGGGCAGCCACTGTCCCTGTGCGCACACACATAAATGGGAGCTGTGTGTGGCCTGGCACATGTGAGTTCACAGACATGGGGACACACCTGTAGGAGCTTGCATGAGTTGGCTGTGCACCTGTTGGTGTGTACACATGAACATAATGACATAGGAGCATTGCCTCATTATATATGTTCCCATGAGCATGCATGTATGTATATATGTTATGTTCTGTGTGCCCGGGCATGTGTATGGGTGTCTCTGTACATACATGAGCATTGGTGTTCACAACTGTGAGCATTTGGTTGTGTGGCATGTGTCTTGGTACATGTGAGGCCTTGTTACATATATTACATGTGTTCCTATGAGGGCACATGTCTCTGGACATGCCTGAGCATTGATGTCTGCAGCACTGAGCATGTGGTTGTGTGGCATGTGTCCGTGTGCACATGAGAGTTCATGCCTGAGACTGGTTTGGTGTGCACGTGTGTCTGAGGGGGCCACTGCCTGAAGCATCGGGAAACCAGATTCTTGCACGTTCACTCTCTGCACATAGCAGAGTGTGCTGTAGGCATGCCTGTATGCTGTGTGTATGTATGTTCATGCCTGTGTGATGTGAGCTGTGTTCATGTCTGTGTTCTGTGCATAATGGTGCATACCGGGACACCAGAACTCATTCATAGTCCAGTTCTATCCGCCTCTCTGAGGTTCCTCTGCCCCAGGGACCTACCCCCCCCAACCCCACTGAGAGCTGACACATTCTCAGCAACCCAACCATCTCCTCTGTGGGGCTTGCTGGTGAGCAGTTTGCATGGGGCATACCCAGCCCCCCAGGCCTCCCAAAGACCCCATCTGATGCTCCCGCCTCCTCACAGAAGTGTCCAGGCCCCCTTTCCTGGCCTGTGTGAAGGCCTGTGGCTCAGGGAGCACAGCAGAACCCTTAGGACTAGGGCCAGGCAGGGGCTCCCAGCAGGTCAGGCTGGGTAGAATCCAGAGAGTGGATAGTCAAGTGCTAGCAGGACCTGGCACTTTCAGTGCTGGCCTGGGGCACCCACCCAGTGAGGGCTTCACAGAGAAGCCATGTAAAGGAGAGAGAGAGCAGGGCACAGGGAGATGCCCAAGCGCACCTGGGCAAGTGCCATGAGCTGCAGAGACAGAGGCTGCCACAGAGTGGGGGCAACCTACAGCTGGGCCTGGCCCGGCCCAACCATCCGGTGACTATGTTCTGTTCTCCTTGTAGATGGAGGAGATCAGATTTAAGGACAGAGCAGTCTTCGTGCTGGAGCGAGAGTTAGGGCTCCAGGCGGGGCACGCCCAGAGACTGCAGCTCCAAAAAGAGGCTTTAGATGAGCAGCTGGCCCAGGCCAGAGAGGCCGATCGGCACGCGGGCAGCCCCAGACGGGAACTTCCTCATGCAGTTGGTGCGGGAGCCGCTGCAGAGCACCCGGGAAGCCCTGTAAGCACCCCTACCACCCCTCTCCATGTGCTCTGCGTGGCCCAGAGTCCTCCCGGCCCTGCCAGCTGGACTGGGCCCCACATCTGGGCTTCCCTGACTGGACCCAGGCCATGATGTACACTGAGCTGCTGCCGCCTGGCCATCTGCCTGGCCATCACTCCAGGACACTGGCACCCCCAGATCCTGGTCCTACCCAGGCTGGAGGACCCCAGCTACTACCTCCCCTCTCTCAAGGCCACTGCTAACTTTTCTGGGATCCCGCAGCCCCACACCTTTGTCCTCTGCCCTCCATGGGCTCTGGGAAGGCCCGGCCTGGCTCCTCCTCTGGAGCTCGGGGAAACTGGGTGGGTCTAAATTCTGGGGAGCCCCTGCAGGTCTTCCTGGGTCTGCTCAGCCTCTCCTGCACCTGTTGAATGAGGAAGTGACCAGGTTTCTGGATCTGAGGACAAGGAGGAGTTTGAGCCAAGCCAGCCCTAGATAGACTTTTTAAGGGAAGAAAACACCCCTCAGGGATGCGATTATAAGTTGAGTACTGGAGCCCCACCCAACTACCCTTGAGAGGTCTGAGCCTCATTACCATCTCTGCCCATTTCTGAGTGACCTGCAACCTGGCACAGTGCCACTTAGAAACCCAGTTCTGGGGGGCAGAGTGATAGCATAGTGGGGAGGGTGTTTGCTTTATACACAGCCGACCCGAGTTCAATCCCCAGCATCCCATAGGGTCCCCTGAGCCTGCCAGGAGTTTCTGAACACAGAGCCAGGAGTAACCCATGAGCGCCTCTGGGTGTGGCCCCCCAAAAAACAAACAAACATGCAAACAAACAAAAACAAAAAGAAACCCAGTTTCGAAGAGATATTATTGGGGGTGCCACTGGCCTGTCACCTCCGACAATCTGCTTCTGCCCAGGGCTTGGAGGCCATGGGCAGCTAGCAGGAGTCACCATCCTGCTCGTCCCTCGC
This sequence comes from Suncus etruscus, assembly GCF_024139225.1. Lineage (NCBI taxonomy): Eukaryota > Metazoa > Chordata > Mammalia > Eulipotyphla > Soricidae > Suncus > Suncus etruscus. Next base: position 71,917,777 of record NC_064864.1, read on the forward strand.
TCTACCTCTCAGGCCATCTGTCCCTCTGTTTGGCCGGCCAGACCCCATGGGAGGGCTATGCGAACTGGCCGCGCGGTTTGGCAGTGGGTTTTTGTTGCAGGAACAGCAGCTGGATGAAAAGGACGCACGTCGCTTCCAACTCAAAATAGCAGAGCTCAGCGCCATCATCCGCAAACTGGAAGACCGTAACGCACTGCTGTCCGAGGAGAGGAACGAGCTGGTGAGTGGATGGGGGGTAAGGGGCTTTGGCCGGCCAGAGGGTCATGGGTGGACATGCCTCCCGCTCACCACATCCACTCACAGTTCCCAAAGAGGGACAGGCCCTGCTCAGCTCCCTAGTGCTAGGTGCTGGGTGGTTTTGTCGTCTGGCGAGCACAGTTCTAGAGTGAGTGAATCCTGGGTACCTCTTCTGGAAGCCACCTCTGTGCCCTGACCTACTGTGCTGACCTGTGACGCCTTTCGGGCCTGGCTCTCCCCCAAGCTGAAACGCCTCCGGGAGGCTGAGAGCCAGTACAAACCACTGCTGGACAAGAACAAGCGTCTGAGTCGTAAGAGTGAGGAGCTGGCACACACTCTTCGGCGACTGCAGAGCAAACTCAAGCTCATCACGCAGGAGAACCTGGAAGTGGTGAGGATTGCCTTGAACAAGGCCACTATTCCTGCAGGAGGGGCGTGGGAAGGAGAAAGGCCTGTGCAGTGGGTGACCCTACCTTGCCTAGGGAGAAGGAGGGATGGTCACTCACTGCGTCCTCTGCACAGACTGAGGTACAGAGTCCCCGGGCACTGCCACTGCCACCACCACCACTACCCTTGCTGGCTCCTTCCCCTGTTCCTGCAGTTGCTGCAGACTAGACACTCAGCAAACCCCCCACCCCACCCTGTGGGTGACCACTGATGCTGAGGGCGGGGTCTATGACACCCCCCTCCGTGGGTATTTCAGAGGCAGAGGGTGGGCGTAGTTCGCAGACCCAGTTCCCTGAACGACCTGGACCGGAGTCGAGAGGAGCAAGAGGCGGACTTCCTGCGTGTGCAGATCCTGGAGCAGCAGAACCTCATCGATGAGCTGTCCAAGGTGCCACTGGGCTAGGGAATGGGGGCCAGTAGTCCCTTAGACTGCATTTGCTGTGGGGACTGGTGGACTTAAGGCTTGGGAGACTGTCCCTGTGGCCGAGGTGAGGGATGATGAAGCCCAAACACCCTCCCTGGGAGAGCAACTTTGGGGGCCCCAATGGACGGAGGGGAAGGAAGGAACCCCAAGGTAAGGTCAATACCTGCCTCCAACCTGCTCTTTTCTAGACTCTTGAAACCACTGGCTTTGTGAAGAGCGTCCTGGTGAGTGCTTAGGGCCTGTCCCTGCCTGTGTATCTTGATCCCTCCCTGCCCCCTCCTGGTCTCTCTCTCTCTCTCCCCTTGTCCTTTCCCCAGCATCTCTCTCTCTGTTCCCCACTCATCCTCTCCTGTTTTTCCTCGGCCACTCAGCAGGACTTGGCTATTCTGGAGCTGTGTGGCTCTACCCTGTCTGTTAGGGCATCAGCACATTTCTAACCAAGCTTAGTGCTACCCAGGGGTCCCAGCGTCCAGCCCCGGTCCTGACCCTGGGCACCCCCATCTTCCCTCAATCTGTGGCTCAGTTCCAGAAGGGCTCTGTGCGGCCTCTGTGGAGCGAGGGAGAGGCAGAGTTTATAGATGTGCTCACAGCTCAGGGCACCCCTCCAGGAGAAAGCTAAGGTCTGAGCTGACCAAACCTGGCCCTACTGCCCAGCTTTGTGACCAGCACCCTGAAGTCACCTTGAAGACACCCAGAAACCTCTGATTCAGGCTATCCAAACTCTGTCTGCTCATTGCAGGAGCGTGACAAGCTGCTGCGGTTCCGGAAACAGAGAAAGAAAATGGCGAAACTCCCCAAGGTGGGCAGGGCTAGGGATGCCCCATGTGGGGAAGCCAAGTCACAAAACAGCAAACAGGACCTAGGGTCAGGATCTGTAGTGAGGCTGAAGTAATAGCTACACCATGTGTGCCCCTAGACCTTATGTGCCCCCAGAGCCTGAGTCCCCCAAGACCCTGTAGGAGCCCAGACCTTATGTGCCCTGATTTGAAACATGGTGAATCTGGCTCAGAACCCCTCCCATAGGAGTTGCCTTTCCCAGCTTTTGGAGCAGGGGGCAAGTCAGAGATGCCAAGGACAGGACAGTGGCTCAGCCTGAGAACATGCAACGGTGGTGGGCAGTGATCGGGCAGTGGTGGACGATGATGGACAGTGGCAGGTAGTGATGAACAGTGATGGATAGTGATGGACAGTGCTAGACAGGATGGTCACTGATGGACAGTGGTGGTAGGGTTGGGCAGCGGTGAACAATGGTGGACAGTGATGGCAAACCAGCTAACAGCCCCCCCACCCCTCCCCATGCATCCGCCCAGCTCAGTCCAGCCCTGTCCAGAGAAACAGGCGAGTGGGTGGGGAAGCCCAGGCCTGAATAGCCCTCGTACAGGACTGAGGGGTGAGCAGCTGTCTGGCCCCTACCTGGGCAGACCATGACACTACCTGTCACAGCCCGTGGTGGTGGAGACCTTCTTTGGCTACGACGAAGAGGCTTCTCTGGAATCCGATGGCTCGTCTGTGTCCTACCAGACAGACAGGACCGACCAGACCCCATGCACCCCCGACGATGACCTGGAGGAGGTGACCCCCTTTGCCAGGGTGGGGGACAGCTCTGGGAGACTGCAAGGGCCTCGTCTAGGACAGCCCCTCTGGCCCTGCAGCCAGGGGGAGCCCTGAGGGTCACAGGGAGGAATGGTGTGAGCTAGCTAGACAGGGTGAAAGGCCCGGTGGGCTTCCTGGAGCAGACGGGAGGAGGTGCAGAGGATCCCACTGACCCTTGACTATGGAGGCTAGACCTGTATTGGTGCAGAGGTCTGGGCCACAGCCTGGCTGGCAGCTGGGCACCCCTGCATCCTGCAGCCTGGGCTAGGCGAGGCCTGTTCAACTCTCCCAGTGGGAGAGAGCCATCCTGGGTATGTGTGTCCCTGTGATGTACACGCAGGATGCATGCTATGTAGAAAGCGCCCATGTGGTGGTGCCAGCTTGGTGAGTGTCCACATGGCATGTGCCCATGTGATATATACTAGCTCAGTAGGTGCTCACATGCATGTGCTGGTGTTGGTGGTGCCAACTCAGTGAGTGCCCAAATGGCACGTGCCATGCGGCACACATGTGCCTTGTGACACGTGCAGGAGTGCTGACACATGGCCTCGGCAGGGCATGGCCAAGGAGGAGACAGAGCTCCGCTTCCGGCAGCTGACCATGGAATACCAGGCGCTGCAGCGCGCCTACGCTTTGCTGCAGGAGCAGGTTGGAGGGTCGCTGGACGCCGAGCGAGAAGTTAAGGTTGAAGGAGCTTCCTCTCTGTCACCTCCGCCTCCCTCCTGCCCTGCCCCACCCTGCCCATGTACGCTAGGGGAGCCAGACCCTCCCCTCCTTTAGGTGACCCTGCTGGGGCAGGTACAGCTGCTAGTGGCACCTGCTAGAGCAGCCCCCAACTCAGTGCACCACGGTGGGTTATGGGCAGCACCAATTGCTCGGGGGTTATTGTGTAAGCCTAGAGCCAGGGGCCAGGTCTGAGTCTGCATCTGGCTAGGCGCCCTCCTCCTCCAGAGAAGTCCCCAGTGCTGAAGGGTGGGGGGTGGCAATGGGAAAGAGCGATTGATGAGGAGCTCAGACCCCAGCCCTCTTCTGGGACTCCATACAGTTCAGATCCAGCACCCCCTTTCCAGGGGAAAAGTCACTGGAAAACCTAGAATTTTTCCTGATTGGAGCACAAAGCTCCCCGCTTGCACCCGAGGCACTGTGCCCAGTGTCCCAGTCTTCAGTGCTACCATTCCCAAAGGAAGGATCATTTGGGCCCGGAGAGATAGCACAGCGGCGTTTGCCTTGCAAGCAGCCGATCCAGGACCAAAGGTGGCTGGTTCGAATCCCGGTGTCCCATATGGTCCCCCGTGCCTGCCAGGAGCTATTTCTGAGCAGACAGCCAGGAGTGACCCCTGAGCAACGCTGGGTGTGGCCCAAAACCCAAAAAAAAAAAAGGAAGGACCATTTTAAGTCCAGATGAGGGTCCCCAGACTGGCGGAGGCTCTCCACCAACACTGCCAACCCTGTTTGGTCTTCCATTTGTGAGTGCAGGATGATGGCCAAGGAGAATCAGGACTGACTGAGAGGGGCCCCAGGGGAGGGTTCCTTGGGCTTCTGCCCAACACCTACAAGTGTATGGACCCTGTGAGGCAGCCCAGAGTCCAGAGATGCTGAGGGGCCCAGGCAGCTGTCTCAGGGTCCCAAGGAGATCAGGGGTGGCTCCTCCTGCTTCCCTCAACTGTGCCCCTTCCTGGGAATGTTCCTCCTGCCTCAGGATCCCAACATGCACTGTGTTGCCCCACAGACCCGTGAGCAGCTACAAGCTGAGGTGCAGCAGGCACAGACACGCATCGAGGATCTGGAGCGGACGCTGGCTGAGCAGGGCCAGGTGCGCCCATTGAGGGTCATGAGGCTGGGGTGCACCTTGTCCCCCATCTCATCCCTGGGACAGTCAGAGCAGGAAGGAGCCTCCACGGGGCAGGGACCCCTCATTCGGGGTCAGGGGTGGCCCCGCGGGCCCCGATGCAGACAGTCATTGCAGGCTGTTCCCTGGGATTCCTGGGGAATGAGTCGAACTCAGCAGTCTCTGAAGTTAGAACTGGGATGGAGCAGCCTACTGGCTCCTCTGAGCTCAGCGGAGATCAGATCCTGATCTGTGGTTTCCCACCACGCTCCCGCGCGCACACACCACATCCCACACGCTCCACCCACTTACGCGCATATGAACCCGCTCACGAGTACCACGCACCCCACATGCCACCCACACACGCGCCCATTCACAAGCCCACAGCCCACACACGCACGCACTCATGCTCAACGCCCACTCATGTGCTTCACACATGGGCACAACTCCCAACGCACACCTCCCACTCACGCTCCTGCTGCTTCCGCAGGACATGAAGTGGATCGAGGACAAGCAGGCTCTGTGCCGAAGGAATCAGGAGCTGGTGGATAAGGTAGGTTCGCTGTCTCCATCTGTGTCCCTCTGTTGCCCTGGACCTGCCCTTCAGCTCCTACGACACCACTGTTTGGGTTAGGGCTGTGTCCTCTCCACGGCCCCATGGGACAGTTCCTCAGAGAGTCCACAGAGGACACTGGAGCTTTTGCTTCTGTCCCCATGATGGGCCTGTCCTGGCATCTCCAGTGTCACCTGAGGGCTGGCTCAGCTTCTGGCATGGGGAGCTGCTCCGAAGCCCAGGCCCCACTCAGGTCCCCTCTGCAACCTGTACCCGAGCCCAGTCCTGCTCCTTCGAGGCATGGAATAAAGCAGAGGAGTTGTGAGGGGTCAAAGGGACCTAGAGAGTGGCCTGAGTGGCTATTATGATATATATGGAGGCAGCAAGTCCTGGGGTCCCAGCTTCCTCAGGGGCCAGTGGCCATTACACCGTGGTGTCCCCAGTTCCACCCGCCAAGGCATAGGCTCCCCAGTAACCCTGGTGAGGTTGGCGAGCCCATGTCCTTCTGTGGCCCCCTGTGTCACTTCCGGGTCTCCCGTGTCCAGATTAGGCAGATGCAGACAGAGGAGGCTCGGCTGCAGCATGAGGTGCAAGATGTCCGGGACCAGAATGAGCTGCTGGAGTTCCGGGTGCTGGAGCTTGAGGTGCCTGGGCAGGCGGGATGGGCACAGGTGTGGGCTCAGGGCTGCAGGCACTGGGAAGCCACAGGTTTGGGCTTAGGGGAGCTGGCATTGGTGGGCACAAGAGTGAGCAGGTACAAGTGCTGGGCAGAGGAGGCTGGCACTGGTACCAGGCACAAGTTCAGGAACATAGACCCTGTGCTCAATGCCGGCTGTGGGACTGGCACTGTCCTGCCTACCTTGAGCAGGTCTCGGAGCCACTTGGAGGTGCTGTCCAGAGTGTCTGCCCCTGAGGCCGAGGGGGTAGCGCTCACTGAGCCATCACTGTCCCCTGTTAGGAGAGGGAGAGGAAGTCCCCAGCGATCGCTTTTCACCACACCCCCTTCGTGGACGGCAAGAGCCCCCTGCAAGCCTACTGTGAGGCAGAAGGCGTGACGGTGAGTCAGAGTCACACACTGCCCGCAGCCTTGCATTCTGGCACTTACCACCATCTCCTTTCAGGACATCGTGGTCAGCGAGCTAATGAAGCAGTTGGACCTCTTGGGGGATAACGCCGTAAGTGTAGGTCACTCTTGATTTCTGCATGCCCCGCTCTGCCCTAATCCCCAACATCCCATGGCCATGATATCTGTCTGTCTGCCCCACTCACAGCTGCTCAAATAGGGCATGTTCACGCCCCAGCCTTGCAGGTGGGATCTCATGGTTCTGGCTGCGTGAGCTGTTGCTGAAACCTTCCCTGTCTCTAAGCTCCTCAGTCCATTGGGAGCCTGCAGACCCAAAACTTTCTGGAAGGTCCCATACCTTTTAGGGGAGAGACCAAGCCCAGGAAATACATGATGCCTGAGATTCATTCAGGATTGAACTCACTGTCCTGACGACTCAATGAACGCTCAATACCATTCAGCATCTGAGAATCATCAGTACCTCTGGCCTCTGCATCCTCATTCCCATTCATCCCATCTGCATTCAACCAATCACTGACCACACACCCACCAGCAGACGCTGACCACAGTGACCACATACTAGCCACACACCACATTCTGGCCACACCTCACCCTGTACTCGCTGTCCAACCTCCATATATCACCAAACACTGACCATAGACACTGACTCCATTTACCTCACCAGACACCTCCGCTTACCCAACTGACATCCATTGTATGTCTCCCTACTGTCATCTCCACTGGAGTCCTGCCCCCTCGCGCTGCCCTTGTCTGGAAACCCATCCAACAGTGTTCCTTCTGTCTGCAGAGTCTGACCAATGATGAGCAGGTGATCATCATCCAAGCCAGGACGGTCCTGACCTTGGCCGAGAAGGTAACAGTGCTGTGGGCGGTCCCAGGGTGAGCGGCCTGGGATGGGGATGGGCCGTGCGTGAGCCTACTCTAACAGGAACCAGAATCCTGTGCCCCTCTGAACCCCTCCTTGCCTGGAGAAGGGTGGGGAGGCAAGGCGCTGGGGGGCCCTGGGTTCAGGAAGCTGTTACCCTGCCCCTTGCCCCAGGCTGTCTGCCCGAGGGGGTGGGCACTGGGTAAGGCCAAGGCATGACCACCTGCTCTTGTGTCCTGCCAAGTGGCTGCAGCAGATGGAGGAGGCGGAGTCAGCGCTACAGCAGAGAATGAGCGACCTGGAGACAGAGAAGGTGGGCGGGAGAAGGAGGGTGGGAGAAAGGGGGTGGGAGAAGGGAAGAAGGTGGCAGGGTTGGGGAAAGGTGGGTGGCCTGGAGACACAGAAAGTGGTGACAGCGGCGAAGTGGCTAAGGCCAGGACCAGCCAGTCTGCCCTGTGTCCCAGGAGCTGTTCAGCAAGCAGAAGGGCTACCTGGATGAGGAGCTGGACTTCCGGAAGCAGTCGCTGGACCAGGCCCACAAGGTAAGTACTAGGATGGTGTGACTGCAAGGACCAGGAGAATTTGGAGGGGAGGTTGGGAGGTCGGAGGGCAGGGAGGAAGGGGTCAGGGAGGAGGGAGGGAGGAGGTTTAGGAGCACAAAGAGCAGAGGCTGGGAGCATGGAGGGCGCAGGCCTGGCAGGTGTTCCTGTCACGCTGTTCCACAGCACATCCTGGAGCTGGAGGCCATGCTGTATGACGCCCTGCAGCTGGACACGGGCTCCAAGGTGTCCGGACTGCTGAGTGACTGTGAGCGTGAGGAGCTGCGCGTGGCTGTGGAGCAGTGGAAGCGCCAGGTTATGAGCGAGCTACGGGAACGAGACACGCAGATCCTCCGAGAGCGTATGGAGACGCTGCAGGCAGCACAGCAGGTGGGTGCGGCCTGTGGGGCAAGTGGGTACAGGGGGCACGGGGGGGGGGGGCAACAGGGCATCTGGGGTTGTGGGGGGCTAGTGTAAAGAGAGGAAACAGGCTCATGGCGATTGTGTGGGGACAGTCACCAGTCATGCCTCTTGCTGGCAAGAGCATACAGACTTCCTGCACCCTCAGGGAGCAGACACAGACAGGAGCAGTGAAGTAGCTCTTGGGGTCTATCCCCTGTGGCCCCTGGAATAGACAAGTAGACAGATTGACAGACAGATGGGCACAGTGAGGCAGCTCTCAGCATCTGTCTCTTGTGCCCCCAAACAGACAGGCAGATGGACAGACAGGTGGATGGACAAAGGGACAGATAGATGAATGGAGAAACAGATGGGGCACAGTGAGGCAGCTCTCAGCATCTATCCTTTGTGTCCTCTGAACAAACAGGCAGATGGACAGATAGATGGACAGATAGACAGGTGGGCACAGTGAGGCACCTCTCAGTATCTGTCCTCTGTGCCCCCTGGACAGACAAGCGGATAGACAGAGAGACGATGGACAGACAGACAAGGGGTGCAGTGAGGCAGCTATCTGTGTCTGCCCCCTGCACTCTGTATCCTCACACCTGCTGATGGGTTCTGTTTCACCTCCAGAGGGTCCGGGAACTGGAGGAGAGGCTGGAAGCCCAGAGGAGGCAGCTGAAGGAGCTGGAGGAGAAGGTAACTGAGCAGGCAGGCTGCACTTATTTGGCACCTCCGAGAGCTCAAGGTTTGGGGGTATCAGGCAGGAAGGACAAGGTCCTAGTGACCTGCTCCCTGCCCACAGGCAAGGACAGTCATGGGCACCAACCCAGGGGCTGGAGGGTCTCCCCCAAGTATATAGGCCCAAGAACAGAGGTGGCACCTGCGGAAGACAGGTTGGTTCTGGCTGCAAGTGACAGTCTGGGCCCCACTGCCAGAGAGTCTGGTCCCTAGACCCTGGCTTCCAGCCCAGGACCCACAAAGGAACCAACTGGCAGGGCAGCAGAGCACCAATGTTTTCTGCAGGTTCCAGTGTCACAGAGGGACCCTCTGGTTCCTAGTGCTGGCTGCATGGTCACCAGAGCTGGGCACCTGGCTAGCCGCACCCCTGCCCTGTTCGGGATGTAGGGCCCTTCCCCCTGCCTGCACCTCCTCTGCAATGGCAGATTCCCAACACAGTTCTCTCTCTCCTCTCTTTCTGTCTCCTCTTCCTTTCCCTCCTCTCCTCCTCTCTCCTCTCTCTCTTCCTCTTTCTCCTTTTCTGCCTCTTTCTCCCTTCCTCCCTCATTCTCTCTATCTCCCTCTCTTCCTCCCTCCCTCTCCCTGTCTCTCCATCTCTCTACCTTTCTCTCTCTCTCCCTCTCTCCACCCCTCCCTCTCTTTCTCCCTTCTTCCCTCCCCCTCTCTCTATCTCTCTTGCTCCTCCCCACTGTCTCCATCTCTGCCCCTTTAGTTCCTGTTTCTGTTCTTGTTTTTCTCCTTAGCTTTCATTCTCTGGTCTTAGCAATTCTGGGCACTGCACGGTGAGTACTCTCTCCTGTCGGGGGTCCCCTCTGATCTGTGCCTGTACTCAGGTACCTCATAAGTAAGCAGCAAGCTTACTTAAGTCCAGCAAGCAGGACTTAAGGGCAATAATCTCAGCCCCCCCCTCCGATTATTTCAGTCCCCATCCCTCCCCCAAGCCCCCAGGTTATCTCACTCTCCCTGCCAGTTCAGGCCCCCATCCTGCAAAGGTGCATCTGGAAAGGATTTGGGCTCAGGGGAAGCAGGGAGGGCCTTGCTCATGTGACGGTGCCGGGGATGGCGGGGCTCTGCGGGCCTGGCTACCCACTGCCCAAAACCCCTGACCCATCCTGTGTCTGTTTCCAGCAGCCCGGGACTCTGAGCTCTTCTTCGGGCTCAGAGGGGCACCCCAGACAGCCAGATGAGATGCCCCTCTCCCCCCAAGACAACTGCAGACACCCTGCACCCTGTCACGAGGCGAAGGGGGCTCTGGGTGGAGCCTGATTGTCAGGAGGGTTCTGGGTGCAGCCCACACAGCCCAGTGGCAGCTCCTGCACCTCCAGCTCCCTCCATCCCAGGAGGCTTCTGGAAGCAATGGCAGTGGCATCCAGAAAGAGAGAAGAGAGAGAGGGCAGAGACCACAGCTCGACTGTACTGAGACACCGGACCCCTCCACAGTTCCCTCTGCCACCCAGCGGCCTCACACTTGGATCAGAAGTGACCACAGCCAAGACCGTCCAGCTGGCTGGGCACGGGGCCTTCTCTCATTCACTCCTGGAGAAGGGCCCATCCCAGAGCTCGGCCAGCACCAGGCATTGCCTGCATGAATGCCCTGGTGCCCTGTTCTGTGGCTGTGCAGAGGGAGCCATGTCAGGCTCAGGCAAGGTTAGTCCAGGACCTTGTCAGTCTTGAGGGGCACAGGGCTCGTTACCCACCCCTTGCTGTGTGAGTACAGGAATCCACCCTCCCTGCCCCATCCCTGGAGGTTCCCAGGGTGTCTGAGCCAGGCCCTGCCCTCACTTACACCCAGACCCAGGACTACTGTATCCCCCACTATGTCTTCACTGTGTTCCCCTGTTGTCCCTCCCTCCCAGTGGTGCCACAATGTCCTGCTGTGTCTCTCCCTACGTCCTCTGCAAAGTGCTTTAGTGTATCAACTTGGAGGGGCTCTATCGTGCCCTAGAGCTGACGCAGGATTCTCTGTGGGGACTCTTCATGTGCAAAGCCAGCCCGTGGTCCATCCAACCTCTCTTCCCATCCCCACAGACCCCCAGGCTCCTCCTCTGCTGACACTGTGCCTTTATCTCCTTGCAGGAGAATCACACAGTGGAATCAGCACAAGATGTGGGCTGGGGACCCGTTTTCGGCCTAGGGTTGACCTGCACCCTGGTGGCTGTGCTCAGTGCTGGATGGCGATGGGTGCAAGTGCATGTGTGTGTGTGTACATATACATATACATGTGCCACTTGTGCCCAGCCTGAGGATGGCACATGAGACTCAGCTCTAGGGGTACTTGGCAAGAACACATGCAACATGGATACACACTTTGTGGTTCCCCAGATGGGAACCAAGAGAGTTACAGGCCAGTAGGGGCAACCATGGATGAGGCTGAACATGCCCTGAGGGACCCTGTTCAGGAGGACTGTCATCCCTGCCATCCTGCAGCCTGTCACTGAGAATCTGGACAGTGAGGATCACATCTCCTCTGCCTAGCCTGGCGTCCAGCTCTTGTGACCTGTCTGCTGCCTGCGCCCCGGCTGCAGTGCCCCCAGAGCTGGGCACAAGCCCCTCACTGAGCACTGCAACATCCAGAAGCCCTAAGCTGCCCTCCATGAAGCACCCTCTGCCAACCCATGTTTCCCAGCCTGAGCAGCAGTTCTGTGGCATGGGCAGTTTGAGCCAACGACGTGTGTGTGTGTGTATGTGTGAGCCTGAAACAGCCTATGGTCTAGGTCACTTTTTCATCTGTGGTGCTGACATGGAGAAGGGTCCTCAGCACACAGCTCCATAACAAAGGCAGAGCTGGTGGTCTGATGGTGCAGCACATCCGTGCATGGGAGAGTGGGATGCATCCACTTCCCCCCTTCACTAATCCTAGTATCTCCAGGCTGCCCCTGTTGGATCCTGGTCCCAGGAGCCCCTGCAGGATGCAACATTTTGAGGGCCGGCACCAATGTTTGTCCTGGATAATATCTGAGAACTGGCACATGGTGAGGGGTCGGCTCCACAACAGGAGCCTGTGGGTTGGACACCAAGACTCTCTGGACACTAAGAAGCCCACTTCATGGGCCTTGAAGGTGCCAATGGAGCTTTCTCCTAACTAGCCACGCACAGGGGCCCAGCACAGGAAGCCGAGCCCACACCACGTACTTGACTCTCTCACCGCTCCCTTGCAGACTGGAAGTGTGTGCCTTGCTCCCGTCTGGCCTCCAGGTGGGGAGGGAATTGTCTCCCTTCAAGTGCTCTGTCCTGCGTGGACCCAAAGCCTTCCGCACACCAGCGTGCCTTCCTCAGCTCACGCACCCTGGCTGGATGGGTGACGCCATCGGGGAAGAGTGTGTGTGAGCACAACGGACTTACATTTAGGCTCAGGAATCCATGGTGTAAATATGTGTACCAGATCATCTATTTGTTTACTGTGTGTTTTTTCAAAGCTTTACTCTTTGGGGATGCCAGAGTCAGTGAGGGGCCTGGCACTGAGCAGGCAGTGGCTCCAGGCTCCACGTGTCTCTCCCGCTTGCTCACGCCGTCCTGTTGGTCCACCGGCCTTGACACGCTGGTCTTACCATGACAGATGATGTGATATTACATATATTTTTGTATCGTGGTATTCTGATCTATACCAGAGAATTTTTGACTCATTTGTAAATGATTGTACAGTTTTAATAGAAAAATTGTTTTAAAGCTTAGAAAACCCAAGTCCCCATCCTCACAGGCACTAAAGTTTGGACCTCGTCGCTGTCAGTCATTTCTGGTGTGTGTGTAGTGTGTCTGTGTGTGTGTGTGTAACACAGGAGACCCTATGCCATGACAGCTGAATAGGATCCTCTGGCAGAGAGAAGCCAAACATACAGAAGAGAGAGCGCATTTGTAAAGGGCCCTGACATGGGCTCCAATCTACAGATGACCTAGGGGCGAGTAAAGCCTGATTCTGACCCTAAGGACTTAGTTTTGGGAAATTAATTGGTGGCATGAGAGCTGGGTGTTAGGTGGGACATGCTATTCATCCTGCCCCTCTTGCCCTACCCACTCAGCTATGCACTGGCATGACATGGCACTGAGTCTGATCGCTGACCACGGTTTTATCCTGGTGCCCCAAATCTGTTCCTAAGAGGTGGTGGCTCTGTTTCCATACACAGAAGGGCCCAAATTGGCCCCGGATCTCCCCAGGCTGCAGTAGTGCCAGAATATCCCTCCTGCCCCTTTGGAGAGCCAGCTAGTGGAGGTCTTCAGCACTAGCTCTTTGGACAGCACCTGCAGCAGCAGGGTCCAGGATGGGACAGAGTCAAGCACTGAGGTCTCTGTATAACAAGCCCCAGTGCTCCAGATCACAGCCTCACCTGCTCCCCCCATGGCCCAGGGTGTGTGGCTATGATGCCCCCCACGGCTGGGAGTAGGACAGTGACTTGGAAGGCTGGAGGGGCTGTGAGCCAGGCCCAGCCAGGAGAGGCTGTGCAGATTCCAGAACTAGGACCACCAACAGGCAGTGGACATGGGGCAGCTCCCCCATGGTGACCCATATAATCAGGATCCCAGACTTCCCCAGGCACCGTGTCCTGCCCCTGGGAGGCCTTGGGAGAGGCCTTCGCTGGTGATGTGGGTCTGGGATGTATTCCTTCTGCAACCCATTGGGCCCCCACACTTCCTTGGCTCATTTGGAGGAGGGTCTGAGTGTCTCTATCCACTGGCGGATGCGGGTGTAGCTGTTCCATCGGGAGAACCAGCTTGACTCGGTCATTAGCAAAGGCGACCAGATCACTCAGGTCTGTATCCTGGGCCCAGAGATCGCTGGTGGGTGCTTGGAGCTGGCGAGAAACAGCCCAGCGGAGGGGGTCGGGGCAGGGCCTAATGGGGGTGTGGCCTGGAGGGGCGGGCCCTGGAGGGGCGGGACAAAGTGGGACCCCCCATCCCATCCCTTCACCGATCTGCGCCCCCAGCTCTGCCATCTCTGCTCGTGCCCACGCAGGACCCCCCGGCCTCCGCTCGGGAACATAGATTGCGCAGGGTCCAGCAGGCAGCGGAGAGGCGGGAGACCACCATGTCCTTCCCCGGCAAGAAGAGCGTCCCCCGGACCACGGTGAGCTCTGGGGCTCAGAGCTTGGCCTGGCCCCGCTGCCCCCAGATCCCCGCGGGTCCCAGATCCAGGGCCCTCCTGGGCCTCGGCGCGGCAGGCCCAGCCAGCGACTCGGCCTTTGTCGGCCTGAGCCAGACGAATCCGGGCGCTGATACTGCCGCTAGCTCGCCCCCTCCCCGGCCTCCCCCTGCCCGAGCATGCCCCTCCCCGCCCCCTCGCTCCTTCTTCGGGGTACCTCGCCCCTCCCTCGCTCGGGCGACCCCTTCCCCGCCCACCGTCCCCGGGGCCCCTCTCCGCACCCCCGGGCCCTGCTTAAGTGCTTGGAGCTCTTTGTCCTAAACAGACAAAGGCCCCTAGCTGGGACTCAGACCCCACAGCTGGGCTGGATGCTGGGAATAGAGGGAGGGACCTCTCCATGGCCCCCCGGGGACCTGCTTCACTCTTCCCAGAACAAAGCAAGCCTTGAGGCTTGGGGTGGTGGCACAGTGGGCACTTGGGCTCCGGCAGATGTGAGTCCCAAGCAGGACCCCACAGGGGACCTTGCCCAGGGCTGGCCAGCTGGACAGAGGTGGGGAGGCTCCAGGCCTGGCAGTGCTGGACAAAGGGCGGAGGTTTCAGGCCTCCTCGTCCTTTCCTTCCTGACCTCCTCTTCTCGCTACTGGAGAGTGGGGGGCTGGGGGTCACCTTTGTGGGGAGCCTGAGAGCAGGAAGGTTCCAGAGCTGGGGCATCCTGCCCAGCAGGAGAGACTGAGGGTGTGAGCTGGCCTGTCTCTCACCTGAGACTGGGCCCCTACTCTGTCCAGCGTTAGTTTCCAGCTCCCTGAGAGTGGAGCGGGTCTGGACCTACTGTGGGACGAGCTTGGCACCTGAAGTGTAGCTTTTACTTACTGGAACAATCTGGGAGCACCAGGAAGAGGCAGAAACCCAGGGCTCATCTGGCACCCAGCACCCGTCATGCTGCCGTGGGGGGAGTAGAGCACTTTGTGGGGCCTGGGGGTTGGGGTCCCTGCACAGACAGAAGGCACTGTTGGCCCTCTGCTCTCCCCCATTACCCACCAATCCTGATGCCACCCTCTGCGATGACATCTTCTTTGCCTCTTTCCCTCTGTCAGCAGAGCTTGGCACCCACCCCTTGGAGTCATGGCCCAGAGCTGTCACAGAGCTGTGCCCCCTTTTCTTCCTCCCACTCATCGTGCCTCAGGGCCACCCCCAGCCTGTCTGTCAATCCAAACAGGTGTGACCTGGGTCAGATTCGCCTAGCCTTAGACAGTCTTGGGTCCTGCCATTACATGCATCTCTGCAGCCGAGCCATCTTGGCTCCCTGGGGCGCCAGGATCCATGAGCCCCTAGAACGCCCTGCTCTGCCTTGATGCTGTGGCTTCTCCTGCCTTGGGCACTGAGGAACAGGGTCACGCAGGGGCTGCCCGCCTTCCTGATGGTCCTGCTCTGCTGTGTCTCCTCCCTAGAGCGACCGCCTTCTGATCCGGGGTGGCAAGGTAGTGAATGATGACCAGTCCTTCTACGCCGACCTGTATGTGGAAGACGGGATCATCAAGTAGGTGCTGGTGCCCTTGGCTTTCAGGCCACGGGGCTTGGTGTACGGCCCCCCTCCCTCCCTTTTCAGTAGGGCATGAGGCTCAGGGGGGCAGGACTGGACAGATGCCCACTGACCACTTATGTTTAGCAGCTGGGCAGCCATAGATCCCAGTGGACCCCTAGGCAAGACCACAAGCTCTATACCATCGGTCAGAACCGCATGGACCCCTAGGTGGTGCTCCTTGTGCAGTGGAAGCTCAGGAAGTGCTCCCAGGCAGTGCCCCCAGAAAGTGCTCACCAAGCAATGTTCCCACCAATCGTGCTCCCAGGCAGTGTTCCCATGCCCCTATGCCAACTTTGTCCCCTATTGCCAGACTTCTCAGGAATCTATGCTGTTTGCAGGCAGCTCGGAGAAAGCCTCATTGTCCCCGGTGGCATCAGAACCATTGAGGCTCATGGGCTGTTGGTCCTGCCGGGTGGCATCGATGTCCACACCCGGCTGCAGATGCCTGTTCTGGGCATGACACCGGCTGACGACTTTTGCCAGGGCACCAAGGCTGCCCTGGCAGGGGGCACCACCATGATCCGTGAGTCTGGGGGTGTGCTTTCTTGTCCCCTTATCTCCAGATTCTCTGTTGTAGGGGGAGCTGAATGGAGGGGACATTAGAATGGGCAGGATCATGGCTTGCTCCAGTGGCCTGTCCATAGAGGGTTGCACCCTCTCAGTCCTCAGTGACCAGGAGGGCAGCCATTGCAGGGGTCATCAAGGACAGAGGAGGCTGAGGTCACTGTTCTCTCATCCAGCCAGCAGGGTTGCAATGGTGCACAGATGGGCTGACCTGGTAGGCAGACCTGACCCATGAGAGGGGGCACTGAAGGGAGACTCATCTACCCAGACCCACCCACACTGGGCAGGAGTGGCCTGCCTCCAAGGCTGGCAGGAAGGAACATGAGGGTCAGGGCCACCCCTTCCCCAGAACCCCGCAGGCACATGCACTGAAGGACAAGGTGACTGGACTCCTCACTCCCAGCCAGGGATTTCCTTTGTGGTCTCCCACTCTAGCTGACCCCTGGTTCCAGGGGATGTTTCTATCAGAAGCGGGGCTGACCCAAGTGCGCTCTGCCCAGAGGTGAGGGGATGGGGCAGAGCCTGCAGGTGGGTCCCCACAGTCGCATACTGAAAGTGCAGAAACCGGGGGCCGGGCGGTGGCGCTAGAGGTAAGGTGCCTGCCTTGCCTGCGCTAGCCTCGGACAGACCACGGTTCGATCCCCCGGCATCCCATATGGTCCCCCAAGCCAGGAGCGACTTCTGAGCGCATAGCCAGGAGTAACCTCTGAGCATCACCGGGTGTGGCCCAAAAACCAAAAAAAAAAAAAAAAGAAAGAAAGAAAGTGCAGAAACCTAGAGCAGACAAGGTGGGCCATTGTGCTGCTGGTCCAGGTAGAGGACAGCTGCCTGCTGCCCCACAGTGGACCACGTGTTCCCCGAGGCGGGCGTGAGCCTGATGGCCGCCTATGATCAGTGGCGGGAGCGTGCGGACAGCAGTGCCTGCTGCGACTATTCCCTGCACGTGGACATCCCCCGCTGGCACGAGAGCACCAAGGAGGAGTTGGAGGCCTTGGTCAAGGACAAAGGTGAGGTGGAAGTCCAGGTTGGTTGGAGGGGGCGGGTGGAGGGGACGGGGGCTTGTGCGGGTAGGCGTGGAAACATAAGGGGTGTGGCCTGCGATGGGAACTAGGTCTGATGGAGAGTGGAGACTGAGGGGTCTTGGGGCAGGTGTGCTTGGCCAACATAAAAGGGCTGGGCCTGAGAGAGGGAGGAGCTATATCTGGATGGGGCCATGGCCTGGATGGAGGGGCGGGACCTGTGGTTGGTGGATGTGGCCAAAGCAAGGAGTCAGGTAGGAAGGAGGAGTTAAAGTTGGGTGGAGGTGAGGCTTGAGGGAGAGGCAATGGGTGAAAGGTGGGGCTTGGGCAAAGAGGAGAAGCTGCATGTGCTGGGGGTGTGGCTATGGGGTCAGGGAGCCAGGACCTGTCCTCCCAGCTCTGGCTGTGTTGACCCCACGGTGGGTAGGAGGCTGGGTGTGAGGCCCAGTTGGGAAACTGTAATCCTTCAACTACCCAGTGCAGCTGTTATGCATAGGTACAACATGGCAGGGCCGCCTCTGCTGTCCACACTCGCGGCCACCATGTTCCTTGTTTCTCCTACGTGGAGAACCAGGTCCAACAGCTTCTCAAGTCCACGGCTAAAGCACGTGGGAGTTTCATGGTGGTTTCTGGCAAACCAGACAAAGGTGGGGCCTGGCTCTCGGGCTAGCCAGCAGAATAACAGGGCACCTGCAGCAGGGACCTCAGCAGCTGCGCTGACCGCAGGACCTCTGAGCTGTGTCCTGCAGACCAAGCAGGCAGGAGGAAGGGTCAAGCTGACCCAGGGTGGTCGCAGGCTCAGACTCACCCTCACTCCCTCCCTTCCATGAGCTGGCGAGTGGCTCTTGGCCTTGGAAACTCTCCCAGGTTCAGCTCTATACTATTCTACTGCCCATATCTGGGCTCCTGGAGCAGCTGGACTTGGCGCCTACAGCTGCGCGACCCCTACTGGCAGAGCTGAGTAGTGTCAGCTCCCTGCTGAGCTGGTCTGGTTCTTTGTCGGAATCCAAAGCAGCTGGTGACCCTCTCGCCCTCCCCATGCCTGGTCTCCTTCCCTGTTAACAGATGAGCCAGCAGGCAACAACAGGGCGAAGGGAGTGATGCCAGTGGGAATGAACTCTTGTCACAGGTGCCCCTGAGGAGCAGCGGGGGCTCTCTGACCTCTCCTGGCTCTCCTCTAGGTGTGAACTCCTTCCTGGTCTTCATGGCTTACAAAGACAGATACCAGTGTTCTGATGGCCAGGTTTGAGTGGGAACCTGTGGGTAGGGCTAGTGGATGGGACCTGGGGTAGGGCTGTTAGGGGTGAATCAGGTGGGTGAGGCCTGGGCAGGGCCCCTGGGGGCAGGCACTTGAGTGAGTCCAGTGGGCGGGGCCTGTAGGGGCCGGGCAGCCCGTAGCCCCCCTCAGGCCCCACTTTGTCTCGGCAGATATACGAGATCTTCAGCATCATTCGTGACCTGGGAGCTTTGGCCCAGGTGCATGCGGAGAACGGGGACATTATCGAGGAGGTGAGGATGTAGCAGGAGGCAGGGCTGTCTGTGGTCCGGCCACCTAGTTGTAAGCAGGCCTCACAGAATCCGGTGGGGAGTATCGAACCCCTCGAGTGAACAGAATCCAGGCGCCTGGAGCATTAGCCAGAGTTCAGTTGTTTCTAATCTTCCTGCTTCTCATCAAGTACTCTAGAGCCCACAGGGCTGGGGCAGGGCCAATGCAGACAGGTTCCCTGTCCCTATCCAGACTTGGACCCACTGAGGAACTTCCAAGCAGCTCAGCTCTGACAGCGCCCGAGTTCAGCAGGAGGGTTGACCTGGGTGCATGGTGCTTGCTTGTCCCTCAGCCTGGGGTCAGGGACCACTGTGCCTTCTGGGGTTCAGGCCCTACCGAGCCTTCAGGGGTCGAGTTTGGGAGAGCTGTGTGCACCAGGAAGGCCCATATTGGTGGTCTCTAGGATCTGCTCACCCCTCCTCATGCCAGGATCAGATAGCATATCTGTCCCAGAGGGCATCTATCTGTCCTCTCTGGGCCTCAGTAACCACACTCCTCAAGTATGGCTCTAGTCTGCAGTCAGAGCTGGGGCCTTTGTGAGGGATCTAGAGTTACCCCGCTCTCGGTGGCCTGGGCTCTGCCTGGCGACTGGAGTGCTGCCTGTCTCTGCTCAGGAGCAGAAGTGCCTGTTGGATCTCAGCATCACCGGCCCTGAGGGTCACGTGCTCAGCCGGCCCGAGGAGGTGAGACCTGGACCCCCAGAGGGGCAGTTGTGGAGCATGGGGCCTGTGATCTCAGCTGGCAGACAGGGGAACAGACAGGCCTTTCTTTGGGCCTGGGCTCGGGGATGCCCTGGGGCACACATGTGTTCTGACCACCCTGTCCCCAGGTGGAAGCCGAGGCTGTGTTCCGAGCAGTCACCATCGCCAAGCAGGCCAACTGCCCCCTGTACATCACCAAGGTGATGAGCAAGACAGCGGCTGACATGGTAGCCCAAGCCAAGCGCAGAGGTGGGTGCTGCAGTCAGACCTGGGGCCAACACTTGTGTCCTCAGCCCCACAGAGATGGGCAGCGGGACCCAGCTCAGGCCTGTACCCAGTGCTGGGTCAAGGGGACACTGAGCCAGTTGAGGATGGGGTATGAGGTGTCTCCCTTTGGGGTGGACACAGGGGCACTTATAGTGACCAGTGATTCTTCAGATGCCCTAGGAAGCTGGGCCCCACCGTGTCTTGCCAGGGAAAGAATGCCTGGTCCAGCCCAGAGGGGCAGTTGGGATGGGAGGTGGACAACGAGGGGTGGACAATGTATATGTGGAGGGCAATGAGGAATGGACAGTGTGATGGGGCAACCAGCAGTGGGATGGGAGGTGGACAACGAGGGGCAGACAATGTGTATGTGGGGGGCAATGAGGGATGGACAGTGTGATGGGGCAGCCAGCAGTGGGATGGGAGGTGGACAATGAGGGTGGACAATGTATAGTGGGGGGCAATGAGGGATGGACAGTGTGATGGGGCAGTCAACAGTGGTGGCTCCGGTGTCTGGAGCCAACTCCCCCAGGGCTAGTGGTGTTTGGAGAGCCCATCACTGCCGGCCTTGGCACTGACGGCTCCCACTACTGGAGCAAGAACTGGGCCAAGGCTGCGGCCTTCGTCACTTCGCCTCCCATCAGCCCAGACCCCACTACTGCTGACCACCTCAGCTCCCTGCTGTGCAGGTACGAACCCCATTAACCAGGTGCCCCAGCCTCCCACATGCCCAGTTTCCCTGTGTCCCCGGCCACCTGCCTGCACACCATGTGCCCCTGTTCTGCTTTGCGGCTCCAGTACTGCTCCCAGGGAAGAATGGCCAACTGTGAGTGGCCCCTGAGTCTGTGTCCCTGTCCTTTCCCAGCGGGGATCTCCAGGTGACGGGCAGTGCCCACTGCACCTTCAGCACCGCCCAAAAGGCTGTGGGCAAAGACAACTTCACCCTCATCCCTGAGGGCACGAACGGTGTGGAGGAGCGACTGTCTGTGGTCTGGGAGACATGTGTGGTCAGTGCGGGACAGACTGGGGGGGGGGACCCTGCCCCACCTCTCCCTCTGGCTTTGGGAAGCCCTGAGAGGCTTCCAGGGTCTGCAGCAGCAGGAACGATGGGAAGGGAACACTGACCTGTGGAACACCTACAGGCGTGGCCCAGTGCCCAGGACTAATGACTCAACCAATAGCCCCGTTGGCACTGTCTCCCCCAACTCCCCAGCTCTGCTGGCCCAGCGCCTTGTCCCTCACCTCCTCAGGGGAGCAGTTTTATCCTGACAGACCTACCAGACCATCCCACCTGTGGGCAGCAACGATGCTCTCTGCTCTCAGGCCTCGGGGAAAATGGACGAGAACGAGTTTGTTGCCGTGACCAGCACAAATGCAGCCAAAATCTTCCACCTGTACCCACGGAAGGGGCGGGTGGCCGTGGGCTCTGACGCAGACCTGGTGCTCTGGAACCCCCGGGCCACCAAGATCATCTCGGCCAAGAACCACAACCTGGTAAGAGAAGCTGGGGGTGGGGCAGGGCAGGGGCAATGCGGGGCCAGGCAGTGGTCTGGGCCCTCGTGGTCCCGCAGAGCTCCAGGAAGAGCCATAGCTGCCCTGCCCCCCAGCACATTCCGGTTACCCTCAGACAACCCAAGCATCAGGTCTGCACCCCGGGATCTATGAACTCATGTACACGCACACATGTGTGCTGTGTGTCCCACTGCGAGCTGGTCCCTGGGTATTTGTTCCTTATAGCCTCCTAATGGTAGGGGTGGGGTGTGGCAGGGACCCAGCTGGTCTGACCAAAGTGACTGGTTCCATGTGAGGCCTCAGAGCTGGGTGTATAGACCTCTGGGACACTGGGCAGTGCTCAGGGCTGCACAGCTGAGGGGGCGTCTCCCCAGAACGTGGAATACAACATCTTCGAGGGCCTGGAATGCCGGGGAGCCCCAGTGGTGGTGATCAGCCAGGGCCGTGTGGTACTGGAGGATGGGGCCCTGTCCGTCACCCCCGGGGCTGGCCGCTTCATTCCACGGAAACCCTTCCCAGACTTTGTCTACAAGAGGATCAAGGCCCGTAACCAGGTGAGGCTGCACTGGCCGGACATGTGGGCATCGATGGGGAGGGTCTTGGGGGGCCCTGGGAGACATACATGTGGGAAAATCAGGTCTGGCAACCACTGTCCTAAAGACCTCCCAAATAGATGTGCCAAGGACCCTACCCACCCCCTCCTCTATTCACAGCCCCAGTTTTTTGTTTGTTTGTTTGGTTTGGTTTTGGGGCCACACCTGGCAATGCTACTCCTGGCTCTTCACTCAGAAATCACTCCTGGCAGGCTTGGGGGACCATATGGGATGCCAGGAATCGAATTCGGGTCTGTCCAGGGTCAGCCACATGCAAGGCAAATGCTCTATCACTGCGCTATCTCTCCGGTCCCACACAGCCCAAGTTTTTTCTTGTTTTGTTTTGTTTTGTTTTTTGGCCCACACCCATTTGATGCTCAGGGGTTACTTCTGGCTAAGCGCTCGGAAATCGCCCCTGGCTTGGGAGGACCATATGGGACGCCGGGGGATTGAACCGAGGTCCTTCCTTGGCTAGTGCTTGCAAGGCAGACACCTTACCTCTAGCGCCACCTCACCGGCCCCACAGCCCAAGTTTTGATGCCATAAATTCAGCCCCTGTCCTTGCCCTGAGACACTGATGTGTGCAGATACAGTCATACATGAATGCCTGCACACCTGCACCTTCTTGGTGCACAATCCACACGCATACACATGCACGCTTGCTCCTGGCTCTCTGCGTGCTCCCTGGTCTCCCAGGAGGGCACCGAGTGAGGATAGGTGGGTGACGCCAGCAGTCAGCAGCTCTGTCTCTCAGGCTGCAGCTCACCTGCTCCCACGTCTCACTAGGGCCTGTAAGGAGCAAGGGAGGTCATGGCTGTGTGGCACCAGCTCATGCCCATCGGGATAGAGAGGGGTGGAGCGAGGGGGGCACAGAGTGGAACAGGGACTGGACTCCACCCTACACGTAGCCCCACAGCAGCCAGGGTGTGCCAGGTCCGTGGGGTGAGGGCAGTCGTATGGATGAAAAACACCAGCAAGAGCTCCCTGGGACCCACCTTTGGGGGCATGTGTTCAGCTGTGTGAGACCAAAGATTCCCTTTTTGTCATCTCAAGGCTTCTCAGGGGCACAGGGATTTGAACAGGCCCATGTCAGGACAGGGCCTGTGCCTGTGCAGAGGGGTCTGAGAAGGGTTGGGCCATGCACGACAGGAGGATGTGTGGGTCAAAGGGCAGGACCTATGCACGTGGGGAAGGATGAGCACATGTGGGGGGGAGCGGTGGGTGTGGTGCATGGGCAAGAGTAGGGGTGAGGTCTCTGCACAAGTGTGCACACGCATAGAGATGGGTTCTAGTCATGTGGGAAGGGCATGAGCACTTGTAGGGGTGGGACCTATGTGCTGGGGCGAGGTCTACACACTTGGGGCAGGCCTGGCCTGAAGCCCCGTGGCTTGTCTGAGCCCCCCTCCTACCCACCCCGGCCCGCAGCTAGCAGAGATCCACGGAGTGCCCCGTGGCCTCTATGACGGGCCCGTCCACGAGGTGATGCTGCCTGCCAAGCCAGGGAGTGGCACCCCAGCACGTGCATCCTGTTCCAGCAAGATCTTCATGACCCCTGTGCGCAACCTGCACCAGTCGGGGTTCAGCCTATCAGGTGAGCACACTGGGCACTGGGCGGGTGCTGAGGGTGGGCCACCGCAGGGCTGTGCGGGGGTGCTGAGGGTGGGCACCACGACCCATACTGCCTCTGCCTCTCCCACAGGCTCCCAGGCAGATGACCACGTGGCACGGCGCACAGCACAGAAGATCATGGCACCGCCCGGCGGGCGCTCACACATCACCTCCCTGTCCTAGGGTGCCCCCCCAAATACCCCTGGATGTCCCCAAGTGCAGGGCCAGAGGCTGGATGCTCTGCTCGGGTGGTCCTGGAAACAGCCAGAACCCCTGAGGTTCACGCCTGGGCACAGAGGGGCAGCCCTTCTGGACAGATGCCGCAGACCCCAGCACCCCTCAAGCATGTAGTGGGAGCGGAGGGACCAGAGCTCCGGGTTCCTCGAGCCCCAGCACTGGCCAGCAGGTCCATTAAATTCCTCTGGGTAGAAGCTACCTGTATGTGGAGCTACTGCGGGCCCTGGGGTGGGTGCAGATTTTCCCTGCGCCGGACAAAAGATGCAAAGCACTGGCAGGACTGGGACCCCTCTGGGGGTAGGGACAGCGGGCTGGAACACCCACCACCCCCACAGTTCACCCTGTCTGACCCAGCCAGGCTATGCAGCCAGAACCTTCTAGAACGAGAAGCGGCCGCACCTGCGGCCATCAGTCCTGGGTTCGGCCTGCAGATAGAGCATTCCCGAAGAGGGATGTTTCCCATGGAAGCACCCTGCCCAAGTCCCCAGCCTGTGGTCTCATCCCTAAGCAGGGGTGCACTCACATTGGCCGAGTGGTCAGCCACCTCAGAGGAGGGTTGAGGTTGTCCAGCTCAGGAACCGGAACCAATGACCTGGTCATGGTCCTGCACCGGAGTTGTCCCCCCCACCTCAGGGCCCTGCAGGGCAGCTGACTCAGGCTCTGCTAGGCTCACACAGCCCCTACCCTGCACCGGGTGACAAGGCCCACCCCACCCCTCATCCCTGCAGGATTCACCTGCCATCCCTGGCTCTCACCCCCACATCCCTGCATGGGGGGACATTCCCCAGCCCCACCCTTCACAGATCACTAGTTCCATCCCTCACCCCTGCTCTAGCTCAACCCTTGGCTCTCTCCTCCCACATGGGCCACTTACCACACCCACTCCCCTGCACAGGTCACAGTCTCCCCCACCCTCACCTCCCCCGTCACCCAACACATGAACTCACACCCCGCCTCAGAGTAGTTCAGCTTCTGTGCTCACACATTTGGCCTGGGGTGGCTTCTAGGATCCTCTCCCTCTCCTCCCATCAGGGCTTACATGCCAGGCTCCATCCCCAAGCCCTCTCTGTGTCCACAGAGTGGGGCCTCCCGGGGCCCAGGAGACAGGCTTCTGGGGCACTCCAGGTGGATGACGAAGGGCTGGAGTGGTCCAGGGAGGGGCACCCCAGCCCACAGAACTGGCAGCTGGGAGTGGGGTGTGGGAGTGTCACAGCACAGAAACAAGCCACCCTGGTCCTCACACTGTAATTTGAGGTGGAGACCCTAGAAACGGGCCGGAAACTTCGTGCCCAGCCCCACAGCGGCCCAGCAGTGTGGAGCCCGGGACACAGTGGACTCAGTCCTGTGTGGGGCGGGCTCTCCTGTCCACCAGAGCAGCAGGCTGGGTGCCCACGATGAGGTCCTCATTCACACAGGCCCTGGGCCACTGAGGTCAGAATGTCAGGGAAGAGGAGGAGCGGGGTGAGAAGAGCAGCTGGTCAGTGCCACTCTCCCAGGCTGTGTCCAGGCCACGGGCCTATCTAGCTGCTCCCACTTGGGGCCGGGACTGGCTGTGCCTCTTTGCTGTCCTGTGCTGACTCCGCAGCAGCCCCCGAAAGCTCTGGGTCAGGGTCAGAGAAGGGCTCGCTTGGGGTGTCCTGATCTTTCCTCAACCTGGAGGGAAGCATGGAAGGGGCAGTTGGGGCACCCAGAACAGGTCCCACCACACCCAGCCACGCCCATCATGCCCCCATCATACCTAGCCATGCCCTGACCATGCCCCTCCACAACCAGGCCATGCTCCAACCATGCCCCTATACAACCAACCATGCTGTCAAGGACATACAGGCCCAAGCTCAGGGCAGTGCCAGAAAGGGCAGTGAGGCTCTGGCTTCACCTTTCTCTGTTGAAGATGACGAAGTCTTGCTGGATAGCATCCAGGCAGTCCTGCAGGTAGTCGTTCTCCTGAGGCACGGGGACAGCATCACTCACACCCACGAAAGGCGCTCCAGGCCATGCTGACTCTCAGCACCCCTGGGCGCCCCTCGGCCCATCCTCAGACCCTCCCCACCTGCCATGGGTCCCACTCCCACCTGAGGTCAGAATCTAGCACCTGCCCAAGGGTACTCTGAGCTTTGGACTTTGGTCCTGCAGATAGCAGGTGTGAGTGGGATAGGGGGGAGCTGTGCGCACACAAGTGAAGCTATGTGCACAGGTGAGGGGAGTGTACACAGGTGAGGCCGTGTGCAGAGGTGAGACCATGTGCACAGGTCAGGTCCTGTGCACAGGTGAGATGTGTGCAAAGTAGGGTCAGGGCCTGGCCAAGGTGCTGTTACTCACTGATTGGGAACTGTCTCGGCTGCTGTCCCGGGACCGGTTCTTGGCCAGACGCTTCTTCTTCTTGTGCAGCGGCCTTGACTCCAGGATCATCTCCTCCAGCTCGAAGGTGGGGTCACAGTGCAGGCGGCCCTTCTGTGGGGTGTGTACTGAGCCCATGCGCCCTAGTCCTTGGCTGCTGTGCCCTAGCTGCTCAGCCGCACATGGGCACGAACCTCGGCCCACCCCCCTGGGCTCACGGGGGCACTGACCCCTGCCCACCCCTCTGGGCTCATGTGGATGCTGACCCCACCCCTCCCCCTGCTCACGTTGGGCACGAAGCCAGGCTCCACCTTCTTCTCACTCAGCTGGTCCCACAGCACAGTGGCCATGGAAGGTGCAGACTGCATATCCCGGAGGCTGGCACAGCGGTGCTTGGGGTCCACTGTGAGAAGCTGTAGGAAGGATGAGTCAGAGGACAGTGCACTATGCCCTGTGTCTGTACCCTGCACCACCACAAACTGTCTCCCACTCCACCTAGGGTGGCCTCTGGCTCTTGTGAGATGCCTGCTCAGCAGGGACTGGCTGCAGGGACCGTCTGAGCAGTGTGTCCCTGCGTACAGCCGGGGAGGGGTGGAGGTTCATAAAATTATCTGCTCTGGGGCCTTGAGGGGTGCCAGGCTTCCCATGGGATGAAGGATGGGCCAGATATGGGGCATGGCTGTACTGTGGGTGATGGTCCAGTCTTGGGAGCACAACCGGGCAGTTTGGGGAGGGGAAGGGGTGCACTAAAGGTCAGGTAGGGGAAGGACAGCCCTGGGCCCAGCCCACCTTACGTAGCAGAACCACAGTATCCCGGGACCAGGCTGGCGCGTACTGCACCGTGGCGGTGCCGAAGAGCTGCACGAGCGAGTCCACAGAGCTGCTGGGCTGGATGTCATAAGGCCGCTGCAGGGGGGGGCAGCACATGAGTATTCAGGACCCCCAACCCAGAACACAAGAGCAGGAGACCTCCTCCTGGCTGGAGGTGGGTGTCAGGGACAGCCGGGCGGGCAGTGCCTCCCCCTCAGATCCTGCATACCCATCCCCGCAGCAGCTCGTAGGCCAGCACGCCCACCGACCACCAGTCCACCTCGAATGAGTAGCCGCTGCCGCCGCTGATGAAAGACTGGAAGATCTCGGGAGCTTTCCAGAAGGGGCACAACTGTCACCATGGATGCCACACCTTGAACCAGGGCGGGCGCCCGATCACGCCTTCCAGGGGCCACAGAATTCACGGCCACTGCTGCCCACAACAGCCTCTCCACTATGGCCACTGTCTGCCATCACTCCCACTGCTCCCCGTCACCTCAACTGCCCACCATCACCCCTAATATCCACCATCACCCCCACTGTCCACTGTCATCCACACTGCCCACCATCACCCCCACTATCCCTGCTGCTGCCCCTGCAGAGGAGTGCCCTGTCCATCGCCTTGTGGAGGTGACTGTACTCACCCATGTACGGTTTGGTCCCTGCCAGTGCCGTGGCCCTCTCCCCATCCTTGATGATGGTGGCGATGTTGAAGTCGGTCAGATGAACATGTCCTGGAGACAGACCAGTGGCTGCTGCCTCCAGCCGATGCCACCACCCAGCCTCAGGGCCACACACGCAGATCTACCCTGCCCACCTTGGCCACTCGCCCGCCCGTACCCTTGGCCCTCGTCCGTGCGCACCTTGCTCGTCCAGCAGGATGTTATCTGGCTTGACATCCCTATGGAAGAGTAGCACCCGCTGCAGATACACTCGCTCTGCCTGCTGCTGGCACAAGGCTGCTGGCCAGCTCAGCCCAGAGGGCTCCACTCTAGGGCTGCTCCCCAACCAGGGGCAGGGGCCCCAGGGCCAGGAGTGGAGGCAGAGTTCCAGGGTGCAAACCCAATCCAGCCCAGAGTAGCCAGCACAGAGTCTGCAGACAGAGACTGCAGGGAGGATGGAAGGCTACAATCCAAAACAGCAACTCCTGTCTCCAGGGAAGCCCAGGGCATCACAGGGAGTGGCACCACTGGATGTGACAGGACATGACCCTCACAGACATGTCTGTGGGTTTAGTCAGCACCCAGGGGGCTGTGCCCAAGGTCTGTCAGTACCCAGGGGCCTGTTCTGGTTCTGCCAGCATGGGCCGCACCTGTGGATGATATGCCGGCCACGCAGGTAGTCGAGGGCCAGTGCCAGCTCACACACGTACAGCCGCACCGTGTCCTCAGAGAAGTGCACGTTGCGCTGCAGGTGGTAGCGCAGGTCCCCGCCCAGCATCAAGTCCACCACCATGAACATGTCCTCCTCATCTTGGAACGAGTACCTGTGGGGACGGATAGCTGCCACCTTGCCACCTTGCAAAGCTCTGCCACCCTCCCTCAACCTTCAGGGCATGCTGGGCATCTCCCCCCATCCCAACGCCACACACTGGAGCACTCACACCTGCACTGGGAGTGGGTGGAGGACTCTGGGCAGGGTTCAGGCCCCCACAAGTGGGGATGGGACCAGAGACTGGGCAAGAGGGTCCCAAACTCCCCACTGACCTCTCTGTGCTCTGTCATCTACGGGGGGGGGGGGGGCAACCTGCATGACCCACCCTAAATGTTCTCTTATAGTGGTAATGGGGGTAGGCAGTGGGGTGAAGGGGCCTGTTGGGGCGAGGTACCGGGGAGGTTGTTTAACATTGGGGCATGTTGGAAGTGACGAGGATTTGTGGGTAGTGTGAAGGCTTGGAAGGGGAGTGGTGGGGCTAAGGGTGTCTTGGAGCTCTAGGATGTGGCATGACATGGTCTGACATGATGAAAGATAGTGCAGGGGTGGTGGTGAGGCAGGGTCATGAAGTGAGGGGAGTGTCCGGGGAATCTCTGGAGGCATGTCTGCATGGGGATGTCTCTGTGGGCACATGTTGCTGCATGGGGGCGTGTCTGAGGGTGTGTCTCTATGCGGGGCATGTCTCTGTCAGGGCATGTCTTAGGGGCATGTCTCTACACGGAGGCATATATCTGTGGGACCTCTCTGTGTGGAGAGTGTCCGGAGTGTATCCCTATGGGGGGGTGTCTGGGGCATATCTCTGCGTGGGGCGTGTTCGGGTGCTTCACGGCCCCACAGCCCCTCACCACAGGTTCACGAGGAAAGCATGCTCGATGTCCTGCAGGATCTCCAGCTCACGGAAGACATTGCGCACCTCATCGCGCTCCACGCATTGCTGCTTGTTCATGTATTTCATGGCGAACATCTTCTCAGTGTCCCGCTTCTGTACAATGCACACCTGCAAGTACTGATGCTCAGCCTGCGGCCCTTCTCCACCCACCAGACAGGTGGACAAATCCGAGCCCCACCAGGACCCTCTGTGGGCTTCCCCTGGCCCCCTCCTGCCCAGACCCTTCTTGGCTAAGGAAGGAAGCAGCAGCCCTTGTCCCAGGCATGCACTGGGACCATCTGCAGGACACCAGGACAGTCTCTTAGCCCTGATTGGCCAGGACAGAGGCAGCCTCGGAGGGCCCTGGAACCCAAGACCCACTGCTGGGGTCTCCTGTGTCCAGGCAATCGAGGTCACCGCAGACCTGTCCAGCAGGAAATCAGGAGTTAGCAGCAGAAGCAGACACCAAGCCCAGGCCATTCTTGCTCCCTCGAGTCCCACATCCCCTAGCTTGAAGAACCAGGACAGAGGACTCCAGCCCTTCTGCCCACAGGGTCAGTGGCAGGACCGACAGTCTGACGCCATTCAGGGCACCAAGGGCTCCCCTTCATGCTCACAGTCTGCGTGCCCTCCCTGAACTGGCTGGCATTGTCCCTACCTTGCCGAAGCTGCCTTTCCCAATGGCACGCAGGATCTGGAAATGGTCGAAGTTCACTGCAGACAAGAGGGCTGGTGTTAAGGCAACAGCAAGACCCCGACACCCCACACACAGGAGCATTAGTCGCCCCTAGCCCCACTCCCCAGTGGAAGCAGAATCTGGCCTGTGAAGAGCAGGGGTGCCTGAGGTAAGGGAACCCACCCACTGTCTCTGCTCAGCCCCCCCCAAAACTGGAGCCGAGTGGGCCCTGGCTCCGCTCCCATTGCTTTCCCATGCAAGCTCACATGTGTGTATTCCTGTGTATGTCCATGTGGCTTTGTGTCTGTCTCCCTTCTCTGCATGCACGCACGCGCACACACACACACACACTGTGCTGTGTTTCACATGTGTGCAAGTATGTCCATGTCTGCCTCCTCTGGCAGTGCTGGCAAAGCCTGCAGGCACGAACCACTCTGAGCTAAGACCCCTCCCCCTGCCTGCTTGAACAGAGCTGGTTCCCCTGACAGCTTGCACACTCACAGACTCAGGCACTTGAAGTGGAACCCTCGACTGTCACTCAGAGGTGGGAGCCCTGGGACCACTTAGCAGCAAGAGCGATTAGCACCAGCAGTCAGATCCTCAGTTAGACTCACACTCTCAGGCTCCTGGCTCCCCATAAAGGACTAAGGGACAGCCTCAGCATCCCAAAGGAACTGCTTCCCTCCGAGCCCTGGGCAGGTACTGGGGGAGCTGAGGGTGTCCTTGAGAGTTCAGCCAAGGGTTCCTACTGCTGCCAAAGGAGGGAAGGAGAGGGAGGGAGGAGGCAGGGAAGGAAGGAAGGAGAAAGCGAAGTAGGGAGGAAGAAAGGAAATAAGGGAGGGAGGAAAGAAGGAATAAAGGAAAGAAAGGAAGGAAGAAGAGAGGGAAGGAAGGAAGGAAGGAAGGAAGGAAGGAAGGAAGGAAGGAAGGAAGGAAGGAAGGAAGGAAGGAAGGAAGGAAGGAAGGAAGGAAAGGTGGGAAGGAAGGGAAAAATAAGAGAAAAGAAGGAAGGGATGGGGGCCGGGCGGTGGCGCTAGAGGTAAGGTGCCTGCCTTGCCTGCGCTAGCCTTGGATGGACCGTGGTTCGATCCCCCGGCATCCCATATGGTCCCCCAAGCCAGGAGCAACTTCTGAGCGCATAGCCAGGAGTAACCCCTGAGCGTCAACGGGTGTGGCCCAAAAACCAAAAAAAAAAAAAAAAAAAAAAAAAGAAGGAAGGGATGGAGGGAGGATGGAAGAAGGGAAGGAAGAGAAAATAAGAGAAAAGAAGGATGTCAGGAAACTTCAGGGGTAAGGTCTCCTTGTACTTAGGCCAAAAGTTTTTCCTTTCCATGACCCCCATACTTTGGTGGGCCCATGTAAATGATAATTGCCACTCTAACATTGTTTATACAGTGCTCCTTTGACTCTAAACCTTTAAGAAACCACTAATATGGGGCCGGAGAGATAGCATGGAGGTAAGGCATTTGCCTCTCATGCAGAAGGCTGGTGGTTCGAATCCAGGCTTCCCATATGGTCCCCTGAGCCTGCCAGGAGTGATTTCTGAGCATAGAGCTAGGAATACCTCCTGAGCATTGCCAGGTGTGACCCAAAAACCAAAATAAAATAAAATAAAATAAAATAAACCACTAGTAAAAATATCTGGAGCTGCAAAAAATATGGTTTACATTAGTGTTAACATATATGCTTTTAGTTACACTAGCATTCTGGGGGATAAAGGAGGGAGAAAGGGATATATGCTTAGGAACAGGGATGAAGGGAGGACAACACTGGTGGTGATGGATATTCCCCTGATTCAATGTTAATATGTACCTAAAATACTACTGTGAAAGATATGTAAGTCATTATGATCAAAAAAAGTTGTGTTTTATTCGGAAATGTTCTTTGACTTACATGTATTATTATATTATATTATATTATATTATATTATATTATATTATATTAATTATATGTTATGTTACTATATTATGTTATGTCAGTTTACCTCAATATGTTAATCAATTTTGTCTCTTGAATAAATTCTTACAATAAAAAAAAAGAAAAGAAGAAAAGAAGGAAGGCAGGAAGGCAGGCAGGAAGGCAGGCAGGCAGGAAGGAAGGAAGGAAGGAAGGAAGGAAGGAAGGAAGGAAGGAAGGAAGGAAGGAAGGAAGGAAGGAAGGAAGGAAGGAAGGAAGGAAGGAAGAGGGAGGGAGGGAGGAAGGAACTAACCGTGCGCTGTCCGTGGTGCTGATCGCAGTACCAACCAGCTTGACTAACCATGGTGCTGTGTGTGGTCTGGTCACAGATGCTGACTGCGTGCTTCCCGCAGGCACTGACCACAATGTTGGCCCCAGGGAGCTGACCACAGGTGCTGACAGGGAGCTAATTCTAGGATGCCCACAGGTACAGGGAGAGTTGTCTTTTTTCTTCAATCTCGAGACAGCTCAGCCTCAGGCACTGCCCTTCTGAAGCGAAGCCAGGGCAGGTCTTCCCCTGTCCTGAGAGCTGTCTTTGGGGGACTTCCATTACACTTGCTGGGGCCTGAGAATTGTCTGGGGACACCCCATTACTCATGCTGAGACTTGAGAATTGGCAAGTTCTCATGCACTCCACATTTCCTGCAAACCTTCTCTTAGTTCCTGAACACTGTCTCCAGTTCCCGATACCCTTTCCCTAGTTCCTGCGCACAGAATCACAGCCACTGGGAGAAGAACCATGAGTACATGGGGTCATCAAGTTCAGCACTGGGTCCCGCAATCTCTGAGTCCCCCTCTCCATTCCTGTCAGTCTGCTGTGTCCAGACAGAGGAAGACTGAGAAGCCTTTAAGAAATCAATATTTTGTCCCTCTTTCCTTTGGGCTGGGAGGAGATATAAAAGCTACAAAAGCTGCCACATTAGTCTGGGTTATGTAAGGAGCCTCCAGTTCTTTATTCTCACTTTTGGTTACATAATGAAAAGCTACAAAGGAGTAAAGATCATCCTGGCCTCAGCCTCAAGTAGGATGGGAGCTCCACCATCGATCATGCCAACCAGAGCTTATCTGGAGTCGGCACTCAGGCACAGCCAGTTCACTGCCTGCCAGGGCTGGAGCTTCAGGCTGGAGACCTCCCAGGGGAGGACTGATGGAGGCTCATGCCCAGTAAGGATCCAGGGATACCAGAGTCTGAGGTAGGACAGGAACAGCCTAGGTCGGCATAGTTGGGGAGCTAAGGGCCTGATGAGAACCCAAATTTCCTGTCCCAGGCTCCACCTCATGACTCCACTGTGCCTTCAATTACCCCCAGGTGACATGTGGAGTGTTGGCATTACTCCCAGATTCTAACCATAAAACCACAACCAGGGAACCACCACCAGAGAAGCACAGCCATAAAACCATGGAAACACGGAAGCAGAACCAAATAAATGGAGACAGAGCTGCAAGAACAGCAGAACCTTAAGAACAGGATCAACTCTGCAGAGATCGGGCTAAGCAGCCTCAGCTGGAGGACCACAGTGGCAGCGCTGCCACAGAACAAAGCCACAGAGCCACAACCAGTGAACCACCACCACAGGGTCACAACCACAGAACCACAGCCACAAAGCTACGATCACAAAACCACATATGCAGAGCCACAACCACAGAACCACAGCCACAGAGTCACAATCATAGCACCACACTGCAGGGCTACTGCCGCAGAGCCAGACCAGCAAAGCTTTGTCAGGTGGTACTTCCTCCACTCTCTCCAACTCAAATCATCTCTGAAAACGTGCTGCATGGGCCCGGAGAGATAGCACAGTGGTGTTTGCCTTGCAAGTAGCCGATCCAGGACCAAAGGTGGTTGGTTCGAATCCCGGTGTCCCATAGGGTCCCCCGTGCCTGCCAGAAGCTATTTCTGAGCAGACAGCCAGGAGTAAGCCCTGAGCACTGCCGGGTGTGGCCCAAAAACCAAAAAAAAAAAAAAAAATGTGCTGCATGCATGTTTGTGCATGAAACTCAGAGCCAGTTTGCAAGAAGGAAGAGAAAGGACAGGCTTGGGGACTGCGCAAGGTATGATAAGAGTAGCACTGAACAGAAGAAACCAGGATGTCTGCCCATCCCATAGAGTTCCCAGAGCAGGTTGGGGTGGCCACTATTTGGAGCCCGATTCCCCTTAGAGGCTGCAGGGTCAGTGCCAGCTGGAGCTGACCCCTTAAGGACACCAAGGCTGAGAGGTCAGACTGAACCCCTGAGCCTGCCACTCTGGGGTTAGCGCCAGATAAGCTCATGTGACGATTGCAGGGGACCCTCAGACACACTCAGCCTTCACTGCACACCAAGGTCACCCCACGAACCCATCCAGATCTGAGGATATAGACCACAGGCATGGAAGGTTCTGGATACAGCAGCCTTTGGGAGATAATGGACAGGGGGCACTGGGGACAGGCCAAGCTGTGGTGTGGCACAGCTGCCCCTGCTGAGTGAAGCCCCTCCATTTGCAGCCCCACACTCGGGGGCAGTGACCCGAGGAAGGCGCCTTCTAAGAGATGCCACAGCGGCAGCAGCTCACTCCTATTTTTACTCCCTCCCACCCACTCCATCGCCTGCTCCAGGACTGAAATAAATCTCACTGCCTTTCCACATGGGCGAGGGGCAGTGACAGGAGAGGCAATTTGGTCGGCAGCCTTTGCAGGTCACCTAGGATACTGTCTCCCGTATCTGAAATGCCAGCATTCCCTCAGACTCTGCCTACACCAATGCAGGGTCCTGAGAGGTGCTAGGGTGGTGGAGGAGGCAGGGGAAAAGGGCTGACCCCCCCCAGGTAGGCAGAGTTCACAGGGGTTCAGCAGCTGGCCAGCAGCTAGAGAGGACAAGCAAATAGCCACCAATACCCTCTCTCAGGAAAAAAGATGCTGCAAGGTCATACATGACTGGGCCACTGATTTGGCACTGGGAGCACCTCTAAGGCAAACCACAAGTTTTCCATGAGTTCCACACTGAGGGAACCACTCCTTCTGGACCCAACAGGCAGAAGATGCTGCTGCTGGCCCAGGGCCTTCTGGAGCAGACAGAAGTTCACAAGCACATAGACAGGAGGCAATATTGCAACTTGCAGCTTTCTGGCCATGCTGAAAAATGCCCCTCCCTGCACTGCCCACTGGCCAGTGGCACAGGCCATTGAGTAATAGTCCTGATTCCCAGAGCTCAGGGAAGGAGAGGGTGTCACAGAGCTGCCCTCTGGGTGCCTTATTCTATAAGCATCATGTTCCTTCCACACTTGCCAAGCAAAATTTGAGCACTCCAGGAAATTGGGGGTACCTCAAACTGTGAGTGAGAATTCCAGGCTCTGCAATGCTCAGAGGAATGGAACACAGGGGTGGACAATGTGTGCATCATGGGGATGGACCATGGGGATGAACTACAGGGAGGGACCACAGGGATGTACCAAGGATGGACCACAAAGAAGGACCACAGGGATGGACTACAGAAAGGGGCCACAGAGAAGGACCACAGGGGTGAATCATGGGGTTGGAATACAAGGATGCACCAGGGGAATGGACCACAGGGAGGAACCATAGGAAGGAACCACAGGGAAAGACCACAGAGGGACCATGGAGAGGGATTACATGGGTGGATCACAGAGAGATACCATAGGGATGAACCCAGGATGGACCACAGGGAGGGACCACAGGCAGAGAGGATGGCCTCAGTGCTTCCCACATGCACAAACCTTCTGACATGCAGGCACATATTCAGACATACACATACATGCAGACACATATACAAGCATATGTATATGTATACTGACATACCTACAATCATACACGTGCAAATGAACACAGATGCAGTCACTAACACAGAGACACATACAGGCAAGTACTATCACATACTCCAGGGCATCAGGGACCTGCCACATCTGGGGTGTCAGCATAGGACTGGCTGCCAGAGCTTGGGGAACCCCACCACCACCACCATGGCCCCATTCCTGGAGGGGCAGACGCCTCCTGCTGAGGTGTGACTCGGTTCCTGGAAGCAAGCGCATCCTCAGAGCATCACAGCTGTCACCCTCTCCCTTGCTCGTCCCAACCTTCCACTACTGCTGAAAAGCAAGCAGGTGCCTTGGTCCCACGGGATAGGCCACCAACATCTCTGCCCACCTCACTGGCCCCTGCCTGGCCTTGAGAGGTCCAAAGATCACACCACCAGCTGTGCAGAGAAACATGCTAGAAGCAGGTGGTTTGGAGGGGATGGATCTGAAGGCAGAAGGACCAGGCAAAGGGGGCAGGCAATCCTGCAGGAGGATATATGTTGTGGGTGCAGGGGAGAGAGAGCACTGTGGGCGGAGCTGGGCAGCCAGGCCCCAGCAGGGACAGACCACTGTCCCACAAGGGACCCTCGCCTTGTTAAGCTGCTGCCCTGGCCTTGTGCTGAGTCTGATGTGCTTGTTGGTCAGACGTCTCCTGGCCAAGACCCCTCAGCTTACCCATCAGTCCTTTGGATAAAGCCCAGACAGTGCCTGGCAGGCCCCACACCCACCCAGATATGAGGGCACTTCCTCCATTGCCACTGGCCAGGGCATCCCTACCATGTCTGGACCCTTTTTCTTTCCAGGCCCGAGTTCTGAGATAGCAGTGACTGCCACCAGAGCCATCACCTGAAGGTACTGACATCTCAGTCACTGAACCCATAGGATGGTTTCTTCCAGGAAGGCTCAGACTCCTGCCACCAGGGCCACTGGCAGGGGCTGCCTAAGCCAACTTGACCCATATGGTTGCAGGAAGGGTGGAGCCACACATCTGAAAGCACTAGAGCCCACAGCTCAGGGGCCACACACAATCTTGCACACGGTTCCATACATGGTCCAAGCACACAGTCCAAAGCACATGTCCACAACACACAGTCAATAGCACAATGGCCACAGCATATAGTCTAGCACTGGCCACAGCACACAGTCCACAGTCCATAACACACATGGCCACAGTACCTGTGTGCTACTCCTGCTCTGTTTCCCTCCCAGAGTCTGCACCATTAAAGGCTGGTGGGGGGAGACCCTGCTGACCAGATGGGGAGGGGGGAGAGCCCACCAACAGGCTCTGTGTCCCTCTGGGCCCAGGGCCAGGACATGGCGTCTGTTTCACCCACATGGGCCCAAGCTGGATGGCTGCAGATTCCTATCAAGCTTAAATTATTTATCACAAAGGAAGAGCTTGGCCGCTGGCGCTGGGCGGCTCGGCCATGATCAAAGCTGCTCCGAAGGCAGAGGCGGGTCCCACTATTTTAAGAAAGGGTTGGAAGCATCCAGTGACACTGGGCGCCTCCACCGGGCAGCTGGCGCCAGTGGCAAGACCAGGGGTGCTGAGCTAGCTACTGTCCACAGCGCCCCTCGCCCCCCGTCCCAGGGACCGAGGCTGGCACCACTGCAGCAGGACCAAAGGCCAGGCCACCGCGGGGCGCGACAGTGCAGTGCTGGGCAGTGCTGGGCAGGGCAGCGCGCCCCACCTGTGGGCGCACGCTGGCCCCCGGCGCACACCTGCCTGCCCAGGGAGGGAGGCAGAAGGCGGCTCAGCCGTGACGGCTGCTGGGGACACGGAGGACGCGTGGGCACCGCGGCAGGGCGGCGCGCGCGTTTCCTTGGAGAAACGGTGCCCACGCCCTGCCCGGGCCGGTCCCGCCCGCCGCTCACCGTCCTCCTTGTCGTCAAACACCGGCCTCCGCGCCGTGGCCGCCGACATGGACGAGCTCATCCGCTTCTTCCACTTGCTCCACGCGAACAGCGGGCGCGGCTGCGCGCGGGCATCGCCCGAGTCCCGGCGGGGCTGGCCAGGGCCGGGGGGCGGCGAGCCGGGGGGCGCCCCCGCCACGCTGGCCCTGCGCTCCGCGCCGCCGCTCCTCATGGCCAGGCCGGGGTCGGCGCCGCCGCCGGGGCTCGGGGCATGGCCCTCGCCGGGCCGGAGCAGGGCGCAGCGGGCGGGCAGAGAGGCTGGCAGCGCCGCCAGCGCACGGCTCGGCTCTGCTGGGCTCCGGGCTGTCGCGGGCTGGGCGGACCGAGCGCCGGGGCGGAGCCTGGAGAAGGGCGCGGGGTGGAGCGACAGCGGGACGGCCCGCAGAGGCCGCGCCGCGGGGCCATCCCGGAGCCGCCGCCCACTTCTGAGCGAGCACAAGTGCGCAGGGAAGGGGTACCCCCAGCACACTCAGGGGCGCCCCAGCCCCTGGCAGCATCCTTACCGGGGCTGGGGTGTCTCCTGGGCATGACAGCCCTGGGGAAGTGACACCGACACCCCAGGTGAGGGGGCCCCTCTGGGCAGTTGGTCCTCCCAGGAATCTCTGCAAGCCCCAGAGAGCATGTCACCACCAGTAGGTCTCCACCTAGGCCCTGAAGACCTGGCCTGGGCAGGGTGGCCCTGCACAAGCCCACTGGCCATGCTCAGGACACCAGGTACTGGGCACAGCAGGGCCTATGCACTGTCCCTGGTCCCAGCTGCCAGGCCACAGAACAACTTCTGTCCCACACTAGTTTGGTTTCCTTCCTTCCAACACTTCCCCTGGGCCCTTGGACGTCACACTTCCCAGCAAGCCTATGACGGCAGCTTAGAGGACCTATGTTCTTCCTGGACCACTCTGGAAGGGCAGTGTCCAACGGGTCACTTTGACCCTGTGCTGAGTGAGGCCCAGCACTCGGGACCAACTGGCCACCAGAGCGAGGGCCAGCCTGTGACTTCTGGCAAGGCCTGGAGCAGTGCAGCCCAGAGATGAGGGTCAGGAGCCTGGATCCCACGGGCCTTCCCTTATACTCAGCCCTGAGTATAAGGTGGAGCCCAGCCCCACAGGAGGACACTGCAGGATTAGCTGTGTGTACCCCACAGGCCAGGGAATGCAGATGAACTGAAGGATCACTTTCTGTGACCCCATGAGCCAAGCACATGAGTTAGTCTTTGTCTGCAGTGCCCACGGTGCCTGAGTCCCCACAGCCTTGTTACCTGTCGCCAAAGAGTCAGCCCCCTGGCCACCCCCTACCAACAGTCCTTTCAGGGTCTCCCTCCCATTGCCCAGCCAGACTCCCTGGGAACAGGCCAGCCCCCCACAATCCCAGTACAGGGCCCCCACGGCACTGTCAGGATCACTGTGAGCAGACATTTGCTGGAGCAGGTACTGGGACACATGTGTCTTGCTGTGTCTTAGAGCTGTCCAAGGGTGCACGGGGTGCTGTCAGACCCTGGTCTCAGCACCTTCTATTTCAGGGAGGTGTACCTTACTCCCTGACACCATCCACCTGCCCCCCAGCTTCTCCTGCAGAACCATACAATGCAGCTACAAGGAACAATGAAATCCTACAATTTGCTGCAACTTAGTTAGAGCTGGAAGATCCCTTTGAGTGAAGTCAAGCAGAAGAAAGAAACATAGGGATTATCTCGCTTATCTTGGTCTATAGAATAATTGGATAAGGAAATGTCATGTAGTAAAGAGAGGATGCCTGGATCACCCTTGACCCCAGAGCCAGGGAGGGGAAAGAAAGCAACTGTTGGCAGGGGCAAAACAAAAGTGCTGGTAAGGTGCTGGCCTTATACATAACTGACCCGAGTTCAATCCTCGACACCTCATATGGTTCTCCAAGCCCACCAGGAGTGACTCCTGAGTGTAAAGCTAGAAGTAAACCTTGGGCACTGCTGAGTGTGGCAAAAATCAAGGCAGAAAGGAAAAAGATGATAAGGGGGAACAGTGGCCAGGGCTTTGGTTGTCATGAGGGGTGTGAAGAGTGGTACATCTCTAACTCCAAAATCACTGCCTCCGCTTTATAGCAATTTGACATCTAAACTGCAACCTAGAATTTTACAACGTGCCTGTTAAGGTGGCAGACAGGGTGTGCATGGTTCAGGGATGATGGAGTCTGGTAGCTTTGAGGATTGGGGGTGATACTAGTGGTGGAATTTTTGTTAAAATCTGATTTGCCTAAAACTCAATTATCAATAACTTTGTAAATCATCATTCTTTTATTATTTTTTAAATTTTAATTAACAATTTTTGTTTGGTTTTTGGGCCACACCCAGCGATGCTCAGGGGTCACTCCTGGCTGTCTGCTCAGAAATAGCTCCTGGCAGGCATGGGGGGACCATATGGGACACCAGGATTCGAACCAACCACCTTAGGTCCTGGATCGGCTGCTTGCAAGGCAAACGACGCTGTGCTATCTCTCCCGGCCCTGAATTTACAATTTTTTTTTGGTTTTGGGCCACGCCCGTTTGACGCTCAGGGTTTACTCCTGGCTATGCGCTCAGAAATCACCCCTGGCTTGGGGGGACCATATGGGACGCTGGGGGATCGAACCACTGTCTGTCCTACACTAGCGCTTGCAAGGCAGACACCTTACCTCTAGTGCCACCTTCCCAGCCCCGAATTTACATTTTTTTTTTTTTTTTTGGTTTTTGGGCCACACCCTGTGACGCTCAGGGGTTACTCCTGGCTATGCGCTCAGAAGTTGCTCCTGGCTTCTTGGGGGACCATATGGGGCGCCGGGGGATCGAACCTCGGTCTGTCCTAGGCTAGCGCAGGCAAGGCAGGCACCTTACCTCCAGCGCCACCGCCCGGCCCCCGAATTTACAATTTTTATAAAAGAACTACAATGTTTGTCTCCCTCTTCTCCTTCCTCCCAGCCCATGACCTTGATTTACCCTTGAATAAACCCAATTCCAAGAAGTCAGGTCCCAGAATTGGTCACAGTTCGGGCAGTCGCAGCTCTGCTTGTGCCCCCTATCTGCCTCCCATGCAGAACTGAGACAGAGACGTTCATTGAAGGAGACAGATGGAAGGACAAGCGTTGCAGAAGCAATGCTTGGTTTCCTAAGGAACTGTTTTCTCCAGCACCCGTGGGCTCGGAGATCCTGTTCCTGCCCCTGGAAAGGTGCTCTCACACTCCTGCTATCCTGTGAGCTGCTGACACTCCTGGACCCTCTGCCCAGCCTTGGTTCCCGCCACTTCTGAGCTTGGGTGTCAGAGCCAGGCAGTGCCACACGGGCCTTAGGGGGCAGGCAGGTTTGCTCTGTTCACAGCTAGAGGACAAGCTGGCCCCAGTGCCTCTCACTACCTGTCCATCTACACATTGATCCAAACTTTTTTTTTGGGGGGGGGGTCATACCCGGCGGCGCTCAGGGGTTAATCCTGGCTCTGCGCTCAGAAATCTCTCCTGGCAGGCTCAGGGAACCATATGAGATTCTCAGATTTGAACTGGGGTCCATCCTGTGTTGGCTGCATTCAAGGCAAACGCCCTACCGCTGTCCTATCGCTCCGGCCCCTGGCCCAAACTTCGTAAACTTTCTTCTAGACAGTCTCCCTGACCCACTTTCCATCTGTCCAGGCTCCTGGAGCCTGCTTTGTCACTGTCATCCTCTCTGTGGGGCACAGGAGCCTCTGGCTGTGGGTTCCAGGCTTCATGTTCCCTCCTGCTCTCTGTGCGACCGGATTCCGGCCACTATGGGTCAGTCCTCAGCAAGTCCTCATCCGTATAGACACGCGCACACGTTCTTTTTTGCTGAGCCCCGCAGGATTGGGAGTCGAGGTCCAGGCACCCCGGCTGCGCACAGCAGGAGCGCTGTTCTGGAGCCCTGTCTGGTCTGCTACGCCCAGGCCTCGCCCTGCACCTTGACCCAGATCCTCGGGCCTCCATAGCCGCGTGTCCATGGCAACGGCGTGGCCCTCACCTCCATTGTTGGACTGCACTGGGGGTGGGGGGGAGCACTGGGGTCTTGTTGGAGGGGCACAGATAAGGGACGCACGTGTGGGCACAGGTGGGAGAAGGGGACAGGTTGGGAAGGGGCGCGGGTTTTGGGCACAGGTGGGGGCGCAAGAGGGGGGCGCAGATGGGGGGCACAGATAGAGTAGGGGCGCAGGAGGAGATCACAGTCAGAGGTAATATGTGCCTGAGGAACTGTGGGGTGGGGATCTCAGCCTTGGGGACGGGGCCGAGGGTGCCCCCACCCCATGCCTGGGATCCAGTGAGGCCTTCTGAGGAAACTGAGGCACACAATGTGCTCTGCAGCTCCCAGAACTCCAGCAGCCCCAGGCCTCTTGCTCAGGGATATTGTCATGGATGGTGCAGGGGAGGATGTAGCTGAAGCCCATTGGGGCTCCTTGCGTCCTGAGGACAGACCACAGGAAGGGGCTGGGATTTTGGGCTCCCCTAACCTTAGACCTGCATTTCTGGTCCTGAGATGGGAATAATGGTGGGATCCCTGTCTGATGGCAGTAACTGGGCTTTGGGGACCCCCAGAAACTCGAAGGTTTCTATGACTCTGTACTTGGAAGATGTCCCCACAGTACTGGATGTGTGGTGCTGGTGGCAGGTTGTGAGCCCCATAGCCATGCCCTTGCAGTTCTGGCGACAGACTGAGGTCCAGAGCCCTGTCCCCTAAATACTGGTGTGCAGGCTGTGAGCCTCTTAGCTCTGTACTCAAAATACTAGTTGTGAGGTCTGAGGACAGGCTATGAATCCCATAGCCCTGTCCTTGCAGTATGGTCCAGGTGGTAGATTAACTGGTTATTTCCTCTCACCCCATGATTGCTGCTGGGCTGTGTGCTGGAGCAGGCGATGTTCTCGGGCTGCGGGGCTCAGGCAAAGTGTCAGGACTGTCTCTCCAGAGTTCTGGGGCTTCAGGTCCATATCACCAGTATTTGGGGAGCATTATTTCTCAATTTTGTGTCAAATTTTGTGTCATATGTTTTAATTTAGTGCACATTTCCAGCTGGAACCAGGGGCTCACAGCATGAGTGCTCAGACACTGAAATGCCCCCTATAGTCCCTCCGAGGTGCATGACTTGGAGTGGTGGGGCAAGAAAGGGTCTATTCAGGATCCCCAGCCAGGCCCTGAGTGGCCTTGGACACCCCGATGCCTTCTTCCCTACAGCCACTTCTAGTCCTTGTTGCTCATCCAGGATGCTGGGCACAGGGAGGGGAGAACCTGAGACCAGAGCTCCCCTCTCTGAGCTCTGTTCAAGTCTACAGTCAAAACCATCTGGAAGGGGCAGCTGTGGGTGCGGGTGTGAATGTAGATGGTGCTGCTGATGCGGCTGTGAATGCAGATGTCATTGCATATGCAGATGTGGATGTGGATGCTGATGTGGATGCAGGTTGCATACGGATGTTGTTGCGAATGCAGGTGCAGATATGGATGTGGTTGTTGTTGCTCATGTAGATGCACGTGTGGATGTGGATGCTAATGTCGTCGCTGATGGTAGTGCTGACGCTG
This sequence comes from Suncus etruscus, assembly GCF_024139225.1. Lineage (NCBI taxonomy): Eukaryota > Metazoa > Chordata > Mammalia > Eulipotyphla > Soricidae > Suncus > Suncus etruscus. The sequence goes on from NC_064864.1 coordinate 71,960,487, forward strand.
ATGCTCACTGCCCCCAGGTGCATACAGTCCTCGGGTGAGCTGTGCCCCTTCAGTCCTGGCTGACAGATGGAGGAGGCTGGCCCTGGGGCTGTGGATCTAGAGAGCCTGGCTGGTGAAAAGGGGAGCAGGCTTTCCACCCCACAGGATCAGAAGGGACACCTGGCTCCCTCCTGTCCTGTCTTAGACCTGAGCCAGAGAGGGCTGCACCACTTAAAAAACATCTTCCTCAGCTTCTACCTCAGAGTAAGTGTCAAGCTCTGTGTTCTGGGTGCTAGTAGCTTGGGCCCCTCAACTGATCCCTCAGGCATCTCCTGAGCAGGATTCATGGTGTCACCCTGAAGGGTTGGCCCTGGACTGTCCTACTCATGGGGAAAATCACAAGGTGATTTTCACTCCTCTCCCTGGGGAAGACTCATCCCCAAAGTCTACATTGGATGGGCTCAGGCACACTGTCCTCTCTGGCCACACAGCTTGTGCATGAACCAGCTGCCTGCGTGGCAGGCATCTCTGTTTGGCAGAGCAGCAGAGGGAAGCAGTGGCCAGAAGTGGGCAGCAGTGGGCAGCAGCCGCCCTTTGCGTCAGAAGGATCTTCAAGCCTAGCCCCCTGCCCACACGGTCCTGCTGAGCACACATTGCTGCTCAGCCCAAGCATTAAGTACTGGAACTGTAGATGGGCATTGCCTGAGAGGCCCTGAGCCACCTGAGCCTTGCTAAGAGAACTCTGAAACTTGCCTGTGTTGTTGCATCTGCCACTCTTTTTTTTTTTAATTTTTAATTTTTCATTATGAGAACAAAGATGCAAAGAAAGAGGACAAGGTAAAGTTACAGTGGAAGGACAATCACCCATAACATGATTCTCAGAAGTCCCCTTGCTGATATCTTAACTTTGAAATTTCAGCCAAAGAACATTAAGATAAATAAAATAGAATCCATGTACAATTACTTTGTCCCTCAAGTCCCCAGATTGAACACATTATAATATTTCTTAACAGCACACAAGGCAATCTAAAGCCAGCATCTGCCACACTTAATGCACAGTGTGATCCCTACTGAGCATCACGCCATGTTTCTGGGCTCCTAGCTGCTTCCTGGTGCCCGTGGGTCATGCCCTGGGACCCCTTAAGGCCATATGGGCTCCTTCCTGTGCCTCTGGGGCATGGCACTCCACTGAGGGCAGTGCTGGCTCCTTTTCCAGGGAAGGCCCCAGGGCCAAGCCTGGCCTTCTCCCTCAGTGCATGCAGATGTGGGAGACTGAGGTGAGATGGGGCAAGACAATGTGCCCAGTTGCTCTTCCTCTTCTCCCGGAAGCAGTTGCATCTTCAGAGGAATGTGCTGCGTGCCCTCCCTAAGGACTTCTTCCAGCTGCTGCCTGCCCTGGTGTGGCTGGACCTGCGCTTCAACCAGATCCAGGCACTGCCCACTGAGATCGGAGCTCGCAGGTAGGGCCCAGTGTCTTGGCAGCACAGTGCTATGCTGCCTACCTGCCCTGTATGTGGGAACCTCTCAATGGCTGTGGAATAAAGCTTGTGGGGCCAGCTAAGGCTGCAGGGACCGAGCAGCCTACATACCAGGCATTTTCAGGGTTTCTGGAGCTCGTGAGGACTTTTGCTTCTCTCCTGACTGTCCTGGTTCAGTGTTGCTCATAAATAAAGGCACATATCCCAAAGTTCAGAAATGCTTTGGTTTCGCCCATCGAGCCAGCTGCTTCGAGTTTAAAATATCATTTTGTGTGTGATTGTTAGCACGTTATATCATTAAGATCAGATCAGCTTGCTGAAGAGCTGAAACATCTTAATTAGAAATTTTAAGTAATTACAGGCTATTAAAAGCGTTAAGCTTGGGGAAGCTTCATGAAAACAATGCAGCAGTGGATCCCCTGGCTGTCCTCTGGACGCTGGAGGGAGGGCGCCTTGCCCAGTATGTGGACTCAGTCAGGACTGTCTGCTCCAGTGGCTGAGACGGGCTCTGAGACTGTAGCCCCCTGGTGGCCGGTCGGGGCGCTTACACGATGTCATTTAAAGGCACCTGAAGGCTGCTGCTGCTGCTGGAGAAAAATCCCATCAGAAAGCTGCCCCTGGAGCTGGGTAAGTGCTCCCAAAACTGCCTTGGGGACCGGAGAGGTGGCACAGAGCGGTAAGGTGTCTTTCTTGCCTGCACTAGCCTAGAACAAACTGCAGTTTGATCCCTTGGCATCCCATATGGTCCCCCAAGCTAGGAACGATTTCTGAGAGCATAGCCAGGAATAACCCCTGAGCATCACCAGGTGTTCCCCCCCCTCCCCGCCAAAAAAAAAAAAAACCCACCTTGGAAGGGAGCAGAGTGTGTCACTGTGGTAGAAGATGGGCGGCTCTCCTCCTCTACAAAGAGAGAGGAGAGAGAGAGGTTTGGGGTAGAAATGGCCAGGCAAGAACTTCAGAGTAGACTCCACTTCCCACCACAGCTGCCGTGAGTCTCTACCCGACACCCCTTCCTTCTGCCCCAGAACCAGCTGCCCTGTTTGTGAAGGCCCCTGGTCTGCCTCCTGGAAGTTCATAGGCTCCTTCAGCACTCTCAGCTCGAGTTCTCCAGTGTGCTCCTGACACTTGCTTTTTCACTCAGTGCCCTTTGGGGTCCTCTGCTGTGAACTTGGTTTTGATTCATTTTCTTCAGCAACAGGGGGATGAGGAGGGAGAGGGAGAATGGAGAGGAGGTGAAGAAGGAGGGAAGAGAAGGGAAGAGGTGGGAGAGGAGGGGGAAAGGGTAGGGAGAGGAGGGAGAGAAGAAAAAGAGGGAGAGGAGGAGAGAGAAGAGGTTGAGAAGGAGGGAGGAGAGAGGAGGAAGGAGGGGATAAAGGAGAGAGAAGAGGAAGGGAAGGGGAGGAGATTTGGGAAGGAGGGCGACTCCTTGCCTGCGCCTGCCTGCTTCATGAAGAGTACCTCTGTGTCACGTGGTGCCCAGCCACCCTTTCTCCACTGAGCAGGATGTGTTTCTCTCTGGCCTTGTGTCTCCTCCTTTTCAGGCAGCTCTGAGACACTAACTCCCTCCAGCTCCCTGCACCAGGGCACCTGGGCCCTCTAAGGCTGTGCAGGGACCCTTGCTGCCCAGTAATGCATGTCACTTAGTGACAACCCTGTCACATGGGTGAGCTTTTCAAATGCACTAGGCACCCCCGATCTTTTTCTCCATCCCGTGGCCTTGGCCTTCAGCTCTGTCTGTTGGCTCAGCAGAGCTAGCATGTCCTTCTGCCTTCCAGATCAGCCAGCCTTGCTATGTGCCCAGGAACCAGAGTTTCACACATTCCATGTTCTTGTTAATGTGTTGGTTTGACTTGATGCCCATAGGACTCTGTATTTCCTGAACAGCTGGCATGTGGGCGTTCTGCTGCCTGGTCACTCTGACTTAGAGGCCCCTTGTTTGGGCTCAGTTATCACCTCTGATCAATCTGTGTGTGTGTGTCCACCTCACCCACTCAGCCCATGTCCACCTTACTCAGTTGCCATGCAGGGGGCGAGGAAGGTGGAAGAAGCCTGAAGACAGCAGGCTGTTGCCCACACTCTGCTCCCTGCTGGTTCTTTCTTCAGGCTAATGGCACTGTAGCAGCCCCCCCAGGGTTTCTTTGCTACCAATGCAGATCAGATAGTGGGACACTCATTGTCTCCTGCTCCTTCCCTGGCAGAGGTTGAGCCTCTGAATTTGCCTCGGTCTTCCTGACTGTACCCCTAGAACTGGACAAATCTCGCTTCATTGGCCTGCAGTACTGCTGAGCCCATTGGCTGAGTCTGCTGACTGAGCCCATTGACTGAGCCTATTGACTGAGCTGATTTGCTGAGCCTGTTGACTGAGCTGATTTGTTGTGCGCGTTGACTGTGTTCATTGACAAAGCCCACTGGCTGAGCCTGTTGATTTAGCCCATTGACTGAACTCGTTGACTGAGCTTGTTTTTTTGTTCTTTTTTTATTTTTGTTTTTTTGGTTTTTGGGTCACACCCGGCCGCACTCAGGGCTCTCTACTCAGAAATCGTTCCTGGCAGGCTCAGGGGACTATATGAGACTATATGCAAGGCAAACGCCTTACCACTGTGCTATCTCTCCAGCTCCTGACTGAGCTTGTTAACTGAGCCTATTTACTGAGCCCAATGGCTGAGATTCTTGATCGAGTTCATTGCTGAACTCCTTGACTGAATCCATTGGCTGAGCCCATGGAGCAGATTGACTGAGACTCTTGACTGAACTCATTGAGAGACTCCATTGGCTGAGCCTATTGACTGAACCCATTGACTAAGCCCATTGGCTGAGTCCACTAAATAGGGTCATGATGGCAGCATCATGCCTGTGTATTGCCCACAGGCTGGTCCCAGGGGTAGCTCTATGCAGAGGCACTGCCCCCTCCCTAAATCTGCTTGGCCCCAGTGGAGACACATTCCCCGAGTCTTTCGTGTGTGTGGAGGGTCCACCCTCTGTGTTATGTGCTCTGCTGTGTCCCAGCATGTCCACCAGGACATGCTCCACCCTGCAGGCTAGCTGTGATGGACTCCTAGTCCAGTGCTCACTGTCCACACTGCCTCTCCTCCCCTACAGGGAATGTGAGGACCCTACAGTTTCTGAACCTGAGATTCTGCCCCCTTGAGTTCCCATCGAAGCTCATCGTGCAGAAGGGCCCAGCAGCTCTCCTAGCCTTCCTGAGCATCTGTGCCACTAAGGACAGCCCCCGTAGCCTCCAGCATCCCCCACAAGCTTGTAAGGCACAGGGCTGGCAGCTGCTTCCAACCACTTGATGGGGAGGGGCGGTGGAGTCCTGCAGGGATGTGGGTTCAAGGCACATCTTCACAGGACCACAGGCCTTGGACCTCATGGGCTCATAGCGTCCCTCAGAACAGCTCCATGTGTAGACAGACTGAAGGTCACAGGGAATGGCTTGCTGTTCACATGGCTCCAGCCAAGGGCAGTGCTTGGGTTTGGTCAGGCTGTTTTGGGAGCTGGGGCAGGGGCCAAGCAGGGTGGGCACCCCATGCCCATCAGCCAGCTAGTCTGTATCCCTGCACCTTACAGGGTCCAGCACAAATAGTTTCTGAGGATTGTGCTTCATTTCATCTTGGGGATGGACTGAAGCAAGCAGTGAAGGGTCTGAAATTGGGGGAAAAAGCTGACACTAGGGGCCGGGCAGTGGCGCTAGAGGTAAGGTGCCTGCCTTGCCTGCACTAGCCTTGGATGGACCTCGGTTCGATCCCCCAGTGTCCCATATGGTCCCCCAAGCCAGGAGCGACTTCTGAGCGCATAGCCAGGAGTAACCCCTGAGCGTCACCGGGTGTGGCCCAAAAACCAAAAAAAAAAAAAAAAAAAAAAGCTGACACTAGAACAAATGGGCTCGAGCCTGAAGAATCACCCCAACACAGACCACCTAATGAGAGGCAGCCTCAGGAGGGCTCTATATGACTTGTCTGGGTTGAGAGGTAGGGCAGGGAGGCCAGTGACACACACATGGTCCACACACATCACATCACACAGGCATATTCACACAGGCTTCACACAGCACATTCACACATCACATCACATCACATGCATGCATTCTCACATGCACACCCATGTGTATACATGCACTCAATTCACACACATACACACATTCCACATACATTCTCATGCACACAGATCTCATACACATCCTCACACTCATAAACTACACACATTCTCATGCAAGCTTGTACCCCATGCCCACACACATGCACCCACATCTCTTTTCAGCACTCAGCTAAAACCCTTCTGTTCAGGGGAGTCCCAGACTGTTGGCGCAGCATGGCACTGCCTTCTCCTCATGAGGGCTGAATCTCGCAGTGACCCAGAGGAACCGCCTCTGAGGCCTGCCAGACCTCCACACCAACCCAGCTGGGGATCAAGAGCAGAAGCACCCAGGGGCCGCACTGCAAGGTCGAGCAAGAAGGTCCACTTCCTCCCGCCGGTGGACAGGCCAGCCGGGCGGGAGTTGCAGAGCTCAGCCAAGTCCCCAGAGGAGTTGCCTAGCAAGACAGAGATCTGCCGCTTCTGGAAGGCGAGGCAGGAGATTGTGGAGTTGGAACAGGAGCAGGCCTGGGGCTTGGAGAATCTGCTCTTGGCTGCCAAGCTGCCCCCCCCCACCTCCAGGCGGCGCTGCAGAGCGATGAGATGGCACAGCTGGAGCTCAGATCCCTAAGTAGGTGGCGCTGCAGGCAGTGGGCGGGAGGTCAGGGACAGGATGACACCCTCAGTAAGGTTCCAGGCCTAGGCACGAGAGGCACGTCTAGGTGTGGGATACTTGTGGTGTCTGGTGTGTATGTGATGGCCAGGAAGTGCCCTTGATGAATAGTTAGGTGTAGAAGTAGCATAGTCTGTGTGTGGTGTTTTCCTGTGTATTGTATGTGTAGTGTGTGAGCCCAAGTGAGCCAGGTGGGAACCCCCAGACAGGCTGATTGGACTAAGGACCCAGAGTGGCCTGTGGCTGCCCTTGTAGGAAGCAGCCTGGCATCCTAGGTCCCCTGCCCAGTGTGCCCTGATGGCCTCAGAGATGGAGCCACATCCAGCTGACAGCCCAGGGCCATGCCCGACCAGCCTCACCCACCACGGCAATGCCCCTCTCAGCCAGCTTGCCACACCACAGGGAGTGGGGTGAAAAGTCTGGGACCCCCATGGGCCAGCTGCCCTCACCTGCTCCTCAGCCTGGGCAGCCCCTTCCTTCCCAGGGAGTTTGCGGCTCCTGGCAGCTCCCTGCCAAGCACCTCAGCCTTTCGCCCCCTGGTGGGGTTTGGCTGTGGAGTCCCAGGACAGCAGCAGGTGAGGGAGGGCAGGTCTTTCTGTGGGTGAGCCTTGCCACCCTGCGTCTCCCAGGGGCAGCCTTAAGCGATAAAGCTGAAACAACATGCAGCAGATGGAACCATCCCCTGGGGGTCCAGAGGTTGAAAGGACCAACTGGCACTGACCCCCTCACTGGCCACTCCAGTTCCCCCAAGTGTCTTCAGTGGCACCAGAACAGCTGTGGGCCAGGCACGTGGCGGGGGTGGGGGGGAAACAGGTGAACTTTGGGCACAACTACCCTCAGATGATGAGACGTAGGTGACTAGAGGAGACATCCTGGTGTGATCAGGTTATGGTGCCCCTGGGCATGGGGCATCCATTGGCAGCCTGATGCTGAGCAGGCTTGTGGGAGCACCTGAAAGTGCAGTGGATACCTGACTGTCACCTGCCAGCCCTAACTGGAGGCTCCCCTGGTCCTGGCCCAAGGTGGGGCAGGAGTTGGATGTCTGATGTGACCAGCTCTGTTCCCAGGGAGAAGTGGGCGCTACAGAGGAAGGCTGAGTTCCAGACCCTCTTGCCCAGGCACCAAAGCCTGGTAAGGGGGCATGAGGGGCCCCAATCCTGCGGCTGGTCTTTGGGCAGGATAGAGTGTCCAGAAATACTCAGCAAGTCTGTGCCCTGTCTACCCTGGGGCCTGTACTCTACCCGGGCTGGGCTGGATTGGGGGATCAGATTTGGGGCCACAGCAGCAGGAGGCTCCTCCACCTGCCCCTCCCCTGTCCCCCAGCCTGCAGGCAGCGTGCTAGGGCTGTGAACTTGACCCTGTTGCTATGATCTGTGCATGGCCCACAGCCTCCTTGTCAGCTCTGCTACCCTGCCCAGCCCTACCCTGCTCAGTAGGGCAGGGGAGAGGAGGGAAGGGCAGGGAAGGGAAGGGGCAGGGGAGAGGAAGAAAGGGCCTAGCAAGGCAGGTGTTGTCAGATCAGCTTATTCCTATTTGCTTTCACTGAGCTCGTCTCTCTGCACAGCTGCCTCAGCCTCTGGATCCCAGCATATGTGGGAGGGTGGGAAGCCGGGAGCCCTGAGCGCTTAAATCCTGGAGCAGTCATTTCTACCTGGGTCTTGGTTTCCAGAATGTTCTGTGCTGGGACCCTGCACAGGTTCTATAAATGGGGTGTCAGCTGGCCTGACCTGAGACCTGCTGTCTGCAGGTTCCATCCAAGGCACCCCTGCCCTGAATCTGCTGGACCCCAAAAGGGCACAGAGTAGCAACATCTGGAAGGCCAGCATGGGTCCGAGATTACAAACCTACATGGAATCAGGTCAGGCCTAGAGGGTACTGGGGAACTGCCTGGGATCTACTCCCTGACAGGCATGCAGGAGACAGGATGATCCCACAGATGTGCCCATCACTGAGGGGGTTCACGGTAAGCCTGGAGGGGGACATAGTGGCACCCAGGGGGGCTGCAGAAGCCAGGCAGCACCTGGGCACCGTCAGAGCACCAGGATGCAGACTCTGTTGTGGGGAAGCCCTGGACCTGGGTGCACCAGGTTTCTGTCGTGTTATGCTTAGGGGGGAGACTGCCTGTGGCACCCCCAGACTCAGAGGGCTTCACTGTTCGCAGATTGCTCCAGGAGACTCCTCGTGGGAAAAGGATGTAGATGCAGGAGAGGAGAAAGTTCCAGAACATGGATCCCCTGGATTAAGTAAGCCTAGAGGCCCAGGACTGGGTAAGTGTAGGATGAGGCTCATGGGACCTGGAGGCACCAAGGCCACTGGACTGGGAAAGTCCACCAGCTTTCCCTGCCTTCCTTTCCAGCCACTGCTCCTGCCAGCCAGCTGGCACAGGCGAGGGGCACTTTTGAGTCTGCCATGCCCTCAGCACCTCCTCTCCCCTGTTGTATTAATAAAATTTATGAGTCCTGACGGTGGTAGAAGGAGTGAATGGTGAGGTCTTTCTCAGCTCGTCGCCTGCTGCCCCTATGCAGGTCTGAGGGTATTAGGGTGACGGCAAAGAAATGATCCATAGCAGTCAGATTTCAGGAGGCATCCATTTTATTAAAAGGCCCTAACCACCATGTGCATATCTTACACGACTTCTAAGCTAAGCAGCCTCTGTATCCATGCTCTCTCTCTGAACTCTCTCTGATCTCTCTCTCTCTGCTGCAGACAACTTCTTTTTTTTGGGGGGGGGTCACACCCAGCATTGCTCAGGGGTTACTCCTGGCTGTCTGCTCAGAAACAGCTCCTGGCATGCACGGGGCACCATATGGGACACCGGGATTCGAACCAACCACCTTTGGTCCTGGATCGGCTGCTTGCAAGGCAAACGCCGCTCTCTCTCTCTGGGCCCTGCAGACAACTTCTTGCTCCTTCTCTGTCACCCCTCCATAGGCCACTTTAATTAGCAACCACAGACCCCACCCAGCTGTGGGCTGGTCTGACCATCAGGTAAGATTAGCATTTAGCCTTGGGGAGGGGTAATAAAACCTACCCTGAGAAAGATTGTCCCCACTCCGTGTGTGGGATGTGAGTGACCCTGTCCCCGTTCTCAGAGCCATCTGCACCAGAGATGGTCCTGCCATCCCGGGGAGAGCTGTGTCTCCAGGGAAGGGACAGAGCTGACCCACAGGAGGGCCATGCCCAACTACCCAGGGATTGGCCATGACTACAGGCAGTGTGGACAGAGAAACCCAAAGCAGCGTGCCCAGGGTGTTGTTGGGGCTTGGTGGACCAGAGGTGGTGACCTGTAGTGGTGACCCGGGGGTGATGGCCAGGGTGGTGACCAGTTGTATAGTCCCAGGGTCACCTGGTTGGAGCTAGACTGTTTGGCCTGTTAGTGACCCAGCCCAGAAACCTACACGCCCCCTGGTGGCAAAGTGGCCACATTACCACAGTGGAGATAGGGTGTTAGGGTGGGGGCTGAGGGGCTCTGAATCCACAGACCAAGGGGACACCAAGACTAGGACCCCTTCGCACCAGGGCCTCTGAGTGGCAGCGGACAGTCGTGTGGTTACATCTACTCTGGGTCAGACAATTACTGAGCCTGGAGCTGTCTTCAAGTCCTCCGTCAGTGGCAGCTGTGTGGGGGGGCGGCCGAGGGTGAGGGGAGCTGAGCAACCCCCCTTGGTACACCCCCCCCCCCCGTCGCATCACTACTGCTTCCTCCTCAGGTCGCAGCAGTGCACCAGGATTCGAGGAAGCCATGCGTGGGCAGGAGCCAGCCCCTCCCGACATTCTCTCCTGCCTCTCGCTGGGCCCTACTGTGCCACACCCCCAGAATATATTTTTTAACACAAAGTAGGAGAATAGGAGGTGGCAGCCTGAGACTGCCTCCAGGTCTCCACAGCATCTCTGCTACATCCAGCTGTCCTCGGGCCTTCCTGGCGCTGCCCAGACCAGACCCAGAGCCCCCATTGCTTGTCCAGGGAGATCCGGGGCTTTGCTGAGTAAAAGTGGGATCAGAGACCCCTGCTTCATGCCTGGGGACGCAGTGCCTAGAGAGCTAAGGGGAGTGTGTGCCCATCTTTGCCCACCCGTCCCACCTGTGTCCTTTTATGCCTTTGGGCTCTGTGGTTCCACCTAGCAGTCTCTTTGGAGCAGGCATGGCAGGATTCCTCAGGTGAATTCTGTCATGGAAGGGTGCCAGGACTAGGTGAGGGGACCGTGTGGTACCCCAGCACCCCAAACCGCACCCCACCTTGTGAGAAGAGAACAAGAGAACAGGCACAGTCACTCTCTGCGGCAGTGCAGATATGCAGGTTGGGCAGAGCAGACCTTCAGAAACAGAATCTGAAGAGGACCCCTGAGGTTATTGGCATGTGGAAGTCCCCTAAGACTGTGAGGTGGTCCCAAAACACCTCTGGGAATCAATCCAGAGTTCAGGAAGGGACCATGCAGCCCCCAGACCAGTCATGCCATGTTCACCTTCTACACATCAAGTCCAGGCCCAACATGAGGGGGCCTGAGACTTTAGGCAGGTGGGGACAATCTCCAGATCCAGAGCAGTCTGCCCTGCCAGCACCCTGGCTGAGAGCCACCTACAGGCAGACGTCATGAGCCTGCAGCACCCCTGTGTGAGGCCTGGTGCTCTGGGCACAGCTCACTGAAGACTGGACACTCACTCCTAGTACTGGCCAGGTATTTGCTGCTCTGACTGTTGCAAGTCAGCCCCTGAAGAGGTTGACTGATGGAGGGGTAGAGGATGAGGTCTTTCCCCTCCAGCTCGGAGCACGCGTCTGCCACCCTGTTCAGCCGGCGGTTCTGAGGTGAAGCGTCGGGTAAACAGCTCGCAGACAGTCAGGCTTGTGGAAATATTAGCTTTATTCAGTGGTCCAAAGCCTCAGCATCAGTTCCAGCCAAAAGCCCTTCGCCTTCCACAGACCCTTGTTTTTATCCCCCAGAATCAGGTACCACCCAATGGTGGGATCAGATACCACCCAATGGTGAAAGCAGAATCGGGTACCACCCTAGGGTGGGGGCAGAATGCCAGGTCACACCCTAGGATAGGGCACAATCACGGATCAGGGTAGGATCAGTAACATAATAATCCCATAAAATGTTTACTTACACAACATTGACCCAGCAACCCTGGGCCGTTCCTGTCTGGGGTGACCCAGGGCCCGGCCCCTCTGTCTAGGGTGACCCGGTGTCGTGTCCAGGTCAGTGGAGGGTGAAAGCGCCCAGAAGCTACTTTCCCAAGGTCTCCTCCATGTGTTCGTGGCAGGGTAGGTCGCTAACAGCTGGGTCTGAGTAGGGCAGGCCCCAGCACAAGCTGACAGGGCCAGAGCCTGCTTGGGCCCCACCTCACTGGCCTCTGCCCAGCACCTGCTCCTAGCTCCACCCACACAGACTTGCTCTCCGGAGGGGCTGTGATTGGCTATCCCATGTTTTCCCGTCATCACACAAGGCTGGGGAAACTGTGATTGGCTGCTCCACACTTTCCCATCATCAAGAGGAGAGCTGAGGGGGCGGAGCTACGACACAGTGCCAAGGTACTACAGGCCCTAAAATGGAAGCAGGGGTTTGGGAAAGTCTTTCTGGTGGAGGAGATGGTGGGCACTGACTTCAGGTCTGAGCTGAGGAGGAGTTCCCAGATTCAACTTGGTTGGCTTGGTCCCCCAAGGACCCAAGGACTACGACTACACAACCTTTAGAGCACACAGCCGTATTCTTGTGTGGGAAAGACCCCAAATCTGGGACTAGCATGTCAGCCCACGCGGGAAGGGATGAGGCGGGGGCTTGGACTAGAGGTGCGGGTAGCAGTGAGTTAGGGTCCTGGGGAGTTGCTGAGGATCCCAAGGCAAGAGGCTGGCTTGATTAGGATGTGCTGGATGGATCAGAAATGGAGCTCAGGGTCCAGGCAGATAGCACAGCGGTAAGGAGTTTGCCTTAAGCACAGAAGGATGGTGGTTCGAATCCCGGTGTCCCATGTGGTCCCTCGAGTCTGCCAGGAGCGATTTCTGAGCATAGAGCCAGGAGTAACCCCTGAGCGCTGCCGGGTGTGACCCAAAAACAAAAACAAAACAAGAAGGAAAGAGAGAGAGAGAGAGAGAGAGAGAGAGAGAGAGAGAGAGAGAGAGAGAGAGAGAGAGAGAGAGAGAGAAAGAAAGAAAGAAAGAAAGAAAGAAAGAAAGAAAGAAAGAAAGAAAGAAAGAAAGAAAGAAAGAAAGAAAGAAAGAAAGAAAGAAAGAAAAGAAAGAAAGAAAAGGGGCTGGAGAGATAGCATGGAGGTAAGGCGTTTGCCTTTCATGCAAGAGGTCATCGGTTCGAATCCCAGCGTCCCATATGGTCCCCCGTGCCTGCCAGGAGCAATTTCTGAGCATGGAGCCAGGAGTAACCCCTGAGCACTGCCGGGTGTGACCCAAAAACCACAAAAAAAAAAAAAAAAAAAAAAAGAAAGAAAGAAAAGAAAGAAAAAAAGAAATGGAGCTCAGTGCCTAGGGGTGCAAACATGGGGCGGAATCAAAACCCCACTCCGGTCTTTGGATCTCTGGCATCTGACGGCGTTCAAACACTGCCCACGGCTGCCAGGTGGGCCTCTGCCTCCTGGTGAGGCATTTCCCCCGCCTTGTCTCCCTCCCTCTTGCTCAGCCCCACACACTGGGCCGGGCGACCCTCAAATGCTGGACTCAGGCTGAGCTTGGAGCGCAACCTTTGTCCAGCTGTTTCATGCCCAGAATAAAGCCACCGGAGCTTTGGAAGCGTCCCTGCCTTCCTGCCACCATGCCAGCAGCAGCAGGGACACGCAGGACAGTTGGCAGCTGGGACCAAACCGGTCGGAAGCAGGTGGACAGTCAGCAGAGCCTGCGAATATTCACGAGTCGCTGCCAGCCCTGCTGAGACAGGAGACAGCGTGGGAGCTGAACGTGGCCTGTCCCCGAGTCACAGGGCCCTCCTCACGCTCCCACACATTACACTTGCACGCAACACACCTGCATTCACACCCAGTGTCTCAGGGCAGGTTTTTGTGTGTGATCAGAGGTCAGGACACTGCCCCTGTCTGCCGCTGCCCCTTGTTCCTGCCCCGTGGCACCTTCTGGATGGGGAAGTGGGTGCGCTTTCTGCACGTGACCACAAGGTGGTGCCCGATCTGCGGGCCAAGAAAGCAGGCAATGCCCCAGCCTTGGGCAAGGGTTGCGGCCTGACCCTCCCTGTTGTGTCCCTCCTCCCCAGCCCCCACTCCGGAGCTCCTCCCTGTCTCTGCCAGCCCCTCCTCAGCTCTTCCTGCCCCGCTTCTCCTCATTCACCCCAGCCCTCCTTCTCCTTACCTGCCCCTTCTGTCCAGTACCATGGGCCTGACCTCCAGGGCTGATAAGATGGTGTGTGGGTGTTGGTTCAGGCCTAGGACACTGCTGCGCTGAAAGCCAGGCCCCACCTGGTGCTCCAGAGCCTGGGACTGCTCCCCCCCTCCCCCTGCAAACTCAATGCACACTCACAGCCACGCTCACCTATTCCCAGGCTGGGTCTCCAGGGCTCCTGGGAAGAGGACATTGGATCCCCACACTCAATGGGGGGGTGGGGGGACCTACCTGTACCTTCTCTCGCTGCTGGGGAATGTTTGGGTAGTGGGAGGGTTGGTTTTGTGGTGCCACCTGCTGGTGTCTCCCGCGATGTGCAGAGGTGCCTCCAGAACACAGACTGACCTCCAGTTTAGAGGCTCCCAGAGGGACACCCTGGGACTGTAAGGAGCACCCTCAGGGTCTGGACAGCCGCATGGGGGCGAGGCTCCGTATGCGCCAGGCAAGGAAGGGGCTAGGACACTGGGCCCCGGGCAGTGCCCCCAAGCAGACACCACGCCCTTGTGCACAGACAGGACCTAAGGAATATGCAGACACGCCCCGTACCTGCAGATGCCACCCTGGGTAGACAAGACAGAGTCCTGGGCGTGGAGGGCAGTGAAGGCACCTCCTTTTTCCCGAGTTTCAGGACAGTGGTGAATGTTGTGGCCCACTCAGGAAGGGCACACATCAGAAAAGTGTTGCACTCCTGAAAAAGAATTATTTGCCAAAAAGGCCCGCTTAGAGCAGTCAAAATCAGTTGACCCTTTGCGTGGAGTGTTTGGCCATAATTCTAAATGTGGCTGTAACTATCTCTCTCTTTATTTTTAACCAATATTAGAAATCAGGCCAGGCCTTAGTAATTCTTTCTAACAAAGGAGGACAGTATAAATCCCGCCAAAAGTCTCCCACTAACCAACTTCCTGTGATCTCTGCTACTTTGGCGCCAAGATCAGGTTTTTCCAAAAACTTAGCTCATAGTAAAACAATTTTCAGTTTTCCCCAAAAAACTCTAAAACATTTCTCTCTCTTCCCACTTCCCTAAAAATTACCTGTTTCCCCCTGCTTACCCAAAACAAAGCAAACCCAACAGAAACTGCTTTTTCACCTTCAGTATCGGCTCTTTAATATGCTAATTTTAGCCAGGATCTTTCATTCTGTTCCCATTTTCTTTGATGTCAAAAATTACACCCTGCATTCCAAACCTCAACCTTTAAAAGTCACCCAGCTCAAAAAATAAATTTGTCTTCGTCTTTCTAGACGCAAGTCCCCATGCATTCTGTGTGGTCTCATTCATTTCTACAATATTGTTCCGTCTTTTCGCCATTTCATGTACCCACTCTCTCCCCGTGAAGGTTTCCCGAACTCCACGAAGAATCTGTTTGCAGGCGCTGGCGTCTGCAACAGAATTGGCCCACAACAGGTGAAGTCCCCGTGTCAGCCTGGGATGGGCAAGGACAGATCTTGCAGTAGGAGCCTGAGACCATCAGAGGGAGCTCATCTAAGCTGTTGGGATCGAAGGTCTCCAGACACTGTTCCCACCTGGGGTCCAGGACAAGTGCTGTGAGCCCAGAGCTGACCCTGCCCTGTCCCTCTGCTTTCCCCATCGCCCCTTGCCTGTCCCCACTGTCCCATGTGCTGGGACCGAGCACCAGGAGGGGACACATGAGGTCCTCTGATCTGGGTGGCCCCTGGCCAGAGTTGGGTGGTCAGGTCACAGCCCTCCTGAAGAAGGGACCATGAAATGGGCAGTAGGGCCAGTATGCAGCTGTCAGCTTCTCCCCAGCCAGTGGCAATCCTGTCCTAATAACAAGCCAGGCTTTCCTGAGTGGGCTGGCGGTGAAGGCCAGAAGGAAGGACAGCCCAGGGCACAGAAATGGTGTAGGTTGAGGGTTGAGGCAAAGCCCCGTGGCTGCTAAGCACCACGTTCTGGGCCCCATAACCAAGCTCCGAGCAGGACATGGTCAGATGGAGACATGCAGGCCACACAGATTTGAGTCCTGCAGGGCTCTGGGGGGTCGAAACACTGAGTGTGGGATCAGATGCCAGATCAGATCAGCCGATTGCACTAGGAGGTATGGGGTACCCTGGGGTGCTGGAGTCCAGCACCGGGTGAACGATCTGAAGTAAGAGCACTGTGAGAATTAAGAAACCAAAATGGTGGGGCCAGAGAGGTGGCGCTAGAGGGAAGGTGTCTGCCTTGCAAGCGCTAACCAAGGAAGGACCACGGTTTGATCCCCAGGTGTCCCATATGGTCCCCCCCAAGCCAGGGGCAATTTCTGAGCACTTAGCCAGGAGTAACCCCTGAGCATCAAACAGATGCTCAAAAAAAAAAGAAAAGAAACCAAAATGGGCTGGAACAATAGCACAGTGGTAGAGCATTTGCCTTGTACATAGCTGAACTGGACGGACCCGGGTTTGATCCCCCAACATCCTATATAATCCCCCGAGCCTGCCAGGAGCAATTTCTGAACTCAAAGTCAATATGAGTGCCACCATATGTGGTTCAAAGTGCCCCCCAAAAAAGAAAGAAACCAACACAGACATAAGAGAAAATTAGGGGGCCAGGGGGTTCCCAGCCTCATGGACTGAGTGCCCAACTATCCCCCATATGGGTATTTATTGTTCAGGAATAATCAACATGGAAGAAGGGCAGATAAATTCCTACAACTGATAATTAGGTCTAAGGAAGGGGAGGCTTAGTTTCCTTTTGTAAAGGAATGTGGGTGAAAAGAAGTTAAGGTAAAACCTCAGAAGGATACAAACATCGCTGGGGATAGACCGGACGCTCAACACAAACAAGGGAACTTAGGGGTACCCTGAAGCAAGGCAGTATAGATAGTTTTAGAGTATAGATAGGTATTAAAACTCTCTGGTCAGGCAGTTCGGAAGAGTGCACCCAACACCGAAGTCCCTGAGAAACTATCAGGTGCAGGGTGACTCAGGGTGACCCTCTGCAGACCCTTTACATGCCCACCAGGGGCAGGAGAGGGCCCCAGAGATGGAGAGGGGAGGTGGCATCAGGATGAGCAGCCCTTTAGCACCCATGTTTGCATCCATGTCTGCACCCAGCAAGCAGTACCCCCCTTATAGTAGCCTTCCCAACCACTTGATGGTCCCGGGGGAAGTGATACGTAACTTCCACATGCCTCCGGGAGCTGCCCGGCCTACCAGAGCCAGGTGCCCAGCCCTGTGGGCAGGTGCAGGCTCAGGGATGGGGACAAGGACAAGTCACCCAGGGCACAAACCCACCCAGAGGGGACAGGTGGGGTTCCTGCTGTAGATGAGCCCTGCAGTGGGGTGAGGTGCAGGGTTGGCCCCCGAGCTCTGATACAGCATCCCTGGGAAGAGCAGGTTCCCTAGAGGCTCTGTGGTGCCAGAGGAGCTGGTTGGGAGGCCCTGCCAGCCTGGGCACTTAGGGCCCCTCAGAGCAGGAACAGCTGAGCCATTCCCTGTTCTTGCCTGTTCCTGCCTGTCCCTCCTTGTCCTTCCCTGTTCTTCACTCTTCTTCCTTTTCTTTTTTCCCTTTCTCTTCCCCTACCTCTTCCCCTTCCTTTGCCTGCAGGGAGAAGGAAGGTCAGGGAGGGGGGAGAGGAGGCCTCAGAGTTGGGGCCAGTTGTAGAGCAGCCCCAGCCCTGCCAGCCCAGCCCAGGGTGCTAGGGCCAGTCAGGCCTGTGCCTGCTCTAGGGAGAGGGAGGAGGCACCACTGTGGTTCTCTGCAAAGGAGCAGCAGAGGGAGGGCGCAGATCCTCAGGCAGGCAGGGCCTGGGGGTGGGGGGCAACATGGGCCTGGCCTAGTAAGGAACTGCCAAGATTTCTGGGAAACAGTTCATTTGTTTAGAAAACGTCTGAGACTGTGGGGTCTGATTGAACTGACTGAACTTCTCAGGGGTCAGCCCTGGTGCCAAGGAGGAGACACATACCCGACCCGACCCTCTGGCCTACAGACACGTCTGGGCCCTGCACCTTCCTCGAATTGTGTCTGGTTCACTGCAGCTGGGCTGAGCTGGTCCTTCAGGCTGGGCTGTGGCTCCGGCCCTGCATCTCCCCTGGGCAGGTAGAGCACCAAGAGGCAGCCCTCTCCTCTCCTGCTGCTCTCTCCAGCATTGAGCAGATGTCTTTGCACCCCATCCTTTTGGGGGTTCCTCAGGGACATGTTCTCCCCCTGCTCACCACTGGCTCTCCACCTGCTCTCCCTTCCTCACCTCCAAAGAGGATGTGAGACCAGTAGCAGGCCCTGTACCTTGGCTCTAGCAAGTAACAGCCTTGCTGTGTCTCCATGTCCCACAGGCCTTGTCCCTGAAGCCCAGGCTAGACAGGCATTGTGCCCCAGGTGCCACCCCCACAGGTGTCTGGATTCTAGGGGTTGGTAGGGATCAGGGTGCACCTGAGTCTAGGCAGCTGTGGACCTAGAGACACTTACATGGGCTCCCTGGATACAGCTGACATCATGGTGGGGACCGTGGGATGAGTTGGCAGGATCTGATGTCACCTTCACCAGGCAATGTCCTCCAGGGTCCCACGTATCCTCTGCACAGAGCTGTGCCCTGGATTTGGGGCTCTAGGCCCTGGGCTCTGTGCTCTATGCTTTGCTCTGGGCTTTGCTCTGGGCTCGACTCAGCTCTCGGCCCTATTCTCCTCAGTATGTTGGGTGCACGTAATGCTCTGACCATCTCCCTCACACCTCTCCCATGTGTAGCACCTCTGACTAAGCCCCCATTCCAGTACTGAGCCTCCACACCTGTCAGCAGCCCTTGCCAAGGCCCCCGCAGAAGCCTGTCACTCACAGTTCCCCCACGCTCGCTCTTCGGGGTCTCTGCCAACACTTGTGTCAGCCTCATCCCCCGTGCACCATACCATCTCTTTACAGGCACTCACCCCAGGAAGGAAGGGTTCCCAAGGCTAGGGATAGGTCTCAGGGCTCATCCAGCAGAGATGGTTATCCTGGGTGATTCTGGGGGCCTCTGGGGGCCAGGACCTGTGGGGGACCCATGATCACCTGGCAACAAAAGGGGTCCATTCTGTTCCCCTCATGACACTGCCTCAGGTGCCACCTGCTGTGGCACTGGGGAGACCCAGGCAGGAACCTCATATGTAGGCAGGGACCCCATATGCAGGCAGGGACTTCTATATATAGGGACCCCATGAGCAGGGGCCCCCAGACAGGCCCTCCCATGACCTCTGCAGAGGCTCTGCCCTGGCTGTTCCTGGCCCTGGAATTAGGTGACTCAGTTTTTTGTCCTATTAAAAGGCTCCCGCGGGTGCTCAGCCTGAACAGAGAAACCTTGTAGTTCTGGAACGAGGACACGGGCAGGAGAGGGGGCTGGGGGAGCGGAGGCAGTGGTGCAGATGGGCAGTAGCTTGGTGTGGGGTGGGATGGGCCAACCCCCCTCCAAGGCCCCTCCATGGTTCGTCCCCTGGGACAGCCTCACCCTCTGCCTAGGCAAATGCAGAGTTCCCATAACAGGGGCCACAGTGTTGCCCTGCACCCCATGATCTCAGGGTCCCCTCCCTGCACCCCAAGATGAGTTCCTCACCATCATCCCCTGCACCCTCAGTGCCAAGCTGCCCAGACACACCATTGCCTCATGCCGCATTGGCACTGCAGGACCTGCAGCCCCGAGTGTGGGCTGACCTCCAGGGGCTCTATGAGAGAAACAGGAGGCTTCTCAGTCCAGGGACCCACAGTCATACTCTCCTCCATGTGAAGGGCTTATCTTCATGGGTGCGGGTCTGGGGCCAGTGAAATAGCCCTATTTGTAGGCTGTGGTTCTTTTTGAATAGTGCAGAAGCCAATGGTCGAGCCCTACTGTGCCATAACCCAGGACTTGGAACCCGGAACGCAGAACCCAGGAATCAGAATCCAGAACCCAGGACCAGGGATCTGGAACACAAAACCCAGAATCTGGAACCCAGAACCCCAGAACCCAGACTGGGGTTGAGAGTATCCCACATGGACCTAGGATGTCCCGTGGCCTGACACAGAAATGGATGACCCTGAGTGGAGGCAGACTTTGCCCCTTGGTCCAATGGATCCCCATGTATAGAGGGCCAGTGTGGAGGAGTGTCCCTGACCTCAGAGGCCCCTGCCAGCCCCTTCAATACTCATGGTGCCCACAAGGAGGGCCCAGCCAGCACCAGTCTGCAAAGGTGCCCACTGGGCAGAATTTTCTAGCTCTGAGCTTGGACCCAGGGCAGCAACCCCTGCACTCAGGCAGGGCCAGGCCTGAAGGCACCCACAGGGCCCCATATCCTGTACCTTGTCCTGGGCCCCAGGTTCTGCCTCCACTAATCAGACACTCCTAGAAAAGGGCCTTCGAGCAGGCAGGACACACACATGACACAAACACAGACACATGACACAGAGACAAAAGACACACACAGGAGACACACACAGATATACGACACACACTCTGGACACACACCTTCTACTGTGAACATCTCCCACCACCCTCTCCCACAAATCCCTTTTCTGGGTCGCAGAGGCCAAGTGGATAAGGAGGGTCTGAGGACACGAAGATGGATCCCAGACCTCTCCCTTCCTCTCAGAGTGCTCCCAGCCCCCAGATCCATGGGCAGGGTGGGTGGGCCCTTCCCAGCCAAAGTCACTCCCATGTGGAGTCTTCAGCTCACTTTCCACGTCTCCCATCCCGATCCCCTGGACCTTCCATCTCCATCAGGCCACTTTGTGGGGAGGTGACCAGGCCTGGGCACAGATGGCCACGGGACCAAAGCACCTGAGCACACAAGTGGGGATAAGGACACACAAGGACATATGCTCAGCATGTAGCACACTTGTTTCTGTGTGTACACATGAGGACACATCTCAGCATTTGCTCATGTGAACACACACTAGGACATGTGCTCACTCTAACCTGAGTTCTCTCATGGGCACACACTAGGACACATACTCAGTGTGTCCCATGTTTGCTCATGTGTTGCACACACGTGCTCAGCAGCATGCACTCTCACTTTGTCCCAGGTGCACAGGCACACACAGCCCCACCTTCTCCACAAAACTCGCTGGGAGCCAGCTGGGCCTCTGGTCCCACGCTTGCCCCACCTCACACTGCCCTGGTGACTTGCCCCAGAAACTGTGCCAGGCACGAGTGTGTCAGGGCAAGCCCTCTGTGTCTCCTGGCAGGACCACACGGTTGCGGGGAGGGCTGCTGGCCTGGAGCTCGGCGGGAGGCAGCGGGCAGTGGGGGGCGGTGCATTCCTGGCGCAGAAGCTGGAATCCTGACATCACATTTTCCATGCTTGGCGGGGCGGGGCTGGGCAGCTGCCAGGAGCAGCAGTGGGTAAAGGCCCGGCCGCCCTGCTCTGCAGTCCGAGCCTCACTCAAGCTGGCCCCAGCTCCCGGGCCTCTGGGACTTTCCGTCCTGCTCCCGGCTCTGCTCCTGAGTCACGGCTGCCGAGGGACACTAAAAATAGGCCAACACGGCCAGCCTGGTTATTATTAGGCCGACCCCAGCCCTGCTCCGGGGCCTCCCTGTCCCCATAGCCTGCCCCTGAGGAGTGAGGCTTGGGGGCGTCAGTACATCCTTGTGCTCCTCCTCTGCCCCTTAGCACTGACCCCCTGAGCCCCTACTTCCCCTGGACTGGGATATGCATGTGTGTTGGGGGCTTGATAGTATAGCAGGAAAATGACCAGGAAGAGAGTGGAGACCCCTCTGAGCTCTGCCCTACTGCAGGGCACCTTCCTGTCTCCATCACGCTGGCCATCGAGGGAACAGGGCTTAGGCCCACTGAGCCTCAGCGTTATATGAGCTAATCCCATGGGACCCCCGGCCAGTCACTGGCACCTCCATCCCAGACACACATGGCCCCCGAGGAGGGGCCCCTCAGAGGCTCTGCTGTCGGCCACAGGTAATGGCTTCCCCCCACCACCCTCAGTAGATGCTGGCTCCATCCTTGGTCTGGGAAGTCTGGAAGCTTCAGGTCTGACCCAGAACCAGGCAGCCGTGAGAAGCAGCAAGAAAGGGCCAGGTAGCATGAGAAGGGCAGATAGCTCACTGGGGCGTGGGGTGGGGCCATGGGAACTGGGTTCTAACCTAGCTGGGGCTGACCACACCCACCCCAGGTGGAGCCAGGCCACTAATCCACCTTACAGCTGCACAAAGGGCCTGAGCATTTGGGGACCCCAGGGCACCTGCTAGATATCTCCATCCACCACATCTTACTCTCAGACACAGTCTGTGGTGAGGCCCACAACCAGCCCCAGCCTCGACTGCTGGGAAGTAGAAACTGGCACCCCACTAGCTTCTTGGTCCTGGTGAGCAGGTCCTGGCCTCCCCAGCACTGGCCAGAGCAGCCCCAGTCCAGGGTCCAGCAGTGCACCCCACACTCAAGGGGCATCTGGCAAGGGGCGGACAGCACCATCTATCCAAGTGGGGTCCAAAGTCAGACCCCCAGAGAGGAGAAGCTGTAAGCTAGGCTGGGGACTTCACCCCCTGACCCCTCCTACCTATGCCTCCTCTTCCCTGCACCCACTTTCCTTCTCCACACCCTACTCCCATTCTTCTCTGTATCCCATTCCCCCTTTCCCACACCCCACTCCCTCTCACATCCTGCACCCCCGAGCCCCACTCCTGCCTCTGTCCTGACTCAACCCATCTTCATGAAGGGCTTGTGTGGATGCACCTGGGGCGAGGCTTACCCTCGTGACCAGGCATGCACTGCTGCAGGCAGGAAAAAGGGTGAACGTGTATCCCCTTCCACCCTTTCTTCTGCTTGGATCCTCAGGCAGGCACCTGGCCCAGAGGCATCCTGAGCAGGTAGACCAGGGACAACTCAATGCCCACCTTCCTGGTGGTACCCTCAGGTATCTTCTGAGGAGTTCTTGGGTCATGCCCACACAACTTTGTCCCATACCCTCCGGTATCCCTCCCAGAATCCCGCCCCTGGCCCCAGTCAGTGCCATGACACCCCGAGATGGGGGCTCACAAGAAAGGACTCTGGGCAGAGCCATCCTGCCTACAGGGAGGGAAAGGCCTTCAGTGTGGCCTGACATGGCCCTGTTCCCCCATGAATTCACAAGGGGGCAGTACTGACAGGGGTATTGGGGCCACACAACATGTCCCAGCTCCCATCACAGCAGGTGACACGATGACCCCAGAATGACACCCTAGCCAGGCCCCAGCTCGAGTTTCGGGGTGACTCTGCCATGGTGCCCTTTGACGTCAGGCACCAAGGTGGGAAGGGTGCAACAGTTCCAGGTCCGTAGCCCTCTTGGGGCTACACCCTGAGTGCCAGGACAACAGCGCCTCTGGACACCAGAGGCTTTCACATTGATCCATCCTGAGGGTGTGTTCCAGGTTAGTCTCCCCCAACACACCCACACCACAGAGCAGGGGCTGGGAGGGGAGCCCTGATGGGGTCCAGATTGGGCCTCCACGGGGTCTCCTGGTTCCTGGGTTTAGCTACTGAGCTTGCCCACCTTCATGCTGGGACCCTTAACCCTCCCTGTGGAGGAGACAGGGGTCCACGAACCTGTGTTCTGCTCTGGCCCATTTCTGCTGCCTCCTCACCTGATGTGGAGGATGTGATGGAAGCCCAGATCCAGCCTCTAGTGCATGGCCGGCATGAGGGGACAGCCAGCCAGGGGCAGGCATAGAGCAGACTCAGCCCTCTGCACGACACACTCAGGCGATCCCCAGAGTTGTTCCCAGGGACAGCTGCTCTGGGGTTTTGTGAGCATTGTCTGGGCTGAGCCCATCGGACATCAGTTTGAGACTCATAACTCAAGGTGGGTACTCTGGGGGCTGGAGCAGGGCTTAAGGATTTAAGGTGTGGAGGGCTGGAGTAAGGTTTAAGGTATGCCCAACCCCTCAATTCCCCTGAGCGTAGCCAGGGCCTTACCCTGGGGCTGCCCTCCCTGCAGATCTTGCAGTTCCTTGAACTGTTGGCTGCTGGTTCCCTGTCCTGTCCTCTGCCCCCTGCTCCCAGCTCCCCCGTCCCTGACCCCTGTCCCTGCCCTCTGACCCCTGATTTCAGACACACCTCCCCCCATCCCTGTCCCCTTCGCCTTTTGTTTCGAGGTGAGGTCTCCTCCCCCACAGGAGCTTGTCTCCACTCATGAATATTTCATGCCCCACAGAATTAGTCTTGTCCTCATTACCCGCCCACCTCCGACCCACATTCCAGCTCCCTGCTCCTGCCTCCTATGATCCCTGGATCTCTGGGAGGCTCGGTGCTGCTGGGAGCCAGAGCTGTGGCCACACTATGCAGGAACCTCAAGGGTCAGGAAAGTGTCTGGGGGTGCAGGGGACTGGGGGTTGAGGAGTTGGGGCCCCTCACAAGACAGGGCCTTGGGGCTGTCTGGCGGACAAGGTCACCCTGGGATGTGTCCCGCTCCCAGAGGACAGGATCTTGCAGGGTGGGTGGCAGGCAGGGAGTTCTATACCAATTGGGCCTGGAGGCTCCAGGTCCTGAATGTTTAGGGACCTGCTGCCCTCAGCTCCCAGGCCATGTCTAGGGTGTCTCTGCTCCTTGAGACTCCTCTGAATTCACCCGAGGGCTCAGCCATGCATGGGGGAGCTCTGGGACCCCAGTCCCCACTCCAGGGCAGGAATCCTCTGTGTGCTGGCGGGGTCTGCAGCAAGCATGTGTATCAGGGTGGGAGATTGGGAGTGTGTGTGGCTAATAGGGCCTTCATACCAGCTCCATACTAGCTTCTGTGGGTGAGCCCAGACCTTAGCCCACTCCAGCTCCTCTCAGGAGGTGCCTGCACCTTTGGGCTTGTGGACCGGCCTGCTGTGTGAAAGTGATGCCAGGACATTTGTGGAGTAAATATTCCACTTGACTCATGTTTCAGACTGGAAACAACCTTATTAAATCGACCAATTTGAATAGAAAAGCTGCCAAGGATTTTCCCTACTCAGTTGCCATCACTTGGCTCTTGTGATCGCAGCGGCTTTGGTTTCCCACCTTTGGCCGGGAGAGCCCAGAGAAGGGAGGGTTAGAGAGAGGGGAAAGGGGAAAGCAGGGGAGGTACAGGGGGAAAGTGGGCAGGAGAGAGGGGAAGGGAGACAACAGGGAGGGGAGATTCAGGGAGTGAGGGAAGGCAGGTGGAGGGAAGGGAGGGGCAGTGGAAGAGAAAGAGGGGGTGTAAAGGGGGGCTCTCTCCTGTGCTTTCCAGAGGCCTGGAGACCCCATGCTATGTCACAGGTGATCTGGGCAGTGGGCACTGCAGTTTCTGCAGCCTCTTCCTGACCCTTGGTGCTTGCCCATGGCATATGTGCCTGCTGGTTGGCACCTGTGGGTTGACTGGGGCATTCTGAGGGCTAGCAGTTTCTAGTGCCCTGGGATCAATGCCATGTTCATCCCACAGTGCCTGGGAGCCCAGCCCAAGACAAGTGTCCAGTGCCCATGTGCTGTAAAAGGATGGGGGCTGTGCTCTCACCCACCCACAGATGCGACACTCTGGGCCCAGGGGTGGAGGCAGCACTTTGTGCCCATGGAAGGGGGTCTAAAGGGAGAGGGCCAGGGACCCATGAGGGGGCATCCTGTGGACACAGAGTTCCTTCTGCTGACCCCCTGCCCATCTCACCCCCTAGCCCAGCGTCCTCACTCAAGGATTTGTGAAAAGTGAACTTGAATTGGTGGTCCACCCAGGCCATGGGGCTGCCCTCAGTAGGAGTGGGGCACTTGCCTTGCATATGGCCAATCTGGCTAATGGGGTTCAATACTTGGCAACCCAGAGGGTCTCCTGAGCCCTGGTAGAAGTGATTCCTGAGCAGAGAGCCTAGAGTCAGCCCCAAGCATACTGGGTGGGGCCCAAACTTTAGTTTTTGTTTTTGCTTTTTTTTTTTTTGCCTAGAGGACAGAACAGCGACTTGTTCCAAGGCCTAAAAATACCAGTATATGTTCTGGAAGTCACTGGCTTTAGATTTTGTTGGGGTCTGGCCGGCTCCTATGAGGTCGGCACCATGGGAAGGGAAGGTGCAGGTGTTTGATCCTGATGGATCTGTTCCATGCTGACCCGGTCAGCGGCTCTTGTTGGACTCCCTGTGGGTGTCAATGAGCAGTAAGACATTCTGCCTCTGATCCAAGTGTCAGCAGGACTGTGTGCCCCAGGTGACCTAGCCCTGAAAAATAACTTCATCTCTGCTGAATTCAGCGTCTTCTCACACAAGGGTCCTGCCAGGAGCAGCTTCCTTGGTTCCGGGGCTCTAGGTGTTCTTGCCTGAGTGATTATATCTTCTGTTATGTTCAGTAGGAGTCCTGTTGGGCTTTTAGGAGCCCCAACTCCAGTAGGATGGCGAACTGGGCGGGACCAGGAACCCAGGCAGGGGTTAGCACCCAGCTCAGCTCACTGGTGCCATGGGCAGGGATCACATGTTCTGCATCACCTCTGGCTCTCACATGGTCAGTGGGCAGTGTCTGGACACACTCAGTGGTGATCTAGTATCACCCAGCCCCCTGCATCCATGTGTGCCCTGCGGCGATCTTTTGCAGAACCCCTCCCCTGCTGGAGCGGGTAGTACCCACCAGTTAAGGTGCTCGGTCAATGTGTACAGAATGAGAAAACGGGGGCCGGTGAGGTGGCGCTAGAGGTAAGGGCCTGCCTTGTAAGTGCTAGCCAAGGAACGGACCTCGGTTCAATCCCCCGGCGTCCCATATGGTCCCCCCAAGCCAGGGGCAATTTCTGAGTGCTTAGCCAGGAGTAATTCCTGAGCATCAGACGGGTGTGGCCCGAAAAACCAAAAAAAAAAAAAAAGAAAGAAAACGAAGGATAATGGGTGGAAGGACGAGGAATGGGGACGTGGTTGGGCTGTGGTGGATACACAAAGTGAAGATGGAGCTTCGGCTCAACATCTCCTTGGCCTTAACTTTGCCTCTGCTCCAAGCCCTCTACCTCTGACTCTGAAACCTGCTTTGTTCCCTCTGAAGCCAACAGCAGTGAGGACTGGGTGCTAGGCCTGTGAGGCGATGCCCCTGGGGTGTCTGTCAAATGCACGCTGATAGCAGTCTGGTGACAAGCTGTCACCAGGAAAGAGCTGGGCTTATTTTACCCAGTTACGTTTCCTACCAACAATAAGCTCAAGCAAGTCATCTAACATGACTCTTAGATGCAGCGCAGCAAGGTTGGCCCACCTGGTAGCTATACTGGAGCCTGACTTAAGCCACAGAAACACACTTTGCAGGTAGAGTGGCAACTGCCTGCTACAGCGATGGGCTGAGCCTTCATGTACTGACAGGGTCACCCCAGGGTGACAGTGAGGAACTCCTATTCCCAACCAGGAGCAATTGACTGTGCAGGATAAAAGTGCAGTGAGCAGAGAGGCAAAAAAGTCAGATAAGGAAAAGACTACACAGGATCCTGTCTGAAATAACTTTTTTTTCTTCTGGGTCTTGCTGAAACCAGTCTTACCCTTCGAGGACCAGGAGGCATTGCTGGTGGTGTAACTGGTCCATATCTGCCCCTTTAGGGGCCCACTGCTGGCCACCCTCCCCTGCCAGCTGAATAGCCTACTGCTCTAATGGAGCAACTTTCCTTGAAAAATCCTACTGTGAGCAGGCATGGTGGCTGGAAGGGCAAAACAAGACATTTTCACTGAGCAGGTGGCAGGTGGTAGGTCTTGCTCCTCTATTCCACAAACACATTTCTCTCCACTGGGGAGGGGCTTCCTAGCAGGTGGAAGTATCTGCTAGGAGCTCCTGTGGTAAACAGCTCAACTTCCTGAGATGAAGCTGTTAACTCACAAAGTGACATGTGCTGGGGAGGGGGCATTGTGAGCTGACCACGTCGGGTCCTGGGCTTCTCCCTGTGGGGTCAGTGCCCACTGGGCAGGATCCATGCATGCCGCCTGTGCATGCCCATGTTGGGATCCAGGTTGAGCATGGAGCAGGCCACAATGTGAGGCTTTCGAAACCTCACTATCACTGTGAGAAGGAAACAGTTGTGAGACATTTCAAAATTTAGATGTGACCAGGAAGTGCACATATGAATATGTGTGTGTGCATGTAAAAAGTATTGATCAGTGCATGTGATCAGCAGGTTGGAGGTGTGGATCTTGGGGTGCTGGTCAGCCTGGTGACAGTCACTCCATACCCTCCCTGTGAACTCTCATCAGATCTCTCCTATGACTTCTGTGGTGGGACTGAGGACTCTCCCAGGACCCTGGGGCATGACCTCAAACCAATTGCTTCCCTGTGCATGGAGCATGTGGGGGACTTTGAGGATCAATGAGGGACCCTGCCATGGCAGTGAAGTCTGGGCACTGGCTCAAGGGCCGAAGCTCACTGCAGGCAGGGTGCCCTGGGGATCCTGATGCTGCCTGGTCGGCCCAGCATGGGTAGGAGCAGTCCCCAAGCACCACCCATGTGGCCAAAGAAAAGTGAGCAACCCTTTTAAGGAAACAGCAGGGCAAGATGTGCTTTTAGGGCTCCCAGCTCCAAGGTGTTGCCCGATGTCCTCTCTACTCTGTCCTCTCCTCCTCCCTTTTTCTGTGATGCTCACAGGGCCTTCACACACCAGGCAGTACTCTGGTCAACAAGGGGGTGAGTTGGGGGGACTCAAGTCTAGCATCTCAGGAAGCAATGGGTGCATGTGGGTGCAACTGAGGGGACACTCTGAAGCTCAAACTTGCAAGGCAGACTTGGGTCCTTTGCCACGGAGCATTGCCCCTGACCCTCTCAGGTTTCCTGGCACAAAGCAGGGCACTCACTTGGGAGATGAGGGCTGGACTGGCTAGCCCATGGTGGCAGAAGCTGGGCCAACCAGCCTGGGGGTGGGGGAAGCCTTGGCGCCCCGAGGTTCCAAGATGGGCCCAAGACGCCAAGCCGAAGGACCGTCCACAGGCGGCGCGGGGAGGAAGGTGCCCAAGATCCACTGTGGCTCCGCTGCGATGCGGACACAGGGGCTGCTCCAGTGGACGTCTGGTCCTGTTGCCCTTCTAGCTGGGCAGCGTCCAGCAGCAGCCTGCACAGCCTTCCAGAGGCCAGACCCCGCTTGGGGGGGCCAGGCATCTATCCCTGTCCGTCTGTCCATCCGTCCTGACCCGGCACCTCGCTGACCCCTGCCCCGTCCCGTCTAATTCTAGCCAGGGCCGTAACCCGGCCGTGCGTGCACAGCCGGCTACAGCGGGCCCGAAGGAGGAGGAGCAGTCCGGTGCCGGGGTCCTGGTCGTCCGGAAGCCACGGAAAGGCAAGCGGCTCCTTTAAGAGCCGCCGTGACGTCACGGTGCGCGAGAGGGCGGAAAGGATGCGCGCCGCTAAAGTAGCGGTGAGGGCTGGCGCTACTCAGTGGGAGGCCCGGCTCCTCCCGCCGCCCGCGCACGCGCCTAGGCTCCTCCTCGTCGGGTCCCGCCCCGCTCAGAGCCCGGCCTCGCAGGCCCCGCCCACCACGCGCCCCGCCCCCTGGTGACGCCCCGCCCCTTCTCCTAGGCCCCGCCTCTTTAGCCTCCCATCGCCGCGTCTCTAGTCCAAGGGGCGGGCCTAGGTAGGGCAGGGCTCGAGGGGGCGTGGTGGCGCTTTGGGGGCGTGGCTTCTGATTGGCCCTCGAAGGGGTTGCCCGCTCCGGGCGGGGCCCAGAAGGGGCGTGGCCTCAGGGGCGACTCTCCGGAGTTGCCCACTGGGAGGCGGGCCTCCGGGGCGGGGCCTCTCTGGGCCGGCGTCTCAGAGGCCGCGGCCCGGGGGCGGGGCCCGGATGGGGCGGGGCCCGCGGGGGCGGGCCCGCCTCTCATAGGCTGCGGCCCGGGGGCGGGGCCCGGATGGGGCGGGGCCTCGGGCGGAGCCTCGGGGCGGGGCGTGCGGGCTCGGCGGCTGGCTGCGGGAACTTTCCGGCGCTCCTAATGGCTGCGCGCGGCGGGCCGCGTTGAGGCGCGGGCGGCCACAGCGGGCGGGCGCGGGGCCGCGGAGCCGCGAGAGAGCGAGACGAGAGCGATCGATCGAGCGCGCGCGGCCGGAGCCCCGGCCAGGCCCGGCCCGGCCCGACCCGCCAGCCCGCGCGCGCGCGATGCGCCCCGGGGCCGCCCCCCGGCGCAGCTGACGCGCGGCCCGCGGACACCGGCCCGAGCGCGCCCGCGCCGCCGCCGCCGCCGCCGCCGCCGCCGCGATGGCGGGGAAGGCAGGGGCCTCCCCGGGCACCGCGCTGCTGCTGGTCACGGCCAACGTGGGCTCGCTGTTCGACGACGTGAGTGCGGGCCCCGGGACGCAGCCCTGCCGGACCCCGATCCCTCCTGCACCCGGGACCCCCGGCCCGCGCGGCACGCACTCGGGACCCCAGCCGGCTCGGCCCGATCCCCGCCTCCGGCCCCGGGGCCTCCAGAAGCCCAGCTCGCACCCCGCGCCGGCCCCGTCCCCGGCTCCTCATCCCCGCCCCGAACCCCGGAACCCCGGAAGCCCGGCGCCCGGCTGGCCGATCGGCCCGGGACCCCGGGCTCCGTCTGTGCGCCTCCAGCCCCGAACTCCGCCGGCCCCGGCCCCGCCCCAGCCCGGGCACTAACTCCCCGCCTGCCCCGAGCAGGTGTGGTGCGGGGCGCTCGCTTGCTCTACCTGGCTTTGCCTCGGAACTTAGCGCCGCCGCTTCTCCGACGAGGGCAGCCGCCTGTGGGAACGCGGGAGGACCTGGCGCGTCTTGTTTATTAAAGACCAGCTTCCCTTCTTGAGCAGCTCTCCAAGGCCAGGGAGCCAGGGCAGGGTGCCAGGGCCTCTCCCCCCCTCCCCGCTCGCTCTCCCTACAGCCCGGGAAGCTGACGCGGGGGCACCCCAGGCTCCGTGGCTGACCCAGTTCCGGCCTCCAGCCTGGGTGCCCCCCGCTGGCGGCGTCTACACGGTGGCCCAGATAGGGCGCCGCGATGGGGAGCCGCTGTCCCCTCTCCAAGGGGTGCGCGCGCGGGGTGGGTGGGCTTTGCAGCCCTCCAGGCCCGCTGCCTCTGCTGGGGGCCCGCTTCCTGCGGGAGGTGGGAGCTGCGACGAACAGGCAGGCGCTATTTCTGTGTTTTCTTTTTAACTTCCAGGCCGGCTGTGCTTTGTTTCCCTGCTGGAAACCAACCGCTCTCTTCCTCCGATCTTGCTAGCAGACGACTCTTGTCTGGCTCTGCGTTTGATCCCGTTGTACAAAAGTGCCGGCTCGCTTGTGTTTCTCTGTATATTTAGCGTTCTATTCTAGGCTTTCCAGTAACAGGCCACAGCCGCGGTGCTCAGATGATTCAGACCCTTCGCGGTGAGGCTCCAGAGCCTCAGAAATGTCAGGGAAATTCAGCACGGCGGGGTGTTTCCGCCTCGGAGGGAGCGAGGAGTCCAGCGAGCGGCGTTCTTTCCAGCCGCCTTTGGTTCTGAGTTCTAGCATTTTGGTTGGACGTTCTGCTGTGCACACACTCTTCGCTCTGTCCACACGAGAGCGCCTCACTGACTTTCCTTTTGTTCAGCCCAGCGCTCCTTCTGCTTCTCCTGGTTCTGCAAGTCTTCTGCAAGTCTTGGGGGTCTGGGCCGTACTGCCCCTGGAAGGAGCTGACCCCTCTGTGTGTGGGACGCAGTGGGAAGGGCTGCTGTCTACCAGTGGCTCTGGGTTTGGGGGACTTAAGCAGCTCAGGGCCAGGCTTGTGTCATGCTGGAGAGCCGAGGGGCCAAGGTTGCATGGCTGTCTGCGCCTTCCTAGGGTTTGCACTAGAGGGAAGATTTGGGGCGAGGTGGAGTGCTGAGAGACTTTCTCTCAAGGGGGTGCAGGTCAGTGGGGTTGAGGCACTTAGAGTCAAATGCAACCCGGAGACAGGTACTGCTTTGGTGGTCTTTTGGCTCTTCCCATGGTGTCTAACCCCTGCCACCAAGGTGTCACTATGCCCTGCTCTCTTCTGCTTGGTGTGGAGACCCCCAGGTCTCAGTATGGCTGTCACTTCCAAAGTGTGACTGTGCTGGAGAGCTCCATGCCACCCCCCTCCCCCCGTAGTGCTCATTAATAACTCTCTAGGACCAGCCCTGTGCCTGCCATCCCTATCCGGAGATGTGGCCACAGGCTGGACCCTGCATCAGGCCCCACCTGATATGGGTCCACCTTTGGCCCGACCAAGGCAGAGGCAGGGCTGGGTGGCTCCCTCTGTCCTCCGGGCTTCCTGCTGCTCTGGACTGAAAATGACCCAAGGTGGCCTTTTACACCTTACATGCTAGTGGCTGAGATCTCCAAAGCCCTCTTGACACATCCCTCTCTGGGGCCCCTAGTGCCCCCACATGCCTCAGGGTGCCTTCATGCTCCCTGCCAACTCTGCCCATGGGGTGCCCTACACTTGTTCTTTTTATTTGTACCCCAGGCTTTCCTGGCCTAGGGTCTGGGGTCCCCTGCGGAGCTCTGGAAGCTTTGTGGCTCTCCAGTGGCCACGTGTGGGCTCTGGCGTTTCCCAGTCTTGTTTGAGTTGGTTACATGGGAGCAATGTTGCCAGGAATACCCCAGATGCACTCAGAGTGTTCAGCTGTCCTCATGGCCCTTTCCTTAATGTTCTGGAACATTCTCGAACACTGTAGCACCTGAAGAAGCCTCTGGGCATTAGCAGTCATGTCTCCCCCTGGACCCTATCACCTCTCATCCCCTACTTGTCTCTGGGACTTTGCCCAGTCTGGATATTGCTGTGAAGTTTCCTGTGACCTCTGGAGCTCTCCTATGCCCCCAACCATATGCTTCATCAGGGCTGCAGTGTTGGGTTGTCCCCAGCTTTGATGGGGATCCTGAGCAAGGGGGCCATGACCAATTGGGTCATGGCTCTGTAGTACTGCTTCCCTGAGCTCCCAGGCCTGTCACAGGATTGCAGGGTCCCAGGGTGGCTTCTGTGTGTGTATATGTGTGTACATGTGTATATGTGTATACACACATGCATTTTGTGTATGTGTGAGTATAGATGTATGTATGCATGTTTGTATGTACGTATCTGCCTGTATAAGTGCAAGTATGAGCGAGCCTGCAGGTGCATACATGTGAATACAAGTACGTGTGTGTGTGTATGTATGTATGTGTATGAGCCTAGAGACAGGCTGTCTATGACTCTCTCTGGGGGCCCTGCCCTGGGGTGGGACTCTGGCCAGTGGCCAGGTGCTCTGTGAGAGTCTGTGTCTGGGGGTGCCCCCTCCCTGTTGAAGGCCCCTTGAGGTGACCCCAGGCAGGTTCTTCTCTGGACATTGCTCCTTAGTAAGGAGCTGGCCCTGCCTCTTCTGACATAGGGAGATGGTTCTAGGCCTAGTTTCTGCCTTCTGCCTGTGTCCTGGGGCCACTCCTGAGGGCTGTGCATTGAGGGCCGAGGCAAGATGGGTCCGAGCAGAGCTGGGGAGAGGCAGGGCAGGGCTGTAGGAGGACACTGGGCTGTGGCGCCCTCTCCCAACCCTGCCTACCCAGCTCTGAGACCCAGATCACAGGTCCAGTCTCAGGTACCCTTTTATCCTGTGCCCTGAGCCATGTGTCTGAGGCCTCATTTTCCCCCTCATAGCCCATGTCTGGTCTAAAGATCCTGATAGATCTCGGCCACCCCGAGTTCCAGGTGGCCCCTTTCTGTGCCCCAGCTCCATTTGCTCTACTTAGCTCTGGCCTGGGCGTCAGGGTGGGCTTGGCTGCAGTCCCCTGTGCTGGGCCCCTCGATGGTACCTTGACTTTGTGTGAGGGGTACCCCATATAGCCCAGTGCTTTTGCTGTATCCAACCTTCTTGGAACTCTGTTCTCTGCCGCTGAAGACCTCACTCCTGGCCTGGGCTCCAAAGCACCTGAGAGAGCCTTGGGCCCTCATCTGTGTGCAGTTCTCCCACCTGGTCCCCTGGACTCTGGAACAAGGCTCCTACCCTGTTTGGGCTCCCTGACTGCCTCTATCCCCCTTCCCCGTGACCGCTTTCCCCTGGCTGCCCCTTTTGTCTCCACACTCTGTCCCCTGTCCCTTCTAGAAGTTCCTTGTCCTGTTCCCCCCATGGCTCTCTCAAAGGCCACACTTTCCTCGGCTCTCAGCCTGCAGAGCCCAGACTGTGTGCTCCAAGCCCATCTCTTGCCTGGTGTGGCTGACTCTCTGGACAAGCCCTGTACCAAGTCCCACGGGCTTGGCCTGTGCCAGGCCATGCTGTCTCCTGGCCAGGATCTGGCGTCTTCTCAGCAGGGCCCAGATGGCCTGGCCCTGGGCCGATGTCAGCAAGGGGAGCTCAGTAGCCATGAGGGACAGAGTGGGGAGTCTGGTACAGGGCACACATGGGGTATCTGAGGATTTTGACTCAGCTCAGGGGACAGATGCCTCATGCATCCTACTGTGCAGCCATCTCCACTTCCTGCCCCCATTGGCTTCACCCCAGATTTGCTGGTAGACCCTGTCCATGGCCAGTGGTCAGGGACTTGGCAGGATTTGTGTCCCTGCTTGGGCTTCCTGCTCAGGAGCTGTGGGCTGGGCCTGTCTTCTGCCTCTGTCCAGTGGTTCCTGCACATGCCAAAGTGGGCTGCACCGGACTGGGGTCCTGCAGGGACTCAACCCCCTCTGGGCCCGGCTGGTCATGTGGTGGAGGCTGCCTAGTGTACAGAGGCAAGGCTCAGTGCTGAGCTGACCCTCACCTTGGGGACCTTCTCGGTGGGGGACTGTGCTCAGGGCAGAGTCTCCTGGCTCTGCTGCCCCTGCCTGGCTCTGCCCCTCCACTGACCCTCCCTTTCTGGAATGGACTGAAGTGGCTCCTTTAGGACCAGTTTGAGGGAGCTGCCCTGGTTTCCATGGGGCCTTGTAGCTTAAACAAGCTAAACTTGTGACCCTCTCCCCAGACTCTGCTGCACATCAGACTGGGGGTGGTGGGTGTTGGAGTTACGGACTGGTCATATCCCTCCTCTCACCCCTTTTGCTGAGCCCCTGGAGCTATTTTGAGGCTACAGGGGAGTACCCCAGTCTGTGCAGAGCCTGGGTCTAGTTTCACTGCCACAGAGATGGGGACCCTGGTTCCAGCCTTGCTCCAAGGAGGAGGGCCCCTAATCCTGGTTCTGCTCCAGGTGTGGGAAATCCCAATTCTGGCCCTGTCCTGGGAGGCCTGGGAAACCTTCTGTGCTAGCTCTGTTCTAGCAGACCTGGGCCCCTGGTTCTGTGAGGGTTTGCTGTGAAGAGGTTTGCTTTGAGAAGTGGGAGTGGGGTCCCCACTAGTTGTGCTGCTGCCTGCTGTGTGGCTATACGGACATGCTGCGGGGCCTCATGTCACCTGCTTGATGGCTGTGCCCTGCCTCTGTGTCCAGCTGGCTGTGTCCCAATCTGCTGCAAGTGGCAGGTCTGCCCCCAACTTCTTGCCATGGTCAGGTCACATCTATGGCAGCTGTTAGTGACAATGGGGATGGAGATGGTGTCTTGGGGCTTGAGACATCAGCTGGGCAGTGGCTCTTGTCTCCATTTAGAATTCAGTCTGTGCCTAGGTGTTAGAGGTTGCTTGTGCTATTGGGGGAAAACATCAACTCCAATGGGCTATGGGGCTGCTTCATACTGCTGCATTCTGTGCCCAGGGTGCAGGGGTGCTGTGAGGAAGGTAAGAGCCTGGGTCAGGGGTATGATATCCCTGGAATGCTGAGCTCTGGGGTCATCTCTGGGCCGCTGATCCAGGTTGAGCTTTGGTGGCCATGATGCCCTCAGGCAGCCTCCCAGCCTGCCCCAGAGCTTGTGCACAGGTGTGGACTGGGCTGGAGACCCATATGCTCGGTGGCACCTGTCCCCGACCCAGCTGCCTGTCACTGCACTCGACAGTGGCCTCTGCCTACACCCATAGTCCCTCACTGTCTGCAACAGTGTCATCGGGAAGATTAGCTGTGGGGCCCAGTTCCAGTCTCTTCCTGGCATGTCATCTGTACTGTGCCTCTGCTTCCTCAGTTCAGCCAGGCTTAGCTGTGTGCTGCAACCATGCAGGTATTCACATAGACACACCACTCACATTCTGCATGCACTCACATATACACACCATATTCTGCATGTACTCACATGTGCACCCACTTTCTTTCTTTTTTTTTTTTTTTTTTTTTTTGGTTTTTGGGCCACACCCGGCGTTGCTCAGGGGTTACTCCTGGCTGTCTGCTCAGAAATAGCTCCTGGCAGGCACAGGGGACCATATGGGAAACCGGGATTCGAACCAACCACCTTTGGTCCTGGATCAGCTGCTTGCAAGACAAACGCCGCTGTGCTATCTCTCCGGGCCCTACACCCACTTTCTACATACATTGCCACAATCACTCACATTTTGCCTGCACTCATATATGTGCCCACTGACCCTGTAGTATCCGTAGATTCCTGTTTTTCTTGGGGAGCGTCCTTGGACGAGTGCTGAGGGTAGGAGAGGAGCAGCTACAAATGGGGGTGGGTGAACCTGGAAACATGTTGGGGATCTTAGCAGGCAGCGGGCACTGCAGCATCACCTTTGGGGTACCTTCTGGGGGCCCCATATCTATGGGCAGGCCTCTCCAGTGCCCGCAGTATGACAGCTTCTCTGCCCAGCGTTGGGAAAGGTGCCTGTACCCCAGTATGTGGAGTTAGCCACTGCATGCCTTGCCAAGCCCCTGGCACATGGCACGGGCATGCTATGACACGTGTGCCCATGGCACAGCCAGTTGGCCACATGCCCCTCCCTGCCTGGCTCTGTTGCGTCTGGTGAGTGGAGGGTTCAGTCCTCATATGAGCTTCATCCTGTGCCCGACAGCAAGGACCTTTAGGGATTTCAGCCTAGAGTCCACCCTGTCATCTGCTTCAAATTCAGCTGTAAGTCAGTCTCAGAAATGCACCAGATGTTTCCAGATGCTTAAAAATGAAACTGCTCACTTCTACTCATTGACTAAGGAGGAGCAGCGCTTGGCCAAATAGTAGAAACTCTTTTGAATTGTTTTTGGTTTGTTATTTTTGGAGCCACACCTGACTCAGTGGATACTCCTGGCTCTGCACTCAGGAATTACTCCTGGTGGGCTCAGGGAACCCTATAGAGACTCTGGTTTCTTTTCCTTTATTGTTTCGGTCACATCGGACAGTGCTCAGGGGTTCCTCCTGGTTCTTCAGCCAGAAGTCGCTCCTGGGAGGCCCGTGGGACCATAGGGGAGGTCGGGATTCGAACCGTGGTCTGCGTCGGGTCAGCCGCGTACAAGGCAGTTGCTTTACTGGTTACACCATAGCCACTCTAGAGGAACCCTATAGAATGCTGGGGTTTGAACCCAAGTCAGTTGATTATAAGGCAAATGCCCTCCACACTGTGCTATGTCTGCAGCCCAAGAAACTATTTTGAAGCTTTCCTTCCTTCTTTCCTTCCTTCCTTCCTTCCTTCCTTCCTTCCTTCCTTCCTTCCTTCCTTCCTTCCTTCCTTCCTTCCTTCCTTCCTTCCTTCCTTCCTTCCTGTTTGTTTATGGGTCACACCCAGCGACACTCAGGGTTACTCCTGGCTCTGTGCTCAGAAATCACTACTGGCAGGCTCGGGGGACCATATGGGATGCCAGGATTCGAACCATTGTCTATCCTGGATCAGCTGCATGCAGGGCAAATGCCCTACCACTGTGCTATCTCTGGCCTGAAGCCTCTCTCTCTCTCTCTCTCTCTCTCTCTCTCTCTCTCTCTCTCTCTCTCTCTCTCTCTCTCTCTCTCACCACCGTCCTTCAGCATGCAAGGCAAACGCACTACCTCCATGCTATCTCTCCGGCCCTAAAGCTTTTCTCTTTTTTAAAGAAATTTTATTTTGAAGCTTTTCAATAAAACTTAGAAATTCTTTGTATTAAATGTGTACATTTTTTGAACAGGAACTTTCTCAATTCAGCCATCTAAATTTCTTTTTGTTTTCTGTTTTTTGTTTTTTTTTTGTTTTTGGGTCACACCTGGCAGCGCTCAGGGGTTACTCCTGCCTCTGCCCAGAAATCGCTCCTGGCAGGCTTGGGGGATTATATGGGATGCGGGGATTCAAGCCACCGACCTTCTGTATGTAAGGCAAACGCCTTACCTCCATGCCATCTCTCCAGCCCCAGCCATCTACATTTCTACTTCAAGAAGCCAGCAAAGGGCCAAGAGTGCTCAGTAGGCGGGAATGAGTCTGCAGGCTAGAGCATGGTAACCCCTGGACATGCCCCTGAGCACTGCAAGGTGTGACCCAAAACCAAAGGAGAAAGAGATGAAAAAGGAATCTAGCAAATAAAGCGCTTAAGTATATAAGCTCTTTTGAAGCAGAGAAAGGAGAGAAGAAACCTTTTTCTATTTGATTCAGTGCCACACCTAGAGATGCTCTGTGCTCTGTGCTCAGGAAAGGTGTGGGGGGGCTCACTCCTGAAGACACTTGGGAGCCCAGAGAGCACCCAGAATCAAACCTAGGCCTCAGACATGCCAGGCTCCCACATCAGCAGCCGTCCCTAAAAAAAGAACTTTAATAGCTGGAAATAATAAAATTGAAAATAATAGTGAAAAATCAATGAAATAAAAGATGTTTAGCAAAGCCAATGCCACTGATACGTACTAATGAGTCTTGAAAAGGGGGAAGGAGACATGTTTTAAGTTTTAGTGGGGAGATGGAGGGTCTCTTTGAGAACTCAACAACAGTGGGAAGGTTCGCCAGGGCTAATACCTGGAACTGTGTGGTTCAGCAGTGTCTGTATTAGTGACTCCACCTGACTACTTGTGTCTGAGGTAGCTCCCTGCTGCGTGAGGGAGCCCCCATGTCCTGCCTCAAAAGCCATGTACGTGGGTATGGACCGGGGGTAGTGGCCTTGTGGGTCCTTTCCCTTCTACATCCATGCCGGCCCAAGGGTCCCTGAGGGCCAGTGGGCTGTGTACCGACTGTGTGGAAACGTTCAGAGGGGGAACAGCACCGGGCGCTGCTCAGCTGTGCCCACCACACTTGGAACTCAGAGCCAGGCACCCCTTTCAAGCAGAAAGCACGTGGCATGGTTATCCGAGCAGGAGGAGAGGTGGTGAGCGTGGTGGTCACCTTGTCAGAGCCCTGGGCAGCAATATGCCCTCTGCCCCCAGAAGGGCCCAACAGGACAGCAAGGTGTCCTGTCCACAAGGCATCCCATGGGCAGCTGCATGCAGCATGAGATCGGCCCACAAAGACAGATGGGGGAGGAGGGATGTCTCTGCATCACTAGGCTTCACTGTGCTGTTCTTCCCGGTACCACCAGCACTGTTGCTAAACGCTTTGCACGATTATACCCATTTTATCAGCTGCAGTGGTAAAGTGCTTAAGGTCCAAACCGATGCCGTGCGATCGGTATTGGGATTCTGAAGCTGTCACTGGGAAAATGCTGTCTCTGGGGACCTCAGTGGGTGCTGGAGCCATCTGGGCCTCTCCTGCCTCTCCCGCCAGTGCTCGGGATTGCTCCTGGCTCTGCTCTGTGGCACCTGTGCTCACAGAGGCCAGAAAGACCCTGCAGTACCCCCAAGATCTCTGTGTACCTGCTCATGTGCCCGACAGGGAACTGTGCTTCAGGAGATAGGGGCAGGCAGCTTCCCTCCTACAATGATTTATCACGATCTTATCTTGTCCTAGAGTTAAGAGAACATTAAATATTCACTGTCCTCTCCAGTGTCACCAACTGACCACCCGTACCTTCTACTCTTTGTCTATCTACTCCACTGTCCACTAGAGCCCTTCCTCCTCATCCATACTGTTTCTCTCCAGCCCCTCCCTCACTGTCCACCTCACTGCCCCCTTCAGCCTTCTCATCTACACTGCTGCCCTATCGCTCCAGAGATTCCAATGCTGCCTGGTGCACCCTCCCTCTGACCCTTTGCTGAGGCTCCTGCACTGGCCGTGGAAGCCGGTTCAGGGGCTCTGAACAACTTTGTTGGGGCAGGATCAGGAAGGCAGAACTCAGGCTCGCAGGCCATGGAGGTTCCGTGGTTGAGGAGCCCAGTCACAGCCCCAGGGGACCCCACCTGCATGCTTCTTGCAGCTGAGGCTGTGTGTGGAGCCCCTGAGAAGCCTTTAGCTCTGCCCCGGCCAGCAGGGCCAAGAGAGGGTCTGCAGCCCAGCTGGGCCCCAGCCCCCACCCCGGCGCCCTGGCCTGCTGGGGGCTCCGCTGGGCGGTGGGAGGAAAGGGAAGCGGAAGGGCGGGACGTGTCCGGCAGGGCTATTTTTAACCGCGGTTATCCTGGACTGAATCCTTCTTCGAGCCTCCCGCACCACGCAGCTCTGCAGTGGAACCCACAGGCCCTGCCTTGACCTCGGAGCCCACCCTAACTGCAGAGGTCCCCTCAGGTGGCCCCTGCCTTCCAAGCTGCTCCCTCGGGAGTCCTGAGCTGTGGGCGGAAGCATGGGACTGTGCTCTGTAAGGAAGATAGCTGCTTGGCTGGCTGCTGGCCTGCTCAGCCAGTCCCACGGTGGGTCAAGAGGTGTCACTGTGGAAAGTGAGCTCAGCCTGTTCAGCAACACCCTGGGGTCTCGGCTCTCTGGCTGCACCGTCTGGGGCCTAGCATGAGGTCTGGGCTGAGTCCTTGTACACAGCTGGGTCCTTGCTACTGTCCCTGTACTACACAAGGCTCTGATGACTGGGGGATCAGGGTGGCTCTGGGGGGCTCAGGGCCTTGCAGACACCTCCCTCCCTCTAGCCCATACCTCAGGCGCTATTACCCTACCTTGGGCAGTTGCTGTTCTGAGATGGACGACCCATGGCTCGTCTCTGTGACCCTGTCTCTGTAGCCCACATCTCTGACCCCCATCTCTGTGACCCCATCTCTGACCCCGTCTTTGTGATCCTGTCTCTGTGACCTTCATCTCTGACCCCATCTCTGTGCACTGAAGGGGCTCCCTGTCAGAGCACCTGCTTTCCTGCCCACACTGGCTTTTTCCAATCAGGAGCTCTTGGTTAGCCCTGTGGGCTCTGCAGCAATGGTCAGAGAATGTGCAGCCCTGGCTGGTTCTTGTGGATGGTCCGTCCCATGGGTGGTTCTGTTGACTACTTCATGCATGACCCTGTTGTCTAAGGCAGCAGTGTATTCTAGGAACTTATAGTGCTTTCTAACATCTCTCCTACTTCCTAGCACCGTGTGTGTGTGTGTGTGTGTGTGTGTGTGTGTGTGTGTGTGTGTGTATTTGTATGTGAGAGAGAGAGATGTGCTGCCTTCTCCCATCATTGGTGGGGGTGGGGGTGGGATGGATGTCTGTATGTATGTGTGTGTGTCTGTGAAAAGAGAGAGAGAAAGATGTGCTTACCTTCTCCCATCATTGGTGTCTGTTGCTGCATGTCCAGTGCTGGAGTTTCTCTAGTGGGAGTCTCAGATAGCTTTGATGGTAGCTCTCCATGGAGAGGGGTCCCCACTCCTCAATACCCATGCTAGGGGCCTTGGGGGCTATCCCTATGCTGTCCTGGTCAGCTCCCGTGTATGTTTGAATCCCTGTGAGACCCTGGGGAGCTGGGCTGGAGTAAGAGCTGGAATCCAGAGTTTGCATGGCCAGATCTGTCCAGGATCCTTCCTCCTCCATCTTCCCTCCCTCCCATGCCTGCCAGATGGAACAGGTCTCCCAGGCCCATTACTCTGAAACTTGGGCTCTGGTTGGGCTCCCTGGTTTCCTCTTGCTGTCCACCGAGCCCTGTGTCCTGTTCTGTTGGCCACCAGCCTTGTGCCCTGTTCTATTATTGGCCACAAGCCTGTTCACCATTTATCTCCCTTCTGGACTCTGAATGGAGGCTGGTGTAGTGGGTGTCTTGGTACAGGGCAGACTCTTGGGTGCCCAACTACTGGGGCCTGTCCTGAAATCCTCTGCTTTTGCACCCATTGTTCATGGGCCCACATGATCGACCCCACAGGAGGTGCCACTCATTCAAATCTGTTCTCTATCTCTGCCAAGACTGTCTCCCGGTCTCCCTTCCACAGAACTGGCCCTGAAAGACTTTTTTTTT
The DNA here is from genome assembly GCF_024139225.1 of Suncus etruscus. Lineage (NCBI taxonomy): Eukaryota > Metazoa > Chordata > Mammalia > Eulipotyphla > Soricidae > Suncus > Suncus etruscus. The sequence goes on from NC_064864.1 coordinate 72,001,785, forward strand.
CTTTTGGGCCAAACCCAACAGTGCTCAGGGGTTACTCTTGGCCCTGTGCTCAGGAATTACTCCTGGAAGGTTCAGGGGATTCTAGGGAATGCCAGATACTGAATCTGTGTCAGCTGCATGCAAGGCAGACGCCTTCCCACTGTGCTGTCGCTCTGGTCACCCTGAAAGATTTTCTTCCTGACTTGGTTCTTTTCCTGCCCTGACAGTCCCTATCCCTTTCACAGGACTTTTCACTTAGTGGCATGGAGCTATATGCATTTGATACCTATGGGCCCCTCCATTCCTGTGCTTGCTGCAGCCCTCGCTTGCACCCCTGCGCACCTTACCTCTGCATCATGATATGAGGGGGTGGCACTGTATCCATGGGATTGTGCCCACCAGGCATGGTGCATGACATTGGTTTTGACCTTGTAACAGAGGTTGAGCTCTCAATTGTGGGGATCTGGGGGCAGTATTATATCTCTTTTGGGACTGACCTAAGTATTGCTGTCACCAAGAAATCCTGGTGGGACCAGAGAAATATTACACACTAGAAGTAATTTCTGAGTGCAAAGCCAGGGGGAAAAAAAGGAAAAAAGAAATTCTATTGCTCTAGAGCAGTGGTCCTCAAACTATGGCCCACGGGCCACGTATTGAATTTGTATCTGTTTTGTTTCTTCATTGCAAAATAAGATATATGCAGTGCGCATAAGAATTCGTTCATAAGTTTTGTTTTTACTATAGTCAGACCCTCCAATGATCTGAGGGACAGTGAACTGGCCCCCTGTTTAAAAAGTTTGAGGACCCCTGATAGAGCATGCCCCCTGACACTGGAGTGGTCCTGTTGATCTAGCGTGTATTCCCATCAGCTACGAGGATCTAGAGTACCTGCCAATACTAGGGACCCAGGAGAACCATGTGCACACCCCAAACTGGCTTAGAAATGAGAATGGTCCTGGAATCCAGCATGTCAAATTGCCTGGGTCTGGCCAAGATGGTGTTTCCTCAGAGAACAGTGGCTGGGGCTGTTGGGTGGGAGACAAACAAATGAGCAGCACTGTGTGAGCCCTGGATGTGAGCCCCAGGCTCCAAAACGAGGATCTGGTGAGACACAGGTCTGGAAGCAAACTTTGACACAGGAAATAATGCACACAGTGAAAAGGTACAAGAACAGATTCAGGAAGTCCAACACTCAAGCAGGAATCCCACCACCCAAGTCTTCTGCTTCTAAGAAGAAAAGCAGCTTAATGGAGGAAGATGGAAGAATGAGTGCCTGCCTTCCTCAGACTCTGCTTTTATTAACAAGAACCTAGGGTGGGAGAGGACTACCAAGTAGGGAATAATCCAATAATCCCATCACCAGATTACACCCTAGGGTGGAGTATGAATATTGATTAGGGTGGGACCAGTAATCTAACACCGTGGGGCTCTCACAGGCTCTGGGCCAGGCTCCCTGCATGTCCCCATGGCCTGTGGATCTGCGGACACAGTGCTGGCTCACTCCAACCCAGAGGTCTTGCTCTGTGCCTCAGACCTGCCAACCTGCCTTCCTGCCAACCTTTGCCTGTTGCCTGATAGCTGCAAGGCTACAGGTGTAGATCCTGCCCCTTGGTGTTGCAGACAGGTGATGGTAGAGTCGATTCTCTGCTTCTCGTCTCACCAGCCTCTCCCTGGGGTTTCCGTGAACTGAATGCTGCTGCCCTCCATGCCCTGGCACCTCCCCCACAGGTGTGGACTTTCTAGAAGGTTCCTCTGCAGGCACCTCCCTGCCCCGGGCCTGACCCGAGGCCGCACCCTTCTCCTTCCCTGCGGCCTCCTGCACCTCTGGGGGTGTGTCTGTGGCTTGTCACCCACTGCTGTAGCCTCTCACTCTGGCCTTGTGAAACATTTCTACACGCTTGTTCTTGTCTGAGTCCTGTGGAGACAGGCTGCACAGTCTCTCTCCTGAGGTTTATCCTCGTCTTTGAACACCACAGCTGCCCTTGTATTTGTCCTGTGTGAGTTTCTCCAGGCTTCCAGGGCTTTCAGTTCAGGCCTGTCACTGATGCTTGGAACATTCTCGACTTTTGTTTGATTCTTTCGGTTCTCTTCTCTCCCACTTCTTGCAGCCCCGTTGTTGTGTGCTCTATTGTCTGGGAGTTCTTGCTTCTGGAACCTTCTTCTTGTTTCCACCTGTGCCTGCATCCTTGATGTTGCTGTGGACACCCAGGGGCCTGTTTGGTCTGGGTCAGCCGCATTGCCTGGCACTCCCCTGAACCTTGAGCAGAGTGACTATCCTGTGGGTACTTGGGTGTTGTCCACAACCGTGAGAGTATGAATGGCCCCAAGTCACCAGTTACTGGCTCTCTGCTAACTGCGGGCTGTGTCATGCCAGCCTCATCCTGTTGCACATTTCCTTCTCAACGCAGCAGTGTTGTACCTGTAGTCAAGGTTGTGGCTGTAGTGTGGGGACGGTGTGGGTGTAGTGGGGGGGGATTATGGATGTGGGGGTAGTATCGCTGCGGGTGTTGTGTGGCTGTGAGTTTGGCTGTGGGTTTGGCTATGGCCGTGATATGCCTGTTGTGGGTGCTGTAACTCTGAAAGCTGAACTCAGACAGGCCCTGAGTGTACTGAATCCTGGATGTACTAGCTGTGCTGCTGTGTCCTGGGCACTGGGCAACTCACAGGACTCCCCAAGGGTAGTGCCCATTTGCTCAGAGAGGACTGTGGACTGCTTGCTTGTCCTGCCTCAATCAGCTTCCCAGTCATTGGCTGGGAGACCCCCCCCACCCTACTTTTCCATCCCTTCCCCCTTGCTGGGTCTTGCCCCACTGAGACACCTTGTTTGGAGGAAGGTGCGTGGTGTATGGGAGTACATGTTTGTATATTTGTGTGTTGGTGTTACATTGTTCTGTGGAGTGTTCCTGTGGCTGTATGGTGTGTTTGGGGCTTAGGTGTGTGTGGTATGTATTTGATGGATGGCATGTGTGTGCAGGGAGGGGAGGGGAGGTCTGTATGATGTGTGAGGGGATGAAGTGTTTTGTGGGTGATACTGGGATGTATGTGTATGTATCTGCTATGTGCTGTGTGTGCAAGCACATGTGGTACATATGGTGTGTAGGGTGATATATGTATGACATATAGTGTGGCATGTGGTATGTGTTGTGTGTATTCTGTGTTGTATATGTATATGGTGTGTTCAGCATTGCACTGTGGCATATGTGATATGTGATTAGCATGTGTGGATGAGGTCCTGTTGCAGCACTGTGGTATGACACATGCTTATGGCACATGAGAATGATATGCTGCATCATGTGTGGTGTGACACACATATGGTCCTGCTGTGGCATATGTGCCATGACACACAGACGTAACTGTGTGGATGAGGTCCTGCTGCAGCATGTGGCAGGATGCTGGTTGCTGGTGTGGTCTTTCTGCCCTCTGGCATGTTGGGGAACGTGGGTCCACATGTCTGCACCACACCTTGTACTGTCTCACCTTCCCTTGTGCCCCTCAGAGACCAGGGCTATCGGCACCCCACACAGTGGATAGGGGTTGGCAGGGGAACCTTGCTGCCATCTGTACTGGAACATTCTCTGGCTGTTTGCAGTGCCAGGAGCCCCAGAGAACACATGAGTGTGAGGGGCCGACTTAGGGCAGCCCTAGAAATAACGCTGCACATCTGATGCGTTGAGCACTTTCACCTTTTCCCGGCACTTTCTCATCATTTTTGTCTCTGTGAGATCCTGAGACCAGCAGAGCCTGCTCTGGATTCTGCTGGCCAGGATTATAGATGAGGCCCAGGCTCCATCCACCACACATCCAGGCTAGGACTCGGGGCTGTCTTCACTGCGGGGGTCTGGGTCCCCATGGCAGTGCTCAGGGCTCACTCCAGCTCTGTGCTCTGGGATCACTCCTGGTGCGGTCCATGGTGGGGTGTGGTCCTTGTCATCCATGATGGTGCATGGCCCGGTTGGGTCATGGCCCATGGTGGCTGTGGTTGTTGGTGGGGTTTATGGCATATGGCAGGACACAGGGGACCTGAGGGTTGGAGACTGGAGCCTTTCTCACCCCCCTCAGGAGCCTTTTCTTGACCCTTTCTGCCTTGCTGCCCTCTGGGTGTCCTTAAAACACACACATTCTGCCCTGGAAGGCAGGGAAGAGGGCCCAGGTGTTGCCACTTCCAGGATGGATGCACAGCGCTCTGATCTGAGCCTGGCTGTGGCAAGGGCCTCACTGTCACGTAAGGTTCCCGGAGAGGCACCAGAGGCACCAGTGCACAACAGCCCCGTGTGGCCAGTCTGGTCTCCCACTGCCCAGGCATCTTGCTGGCACCCAGTTGGCCCGGCATGTGCCCCACAACCAGGGCAGCCCAACACGCAGCTCAGCTCTGAGGGGCTGTCTGGAGCCTGGCATGGGCACCACAGCTCTCTGCAGGTCCACGGCAGTGGTGTTAGGAGCTCCTGAGTGGACATGAGCACGAGGGTTTGTGAGCTCGAGGAGTGTGGGCATACGTGAGTGTGAGTCTGAGCTTGTGTGAGAGGCCGTAAATGTGAGAGACTGGGCGTGCGTGTGAGTGATGGAGTGTGGTGTGAGCTCTGAGTATGTACCGAGTGTGAGAGGGTGTGACTGAGTGTGAGGGTGTGAAGGTGTGAAGGTGATAGAAATGAGCCAGGATGAATGAAGGTGTGAATGTGTGTGTGTGAGGGAGAGTGAACATATATGAGTGTGAGTGAAATTCAGTGTTTTGTGTTTGTGGGCGAGTGTGAGGATGTCTGAGTGAGGGGTATGTGTGTAGGACTGTATGAGTGTGGGGTGTCAAGTGAGGGGGAGTGTTACCCCTGCACATCCAGGGTCCCTCGTACTAACTCACCCTCCTCCCACAGCTAACGCACCCCCTACGTCACCTGCTCTGGACCTCAGGACTTGCCTGGCACCTACATACTGCTCTTCTATACATGGCCCTGGTGGGGGGCTGTGCTGGTTGAAGCCTCTCTGGACACCCCTTGCCCTTCCTGGGCTCCCTATCCCCTCAGGACACCCTTGTCCAAGGCTTGCTGCCAGTTCAGTGCCTCCCCACAACCTTCTTGCCCTAAATATCGGCTGTCTCCCTATCTGAGCTGGCCCATTGCGCCATGTTCTCATCTGAGCCCTGTCACCAGGATTGCCCTCGCACCTGACTCGCATCTCCTTTCCTTGCAGCCCGAGAACCTGCAGAAGAACTGGCTTCGGGAATTCTACCAGGTGAGCCCCAGTGTTGGGCGCAAGACCCCATGTCCTGCCTGCAGGGCCAATGCTTGGACCTGGGATGACCTGAGGGCAGGGCTGGGAGAGGAGCCTGGTCTATCACTCACCACCCAGCCACTATGGAGCATGTCAGGCTGCTTCAGGGGCCATGTGTGGATAGTCACTGAGCGGTACATTCAAGCCACTCAGGAGGAAGGGACAGCCCTTCTTGGAGGCCTCACAGATGAGGAAGGTCAGAGGTCAGTATGTCAAGACAGAGAGGTCAGGGGTTAGTGCTCCCATGCCCATCTCTGAGGTCAGGGTTAGGTTCCCTTTCCCTCTTTGAGAAGTGTTCAGTACTTCAGGCCAGTATCAGGTGGTCCTGGGCCTGGAGTGTGGAGGCAGGTTCGTCGCACCTGAACCCCATGTGCCCCAAAGTCTTCCCTGCTGTGACCTTCACAGTCTTCTCAGATACAGGGCTGAGGCAGGCTGGAGCATCTGTCCTGTCCAGGTGCTGGTAGGCCCACCAGAACAGACCTGGGAATGCTGCCAGTGTAGACTGGGGCTTCTATCCCCACCTGCCCCAGTGCCCCCTGCTGGCCACTCTGTGGCCTGAGGTAGGACTAGTGCTGTCCTGGGAAACATCTGGGGTGACCTGAAAGCCTGAAAAGCAGGTATCACTCCTGTCAGGGGATTGAATGTGGCCTCGCAGGAGCTCCAGGGGCTGTGGGCACAGGACCCGACCCTCTCCAACTCTCCCCAGAAGCCTGGGCCACAGCCCCCAATGTCCGGCCTCAACTCCTTTTTCGGGCAAGCAGAGGCCCCTGCTGTGGCCTGAGCTATTTTTACTGCCGGGCGTGTGGGCCAAGTGCCAAGAGCTGTTTGCCGTGACAGCACGGCCAGAACCTCCATCTTCTCGGACATCTTGGCCAGGGATGCGTCTGGGCTCGTTTCCCTGCTACTCAGACTCGTCCAGGAGCTGCTGATCCAGGGATGCCTGCCCGGCTGGTACCCAGAGCCGGGGACCCCCTCAGCCAATTAGGGACTCCCGGGCTCCCGCCCACTGGAACAGGGGCAGACAGGCTCTGTCCACTGGGAATTACTGGCCGAGGAAGGGGCTTCCTGTTAAGCCATAGCAGCTGCAGAGCCCTCCCGAGCAGCAGGTTGGGGCCTGGAACAGCCACAGAGAACCCTGAGCAGGCCACTGCAAAAACCACATGTCTGTGGAGCAGGGCCATTGTGTCACTCAGGGATCAGTGTCCCACCACAACCTGCCCGTATGGAGCTAGCTCTGTGGTTTGGCATCAGGTGGGCACCAGGGACTGCACAGTCCTGAGCCCTTCTTTTATAACTTGAGCTCTCAGGACCACTGTGCCCCATGTCCCTGTTAGGTTCTTGCTCAGGAGCGCAAGCTGGGGATCCCTTCTGTGTTCTAGAGAGCCTGGTGGCCACGGGACAGCACTACCCTTCCCCCTGACCCAACCTGGTCCTTTCCCACCCTGATCCCACCTTACCTCTGTCCTGCCCTGACCCTTCCTGACCTCTTCCCTGACCCTTGACCTGTCCAACTGACCCCATCCTATGCCCTCTGCAGGTCATCCATACGCACATGCCACACTTCCTGGCCCTGCACTGCCAGGAGTTTGGGGGAAAGAACTACGAGGCGTCCATGGCCCATGTGGACAAGTTTGTCAAGTGAGTCTTACCAGGCACCTTCTGTGGGAGCTCTGGGATAGGTGGGAGCTCGAAGCAGTATGATTGCAGCAGTCAGGTGCCCATATGGGGGTGCAGGGGTCACTTCCAGGGTCACAGAGTGTAGGTCACAGTGCGTGCAGAGGTCATGCAGGTGCAGGGATCACATGGGTTCAAGGGCCATGGGGGGATAGGGGTCACATGGGAGTAGGGGCCTTAGGGTTCAGGGGTAACAGGGTGCTGTCCCCACCCTATCTTACTCCCAGACATGCTGTGGACAGTCTAACAGGGCTGCTGCCTATCCTTTGGTGTTGCCTGCTTCATCCCCAGGCCCCAGGGTACCTACCCCAGAAGTGTCTCTTTTGGACCCTCAGTGGCCCCTCCACTGACCCCAGGGCCAGCCCTGGGGGCACTAACCAGCCCCTTTCCCCTGCTTGCTTGCAGAGAGCTGCTGTCAAGCGATGCCATGAAGGAGTACAACAGGGCCCGTGTCTACCTGGATGAGAACTACAAGTCCCAGGAGCACTTCACAGTGAGTCCTCACCCTGCATCGGTCACTGTGCAGGGGGCAGGCTTCATAGCACCTGGAGGAGACCCTGGGAGGGACAGACAGGTGGGGTGAAAGTGGCCACGCCTGAGTTCCCTTACTGCCCCTGGACACCACCAGCAGTGGCTGAGGTGAGACTGTGTCATACACAGGAGGGCATTTCAGGGTGTGTGGAGCCTCACGCAGCAGCCAGAGTGGCACCGAGACTGAGTGGGGGCAGCCACATTGCAGGAACCAGAGACCATGTGTCTGTTGGCCTTTCTGTCTCCTGCTCTGCACCAGGAGGGCTGTGTAGCCATGGCCCTTGGACTCGTGAGTACTGTTAGCATGGCCTGGCCTGGCACCTTTTCCATGGCTGGTGTGAATCTCACACGCATCTCATGATTTCCACAAGTGTGTCGTCAGAGCAGAAAAACACAAGCACTTCTGGAACATTCTGAGATCCTTGGGCAGACAGGAAATGGGAGCACATCCCAGGGAAGGGCCGCAGGCCTGTGTCTTGGAAGCAGGCTCTCCTCAAACATGGTTGACAGGGTACTGCGAGGCTAGTGGCTACAGACAATGGGTCCTGGGTGTAAATTCACCCCATGCGCCATATCTCCAAGCCCAGGTGAATGAATCAGGGTCACACAGGAAACAATCCAGACCAGGCTGAGGGTGAAACACATTTAGTCTGGCACTCTTCTACCTAGCATGGAACTTACTGCCTGGCAGAACTACCATTTTTATTGAGTACAGAGATCACCCCTGGATGGGGCAATAAATCCACACGGGTTTGCAAGTAAGACTATCTTTGTTTTGGGTGAAACCAAGTTGTAAACAAACAGAACAAAGAAACTAGGAATAAGTTTTGTTTTAGGTAAAATAAGGTGTAAGCCAACAAATTCCCCTTTTTGTTCAAAAAAATTGAAGGGGACATAAGCCATGTTCTATTGTTCTCTACTAGAGGCAGGAACCCCAGATCAAAATTTGCAAAAGTGGTTATTTTGCATAGGCACAGTAAAAGTTGGTTGTAATAACATCAGATTTTAAACTGGATACATCAATCTCAAAATAATCAGCTTTTGTCATATCTTTTCACATCTCACAACACTTTTCATAGACTTCTCTGAACCTTTCTGCAGATACACTTAATTGCAATTGTTTTGTTTTGGGGTCACATCTGGCACCGTGCAGGGGTTCCTCCTGGCTCTGTGCTCAGAAATCGCTCCTGGCAGTCTCGGGACCATATGGGATGCCAGGATTTGAACCACCGTCCTTCTGCTTGCAAGGCAAACGCCCTACCTCCATGCTATCTCTCCGGCCCCAATTAGAAAATTCTTAAACATTCTTATACCAAGCACTGTAATACAAGTCTAGAACATTTGAGTTCCTTTTCATAAACTTCATTAAACAAAAATCACAAGAACATTTCCACAGGTATATAGAGTATGAAGATAAGTTTGCTAAAACATTCTTATAATGAGTACTGCTGATACTGTTAATAATAGTCTGTAATATCCAGGTTCCTTTTCCATCTACTTCTGTGGACAAAGAGATCAGAACACTTATGCAGACATAATTTGAGAATAAGTTGCTACATAAGATACACAATAAAACATCATAGCAATTGAGAAACATTCACTAGGATATCTGAGAACTTTCAAAACTCTAACATGCATTTTCCCAGAATTGTGAAAACAAATATTAAAGCACTAATGTTAGATACAAAATTTTCTGTTAGCAATGGGGCTTAGAACAAAAAAATAAGATCCGTACAGATATAACACAATTTAACTAGCAAGACAGTGACTGATGCAAATAGTCAAGAAATTTAACCTGAACCAAAGTTAAGATGCTGGAAGTTCTGAAAAACAGCTTCTCCTTTACTGGTCTTCAACTGGTCTTGGATCCTACATCTTCTCAATGTTCACCTTCTGTGTTAGGCTGCCAATGTCATCTGGGCTGGAATCTGGGTTGAGGAGAATCCACTCCTCTGCCTGCTACCGGTCCCTTTCCAAGGAGATTTCTTTCTGGCTTTTTTCCAATCAGTGACCTCTACTTCCAGTTTGGGAGGCTGTGGTCCTCAAAAAGGCACCTTTGATAGGAGAAAGGTCAGGTGGTTAGGCCTCTGAGGGGAGCTCCAAATTTCAGCTCTCCCCCCTTCATTTCTAGTGTATGTCCCACCTGAAGGAGCCTCCACCATGTTCAGAACAAACACCACATATGCTCTGGGCTCTCTGTTCTCAATCCAGCTTAAGAAAGCCATGACAAGCCACCTTAAGTCCGAAGCACTCACCGTTGTTGCAGTTTTCTTCTTGGGTCCAGGGTTTAAGTCAGTCCCTGTTTGGGCGCCAGTTGTAAAATCACCCCATGCACCATATCTCCAAGCCCAGGTGAATGAGTCTGAATCAGGGTCACACAAGAAATAATCCAGATCAGGCTGAAGGTGAAACACGTTTGGTCTGGCAGTCTTCTCCATAGTAACGAGCTCCTCCTGCCTGCCTGCCAGCACTACTGTTTTGAGTTTTAAGTACAGAGATTATCCCTGGGTAGGGCAGTAAACCCACCCAGGTTTTTTTTTTGTTTTTTTTTTTTTTTTTTTTTTTTTTTGGGCCACACCCAGTGATGCTCAGGGGTTACTCCTGGCTATGCACTCAGAAGTCGCTCCTGGCTTGGGGGACCATATGGGACACCGGGGGATCAAACCTCGGTCCATCCAAGACTAGCGCAGGCAAGGCAGGCACCTTACCTCTAGCGCCACTGCCCGGCCCAACCCACCCAGGTTTACTAGACAAGTTTGTTTCGGGTGAAACCAAGTTGTAAACAAACAGAAACCAGGGATAAATTTTGTTTTAGGTAAAATAAGGTGTAACCCAACATTGGGAGTCCTCACACACATGACACCTCCCAGTTCTGGGACCCCACACGCACATGTACACACAGACAAGCCAATGACTCTCTGTGTATACTTCCCACACAATCTTGCATCACAAACTTACTTCACACATGCCCACTCACTACATACCTGCATCACCTTGTTACGCATTGCATGTACCCACAATCACACACTTCCTGCACACCTGCACCACATACTTGTCGCACAATGCACTTACTATAAACATGCTCACTTACTACACTACGTGTGCACGTGTGTGAATTTACATGTATTCATACCACATGCGCAGTGTACTTATAACACGTGCATGCGTACATACTGCATCCATACATAGTACTTATGTGTGTACATACATTTACTGCATGCTTGCACCCTTCCTGGACACCACACACTTTTCCATACGAAGCCCACTAGTACACTATGTACTCCTGCTTAGACTCACCTCACAGTATCTCACTAACATGCTCACGCAGTCACGGATTTTCATTCACACATGCACACACAATCACTGCGTTCACCTAGTTAATGCATTTTATTCATACACACACAGTCATAGCATCTAATTCACGTACATACAGGGCCTCCACTCCTGTTTCCACGCTCTCACATGCGTCCCGAACTGGGCTGGCGTTCAGAGCTCACAATGCCCCCTAGGAACTGCTCCATGTCCCTGCTGAGGTCTTGGGTTCCTGGACTCTTGAGAGGAGTCCCGTGGCCAAGTAGGCAGATCAAACAGTGCCCGGGCCTGCTGCCCACCCACGCACAGGTCTGCTGTCTAATAAGGTGGCCGTGGCTCCAGTGGGGATAGTACTGCTAGGCCCCATCCTAGCAGGCAGGGTGTGGCCACCTAGAAGCTGGTATGGGATCTGCCTTCCAGGGGGCCCACTTCAGCCTGGCGGCCTCTGGTGGTCAGAAGGAGTGAGATTAATGGGACTGAGCGATATTTTTAGCTGACTGTGGTTCAAATAATAGGCCGTTAATTGAGAAAGGAAATTAAAATGAATTTGTCTTGTACATAAATGCTGTCATGCGCTCTAATAGGAACCAGACAATGGTGCCCTGTTCCCAGAAAGAGCTTGAACCTGAAGCTGCTCCTGGCAGCAGCCTGCTGGGGGTGGTGGTGCTGTGGGGCCACTGTGAATGCGGGGAAATTTCTGGGCAGGGATGTTGCACTACTAGAGTGTCATTGTGGCTAGAGGAGCTGCCTGAACTGCAGGGATTCCACCTGGAAGGGGGCCTGTGAGCCGGGCTGTTGCAGAGCCGCAGGAGGCTGCAGGGAGCAAATGTACCAGACGGTGGCGCCAAAGCAGCATCTACGTGGATATCAACGCTGAGGCGCCAAAACATTACTGAACCTTTAGACTAATTCTGGATAGTCCCTGGGAGAGTCCTGGTTCTGGTTCCGATGCCGTGGGTCCCGATGCGATGGATCCTGATGCTATGGTTCCATTGCAGTGGGTCCCAATAATGTGGGTCCTGGTGCTCTTGGTCCCAGTGCTTTGGGCATCAATGGTCTCTGGTCCTGATGTTGTGGGATCTGATGCTGTGAGTCTGGTGCTGATGGTGCCGTGGGTGCCAGTGCTCTGGTCCTAATGCTGTTGGTCCTGATGCTGTGGGACCCAGTGCTGTGCGTGCCTGTGCTCTGATCCTGATGATTTGGATCCTGATATTGTGGGACCTGATACTTTGGGACCTGTTGTTGAGGATCCCGTGCTCTGGTCCTGATGCTGTGGTTCCTGGTGCCAGTGGTCTGATACTTGTGCTATGGGCCCAGTTGCTGTGAATCACAATGCTCTGGGTCCAGATGTGAATCCCGATGCTGTGGTCTGGTGCCTTGGTACCTGATGCTTTGGGTCATGATGCTGTAGGACCTGGAACTGTGGGTCCTGTTGCTGTGGGTTCCAATGCTGTGAGTCCTAATACTGTGAGTCCTGGTACTGTGGTTCCTCCTGCTCTGGTCCCAGGCTTGTGGGTCTTGATCCTGTGGGTCCTGATGATGTGTTCCCAATGCTGCAGTTCCCGATGTTGTGAGTTCCGATGCTGTGGGTCCCTGTGCTGTGGGTCTCGATTCTTTGGGTCCTCTTGCTGTGAGTCCTGATACTGTGGATCCCGATGCTGTGGGTACCAATGCTATGTTGTCTATCTTGTCTTCTCCCAGTGTTCTGGGTCCTGGTGCTACATGGCCAATGCTGCTGGTCTAGCACCATTCTTGTGAGGTAGCCCACCGTGGTAACCTGGTGTTCCTCAGTTGTGCCCACTGAAGGTTTTAACCCTTCAGAACAGGCTGGGCAGGTCCCAGGACACTCAGCCCACTGGTAGCAATAAAGAGCCCTGTGGAGTACAACCCAGAGTGGCCCTAGGAGCTTCACTGCTGCCCTCTGTGCCCTGTGACCTGGTTACTTAGAACTGGGTAGTGCCCTCTGTGGTGCTGCCCTGAATAAGACCTAGCAATCCTGCTCATTGCCTGGCAGGAGCTGTGGAACACAACCCTTAACACTCAGGTGCTCCATGACCTTGGAAGCAAATGGGAGCCTCCTAGACAGGGAGGAGCAGAGGGGAGACCAGAAGCCTCAGCTGGACTCCTGCATGACTCCACTACCCAAGTGTCACCTTGACCTGCCAGTGACTGCTGCTCACTGAGAGCCTCAAGTGTTTTGCAGCTCATCTGCACTGCTGCCTCTGCCAGACAGTTCATGAACCATGTACCCATGGGCTCCAGTGCCCCTCAGGGTGGGCCTTCACTCCTCTTACTCCCATCACCTGTGACCCCCTTACTCTCCCACTCAAGACCCTTCACTCATAACCCTTCCATGACTCCACCATGACTTCTCACTCCCCTCACCCATAAACCCCTCACTCTCCCACCCATGACCCCTCAATCCCCACACCCATGACCTCTTACTCACTCCCTCTCACCCATGATCCCCCCCCCAGCCCAGTCCCTGCCAGTCCTGGGAAAGGTTTGGGAACCCTCTGGCCTGGCCCTGACCTGACCTGGGCACCTGCTACAGGTTATACCAGCAGCTGTCCTGCCCTTGAAGGCCTCCTCTGAGTCCTTAGGAGCCAGTAGGTCAGGGAAGTCGGTGGAATTTGCTGCTGGCCTGCGGAAACTCTGTGGTGGGTCCCCATGAGCGGCCTGGAGCCCCCCTTCCAGCCACCTGATGAAGTGAGGGCTCCAGATTGGTTTGAGAGTGAGCCCAGTGCCCCATCCTCGCGACTGGGCACACGTGGCGTCCTGTGGGATAGCGCGGTGTCGGGGCGGCCGTGAAGGTGAAGCTGTCGTATCGATCTTTTTAGCACTGAAATATGAGCCACTTTGCTCCACTCCCGCTGCTGTGATGTGAAAAATAATAACTCGGATCCAAATTAAAAACATCGATCGGGGAAGGTGCGGAAAGTAAATAACCCTCCAGAAGTTTCCGGGGCAGCCGAGAAATGGGGCTCAGCAATAAATGTGTCGCTCGCTGGGGCCCAGGGCTCCAGGCCTGTTTTTTCTTTGAATTGATTTTTCATTATTTACTTCCTAAAAGTGCTGGGACTCGAGCACACAGTGAGCCCCAGCATTTGGGCGGTGATTTCTCCCGGCTCCTGAGGCGCTGCTAATCCACTGCCTCATTGATTGATCGATCTTTGACTTGGTGACCCGCCCTGCCTTCTTCGGGGGCCCATCAGATCAGTCATGCTGGACTCCCCAGAGTCCCTCCCACCAGCTGCAGCTGGGGGACCCTGGCCCAAGTCCTTCCAGTGGCTGCCCTATGCACCAGGGAACATGGAAAGTCCACATGCCCTCACCCCCTGAAGCCCCCAGGCCATGGTGGAGACCAGGACCCCAGAGCTACAGGACATGGGGAAGCTTTGCCAGGGCCCCCACTGCAGGGCCAGGACGGCTAAGACAAGAGGCTGGTGGAGACAAGGCAGCTGGTGAATGTGAGTGAGCTATGCCTGGGACTTAGGGACTAGAGCCCCCACAGGGTCCTATGCCACTTCCTATAGGTAGGACAGTGGGCGGGGTTAGCTTGAGCAGGTCATGAGAGGATCTTCTGTGAGCAGGGCTAGTAGTGGATGTGTTATGAGTGGGTCTTCTGTAGGTGTGACCTGTGAGGGGCTGTGGGCAGGGTTAAAAGGCCTGTTGTGCATGGGCCTTGTAAGGGTAGGCGAGATCTGTTGGCTATGGGCGGAGTTACTGATGGGATCGTGGGCATGGCCTGTGGGACTCTGGGTGGGGTTATGTCAGGTTTGTGGGCGTGGCCTGTGGGGCTATAGGTGGGGTTAATATGGGCGTGTATCATAGGCTTGGTCTTTGGGGTTGTGGGTGTGGCTATATTGGTTTGTGTTTCTGTTTTGTTTTGTTTTGTTTTGGCTTTTGGGTCACACCCAGCAAATCTCAGGGGTTACTCCTGGCTCTCTGCTCAAAAATCGCTCCTACTGGGGCTGGGCGGTGGCGCTAAAGGTAAGGTGCCTGCCTTGCCTGCGCTAGCCTTGGATGGACCGAGGTTCGATCCCCCGGCGTCCCATAGGGTCCCCCAAGCCAGGAGCGACTTCTGAGTGCATAGCCAGGAGTAACCCCTGAGCGTCACCGGGTGTGGCCCAAAAACCAAAAAAAAAAAAAAAAAAAAAAAATCGCTCCTGCCACTCTCGGGGGACCATATGGGATGCCAGGTTTCAAAGCACCATCCTTCTGCATGCAAGGCAAACACCTTATCTCCATGCTATCTCTCCGGCCCCAAGTGTGGCTATATTGTGGTGATTAGTGGGACATACTGGTGGGCTTGGTCCCACTGACATGTTCTGTGTGACCTTCCATAACTGATCTCAACAGCCAAGCATGCTCATAGCCAGCTGACCACCTCCCAGGTCCTGAGAGGGCTCAGCTGGAGCTTCGCTTTCTCATGTGGTAACTGACATGTGTATCTCTTCCCAGGAGGAGAGCAATTGGGCATTAAGAGTCAAGAAATACCCCAGGGGCCAGCACAGTGGCGCAGCAGTAGGGTGTTTGCCTTGCATGTGGCTGGCCTAGGACAGACCATGGTTCAATCCCCCAACATCCCATATGGTCCCACAAGCCAGAAGCGATTTCTGAGAACATAGCCAGGAGTAACCCCTGAGCGTCACTGTGTGTGGCCCAAAAACAAAAAACAAACTAACAGAAATCCCAGTGATAATAGCATTGACATATGAGACTCTGTTGCATTAAGCCCTTTGGATAGGCTTTGATGGTGGTGGATGGTGATGAAGGCTAATGGAGGGGCCTTTCTCCTCCAGCCCAGGACCACGTGGCTCCAACCTCTTCCAGCCGGCGGGTATCTGGGTTTAGGAGAGCGGCAGGTAGCAAACTCACAGGCAGGCTTCTTCAGGAGATCACATCTTTATTTGCACTGGCCAACATGTGTGGCCTATATCTAAACCTATTTAAGCACATGCTATCCTGAGCTTGCCCTAGTCTTAGCTTCTTTCAGCCATCTCTCCTCCTGCCCTTTCTCCAACCTCCATCCATGCAAATCCCCTCTGCCCCTGAGGCCAAACCTTTTTGTTACCTACCAAAGACCCCGCCCAGACATGGGCAGGTCTTTCTTGTAAGTAAGGTTACACTGGACGATTGGGGGGGTGGGGTTACATCTGCCCCTTTTTTCTCAAATCAGATAAAAACAAAAGAGCTTAGGTTCTCTTTTTGTTTTCCTGGCTTCCGCCTATAGCCAAAGGCGGGTAATATTTCCATAGCAACAAGTTTAAAGTGAAAATTAACATATCACCCTTTTCCATAAACATACCTTTTCTGCAAAATACACCTGTAACTTAAAATTTTCTTAATACTTATTTAACCAAGCACTATCCTGGAACTTCCTAGTTCCTATTTCTTTTAATGCTATATGACCTTTTTCCTGGAACTTTAATGTTCCTATTAACCTTACCCTAAATACATAAGTACAGAACATACTTTTTTTTTTTTTTTTTTTTTTTGGTTTTTCGGGCCACACCCGTTAGATGCTCAGGGGTTACTCCTGGCTACGCGCTCAGAAATTACCCCTGGCTTGGGGGGACCATATGGGACGCTGGGGGATCGAACCGTGGTCCTTTCCTTGGCTAGCGCTTGCAAGGCAGACACCTTACCTCTAGCGCCACCTCGCCGGCCCCCAGAACATACATTTTGAAAACAGGCTAATATGTCAAAATACACAGTAAAACATTTTGCAATTGAGAACATTAACTATGGAAAACTATAAAGCACATTTAAATTGGCAAGAAAATGACTTAAATCAAGAGATACACCTGAAACAAAGTTATATGCAGGTGGTTTGAAATGAAAATTTTCAAGACTCTTCAGAAGAAATGACACCAACTCTCCCTGGGGAGTGCCATACTGCTGAGGGAAGGGGCACTGTGCTCACTTACAGATGAGCATCACATTCACGTACCCGAATGGCATCCCTCTAGCGTGTGGGCCAGGCACCACACTCACATACAGGGAGGCCATTGCTCCTAAGGTCTTATCCCCGGACTGAGCTGGATCTCTGCATTAGTGGCAGAATCCTGCCTTTCTGTAGTCCTCCATGGCTGTGCTCAGACCATCTGGGCACTTCCAGGTCCTGTACTGAGCAGGAGAGCATTGAAACAAGGAGGTTCCCTGGCACTGTCATTTGTTGTGGATCTGCAATGCCTATGGGCCAGTTATGGAAGCAGGGCCTGATGTCAGGCCAGGTGGAAATGTCTGGGAACTGTCCAAGTGTCCAAGTGCCATCAGGTCCCAAACAGCATCCCATAAGGCCACAATGTCCTGGGCTGGGAGATGCAGAGGCATCTAGAAAGGCCAAGGATGTGGGACTGTGGCAGCCAAGTTCTCCAGCTGAGATGCTCACCTGTATGGCTCTTCTGCCCCATGACCCCAGAACCCATTCCTGTATGTCAAGGCCCCTGCCTTCCTTCCCTGTCCCAGCCTCATTCCTTGAGGTCTCCCAGCACAGGAAGAAGAGAACCCTTCCCAGGTGGTCTGAGTGTCACCTCAACTCTCCCTCCAGTCTTAGAATGTCCCTCCCCAGAGCATGGCCCAACACACACAGCCCTGGGCATTGACACAACCTATACTTGCACCCAAATTGGCACCTGCTCAACCTGGCAGAGGGTCTGGTTAGGGTCAAGACGATCCTTGGGGACCCTTTCAGCCTGGCGCTGACACAGCTGTATCCCTCCTCCTGCGTCCCCCCGCTGCACCTGCTGTGTTTGACCACCCTTTGCTACCCCTTTCCTGGTCACATGCCACCTGCATCCAGGATTTCGAGTACCCCTCGGCCCCAATTTGGCTTTCAGGTGCTTTCGTCAAATGTGGCCAGACTGAAGGGCACATAACCCTGACCAGGTGCCCCTGAAGCAACAGAGTTGGGAGGCCATGGGCACTTGTTAGAGCGTTTAACAGAAGAATCACTGAAGCTGCATGTAGGGACAAGAGCCCTGGCCAGATGTGCTGTAAGTGAAACCTGGTTCCCATCTTGTGTCTCCCTGGGTCGCTGCTGCCCCGTTCTGTCTGGGGGGAAGGGAGGGGGTAAGCGGCCAGCAGACAGGTCTCCCAGAGCTGCAGTGGTCAGGTGCAATTGCAGGAAGGTTGTTCTCCCGAGACACTGTCCTCTTGCAGAGCTGTGGGATGGTCCCCACTGCCCCACCACAACAGGACAGGGAGCATGGGTTTGCTAACACAAGAACAAGGTCCTCTCAGCCCAAAGCTTCTGGACCCCAAAGGCCACAGCACTTCCGAGAGGGGCAGAATCAGGTCCGTCCACACTATAGAGACAAGTCATACATCTCCTTGTGTTTGTGTCAGAGCGAAACCAGGTCTTGGGGAGCCACACACTGCTCCCCACTTGCCAGAACTGTGTATGTTCGATGTCTGCTGTGTGAACTATGCATGTGCAATATCTGCCTCCATCTGGCTGGGCTTCGTGGTCCCCTAGAGCCTTCTCTGGCCCCTGCAGTGAGCCACGCCCTTGTCTGCCCTCAGCCCTGTGCTTGTCTCCCACCTTGCATCTGCTGGTTGTTCACATGCGTCTAGCGCAGTCACTGGCATCCGTGTCAGAGCCACAGCACCCAGGCAGTGTAGGGTTACAGCATTGCTTGTGGGATTTTTCTGTCTGACAGAGAACAAGTGTTGGGCACAGTGTGCAGGGCCAGGGAGCTGGGTCCCCTGAGGTACACTGGGAAGGCGCCTCGGACACTGGGCTGGGCCGGAAACATGCAACCTCAGCTGCCACAGCCACTTAAAGGGCTTCAGCAGGGCAAACCCGACGCAGCCTGCCACGGCTCCTGAGCTAAGTGTTTTTACCAGCTGACCTTGTTCGAGGGCCCCCCTCGTTCTCATCTATTATCACAGTAATTGAGTTTGTAGCTGCAATTAGATTTCTCCAATTGCGTTATCCTCTTTAGAAATTGGATCGGCACCCCCCCCTCTGCGGGTGGAGGCAGAAGTTAATCCGCTTTGCTCAAACCTCGGGTGGCCCTGTACGGCCGCATCAGGAGGCTCCGTGCCCGCCGTCACCCTGGACACCGTGTAATTTCTCCTCAATCCCTTGTGCAAATAATGACATTTGAATCGAGCATTAACAGGCTTAATTACTTTAAAATTGTCGTTTTAATTTACACTGATATAGTATTGATCACACAAGCAGAGATTAAGCTGTTCAGTGGAGCGGCTGATGGGGAATTAAACGTGGAAGGGCCCTCCAGGGGCCGGCCACCGGGCGCAGACGGAAGAGGGATGGAGAGCCCCGGTAATGAAGTGCCGGCATGCGGCGGCATGAATCTCGGCGGCATGCGGGGATGATGGCACTGGAGAGGTTCAGGTTATTCATTCGCTGCCATGCCCTGACTCTCCGTCATCTATGCACTCGCCCATCTTTATTTATCCAGCAAATTCCCTGGCACTGACCTTTTTGCTAAGTACGTTGAGCCTAGTTGGAGAGATTTTTAGGGTGCAACTTTCATAAGTTACCCCTCCCCATTTCTTTGTTTGTTTGTTTGTTTGTTGTTTTGGGGCTACACTCAGCAGGATTCAGAGGTTACTCCTGGCTCTGTGCTTAGGAATTACTCCTGGCAGGCTCAGGGAAACCTATCAGATACCTGGGATCAAACCCAGGTTGGCTGTGTGCAAGGCAAATGCCCTCCTCACTGTGTTATCGCTCTGACCCCCTCTCCCCATTTTTTTGGGGGGGGGCCACACCCGGTGACGCTCAGGGGTTACTCCTGGCTATGCGCTCAGAAGTCGCTCCTGGCTTGGGGGACCATATGGGACGCCGGGGGATTGAACCGCGGTCCGTCCTAGGCTAGCGCAGGTAAGGCAGGCACCTAACCTCTAGCGCCACCGCCCGCCCCCCCCCCCACTCCCCATTTTAAGTAATGACAAGAACAATTCATTTTCTTGAGGTTTGGATTCAGCCTGTGGGGAACTGAGGTGGGGTAAGGACGGCAGGGACCTACCACCACAACTGTGCTGCCCATATGCCCACACTGACACAGCTCTGCCACCAGACCTGCCTTCTGGGCAGAGCTCTGGGGCTGGTGACCCTGCAGTGACATTTCTTCTCTGAGCTCCACTGGGAACCCCTGTGGTTCGGTAAATGAGCCATGGCAAGGCCAGTCTGGAGCACTGTGTGGTGAGGTACTTGTGAGCCCAGAGCCCTTCGAAGCCAGGGTCCAGGCAGTGCTCCAACACCAGTGTGGGTCAGTGGAGCTGCGGGGGATGGTTAGGATGTGGCAGTGATGAGCACCAGGCTGAGGGTGGGGACCCGAACACAGTGCTTGCTAACACTGTGACCTGAGACTTCTTCAAACCCATGTGGCAGGAAATCAGTGTCCAACTGTGCTCTAGGACTGACCTCTGTGGGAGCACCCATGGCAGGGCCCTGTGGTACTGTGTCCAGCAGTCATGATGGGAGATGCCACTACCTCCTTCCATCGGGGTTGGGGGGCACAGCAGAGTAGCCAGTTATCGTTGGATGGGAGAAGCACCTAAAGGGCAGGTCTGGCTGAAACTCACTGAGGCACGAAGGAGGGGGGCTCGGGAGACACTTTAAGTTGGTAGAAGGAATCCCAGTACCTGAAGAGGCATAGAGAGTGTGCTGGGAGGTGAGCTCCAGCGCCTGGCATCCTCCCAGTCTAATCGGAATTTAAAAATCAATTAAGCTTCCAGCCGCATCATGACTGTCCAGGTCCCTAATGGACAATGTTTTGTAAACAGCCTGTGTCGGTGAGGGGCCTCCGTGAAGCTCCTTCCTAATCACTCCATCCGCCATGCATATAGCCCAGTGCCCGGAACATAGTGAGGATGAAATGGTAATTGAAAAGCTAATGATTTTTACAAGACAAAAGATAGAAGTCAGGGCTGCTTTAATTATGATGCAAAACTCTCCACATAATTTAATCGGCATAAAAGTTTATTGATTTACTTTTGCAACAGTTGAGACGAGGGGAAATGCAACTGAATCGGTTTTGTAATCGCAGTGGTTGGCACTGAGGTGATCTCCCTTGCTTCCCACTCCCGAGGCACTTTCTGTTTGCAAAGCATCACTCTCCTGTGGGTCTCGGCCCAGAGCCAAGGTATGTGTGTGTGAGCTGTTCCGTGCGTGCCCAGATGCTGTCCCTGGTACTGCTTCTATCCCCTGCTTGACCTCTCTCAGCTCTGTGACCCAAAGCGGTGCCCAGAAGTTACGGGAGGTGGGGACACAGTCCCTTTGGTGCTACCACCTGCTGCTCTCTGGTCTGCTGTAGGCCCAGCTGCCTTCGGGCACCCAGATCCCCAGTGAGCTCATCCCTGTTCCTCTTTCATCCTCATGATGCCTGGTGGTAGACATTGCTTGGCCCTGGTATGCTGGTACCTGCAGGACAGTGATTGACCTGGGAGAGCTGGGCAGAGGGTCCTGACCACTCTACAGGACCCTCCACATGCCCATGGCCACTCCACCCAACATCTGTATCCACACCAACCATGTCCACACAGACTGTCGGTGCCAATACTGATTATCCACTGACTGGCCACACCAATTGTGCTCAACGACTGCCTACACTGACAGTGCCTACACTCACTGCTCACATCAACTGTGCCCACACCCACTGTGCCTACTGACTGACACACCATCTGTGCCCACTGAATGCCTACACCAGCTGTGTCCACCATCAACTCCATGCTCAGCCCTGCTCTATGAGCTCTGTGGCTGCCTGCTGGACACTCAGCTCTGTGGCTGCAATTGGACACTCAGGAAGCCAAGGCCCTCCCTGCCTTGACCCTTCACTGACACAGCTAGCCCCATTTCCACCTTTTCCAGGCACACCTCTAGGGCCCACCAGCTCCTTCGGCAGCATCTTGCTATGCCAACCTGGGACCTGGTTGGTGCCACTCAGCCACCTTGGCCCTGCATGCAGCTTCCAGCCCGGGGCTGTGGGTGTGAGGAGGGCCTGGACCACAGCCCCTTCCTAACAGTCCACCTTCTCACAGTCCTTAGGCTGCCTCAAGACATCCTGTCTTATGTCCTGTGTGATGAGAAATGGTCACTCACAGATTAATCTACTGGGATTTATGGGGCCACAGGCAGCACAAAGTGGCCGCGGCCTGATGTGCCTTCTTTTGAGACGACTTGTGCTTTGAACTGCTTTGAGCAGCTGAGTGACCTTGGCTGGGCTGCCTAATTGGGGGCACACGGCAGGGCCATGACAGGGCACAACCCCCCCATGTAGGGCCTGCGGGTCCCTGGCACACGCTTCATAAAGCGACCCGCTCTCAGTAGAATGTTGTTAGCTGAGAGTAGATGAGGGCGATGGACAGGCAATTCCATTAACCGCTTTGGCCGCTGTCAGCCACTGACCAAATGAAATTACAAGCATCTGGGGTGGGTGGCGGGGGTGGGGGCAGAGGGTCAGATGCTCGGGGCCGCCAGTTTCTGTTAACCCCCCAGATATGCATTGGTGCATCAAGACTTTGTGAGGAGGTCAGCACTTGTTGGGGACACTGCCCAGGGTTGGGAGAACCGGGACGGCTGGTGGCCACGGGGCAGCCTGCAGAGGCTGCGCTGCCTCATCCAATTAGCCTGTAGCCGTGAGAATACCTTACCAGAGAAGATCAATGAAGGCCCCATTGATTGAAACAAAAGCTTGCTTTCATTTGTTATTGTTTGTAATCTAATGAGTGTTAGAGTCACTTTGCTTTGATTTATTACTCACTCTCTTAAATTGTCTTAAAGCCAGGAATCTGGTGGCCACTTTTGTGAGATATTTGCTCCCTTCCTGGAGAAAGGGGTGCTTTTTTTTTTTTTTTTTCTTTTTCAGTCTTGCTCAGTTCCTAGGAGCACTGTGCAGGAGTCCTGGGGCATCAGCCAGGCTCACTGCAGGCTACAGCTCTTGTGGCCCGGACTTTGCTCTGTGTTGGGGCTCCAGAAGGATGAGTCCCAGGTGCAGCCTCTTGGTAACCAGTTGAGAGTGCCCAGGTACAGTCTGGAAGATGCCCTGTGCTGGCAGTCCCGGACTCTGCAAAGCAGGACTGAGGGCTGCTCAGAGGTGACAGGGTTCCTGCCTCCTGCAGAGGGGTCGTGTGAAAGGGGGAGCAAAAGCAACCTTGCTGGGGTGGGGGAGAGCAGGTGTGAGTGTAAATTCCAGGTGCAGACTGAGTAGAGCACTGCAATTTGCAGGGGCACATCTGTGCATCAGGATATATATTCCCCGCTGGATAAAGACTTGGTGATCGACCCTCAACCCCAACTGTCCCAGGGTGTGTCCCCTTGCAGGAGAGAGGTGGCAGGGTTCCACTAGCATTGGGGTCCTTGACGTGAGTAGGGGCTCCTCCAGTGCCAGTCCTGGTGCTGACCTAGCACTGATGGAGAGGGAGAGAACTCAAGACTGCTACTGGGGGCCAAAGCGATACCGCAGTAGTAGGGCGTTTGCCTTGCACGCTGCCAACCCAGGACGGACCCTGGTTCACTTCCCTATCATCCCTGAGGCTTCCAGGAGTGATTTCTGTGCACCCTACCAGGAGTAACCCTTGAGAGCCACCAGGTGTGACCACCAACCCCAAAAAATAAAACTGCTGTTGGACTGAGTCCTGCCTAGAGGCCTACACTGAAAGCTACGCCTCACTGCCGAGCCTGGCTCTGACCATGCTACCCTTCTTCCTGGCCACACCCATCCAGTTCTCAATTCTGACCCCTCCCACCCAAATGCTGAACATACCCACCCTCATTTCTTTTTCTTTTTTTTTTTTTTTGGTTTTTGGGCCACACCCGGCGGTGCTCAGGGGTTACTCCTGGCTGTCTGCTCAGAAATAGCTCCTGGCAGGCATGGGGGACCATATGGGACACTGGGATTCGAACCAACCACCTTTGGTCCTGGATTGGCTGCTTGCAAGGCAAATGCCGCTGTGCTATCTCTCCGGGCCCCTCACCC
Organism: Suncus etruscus; assembly: GCF_024139225.1. NCBI lineage: Eukaryota > Metazoa > Chordata > Mammalia > Eulipotyphla > Soricidae > Suncus > Suncus etruscus. Next base: position 72,025,496 of record NC_064864.1, read on the forward strand.
TCATTTCTGACTATGCCCACCCTCTCTGCTGGTCACATCCAGTCCATCCTCTGACCATGCCCACCTTAGTCCTGTTCCATTTGCCTCTGATCAGTCCCAGCTTCACCCCAAGCTTGCTACTGACCATTTAACCCAGGACTCAGTGTGCAGAGATCCTTGATAATCCCCTTCCCACATCATCGCCTCCGACAGGTTGGGAGGTTTTGGCGTGTGGTCCACCATGTGCAGTGCTCCCAGATTCCTCCTGCCTCCCCCAGAGGATCCCAGTCTGTGCACATGCTGCCAGCCATGGTCACCTGTGCTCAGGGCTGTCAGCTACTCCCTCAATGAGCCTTACCCGCATGGGACACTGCATGATGCCCTCCTGCACCCACCTGCACTCTCACTGTGGCCCTGCACCCCCACAGGATCCCGCTGGCCCTGGCAGGTGGCTTGTCCATGCTCATGGATCCTGGAGACACATCGGGTTCTGAGAGAGGCTGCTGTGACATGGGCAAGATGGTCCTGGGCCCAGTCACTATAGTGATCCAGACCTCCACCCGAGCAGTTCAGGAGAGAGAGGAGAGTGAGGGGGGTAGAAACAACATTGTATTTTATTTTTGGGCTTCATCTCCTGAAATCTGCCACTGTAGAGGCTGGGGAGGGGGGAGACAGACAGACAGACAGACAGACAGACAGTCAGACAGAGAGAGATGTCACAGGCCAGAGAGTGCCGGGATAAGGAGGATATAGATCCGGTTAGAGAGGAGGATAAAGGCAGAGCACACAGCATCTTGCCAATGCTTTTATCTCAGGCCAGGGGAAGTGGGGTGTTGGGCTGTGCCTCTGGCCCCTGATGGGATGACTGACTCTGCTCTGGCCTCTACCCTGCCCCTCCACCCCCCACCAACTGGCAGGCTTTTATTAAAAACCTGGACAGTTATGGGGGGGGGTGCTGTCCAAAGGGCATGTCCAGGGGCCATGTCCCAGTCCAAGTATCATTACAAGATGGCACCATTACCTCCCAAAGATACATTAAGCAATTTACTTAAATACATCTACATTAAATATATCAACAAGCCATGTCAGCTCCAGTGTCCAGTACCTACAAGAGTCAGGCACCTACACCAAACCAGGCCCCTGTGTGTACCCTGCCCAAGTGGGCAGCAACATCCGTCTGGCTGGAGATGTGGTGATAAGGGTCCCAAGGAACAGCGGTTCTTTCCCAGAAGATCAGCAGGGACCACAAAGGCCCTGCCTTGCCCTACCTTCCTGGAATAGTCCCAGAGCAGTCCTGTGGCCGGCCTGTACCAAACCCTCTGGACTGGTACCCTGGAGCCAGCCTTCTGCTGCCCTGACAGCCCTGGACCAGGAGGCAAGTCCTGGGCCACCCTCTTGCCTGGGGTTGGTGCCCCTGAGCCCAGGTCCCTGGAGGGACCTTGGAGGCTCCATCCCGATGTAAAGAGCTGGCTGGAGGGTTCTGCAGTGGGACTCGAGGTCTGGGTCCTAGGGCCCAATTCGTTTCCCGCAGCCCAACCACCTCTCTCACCAGTCTCCTTTCTGTCCTCTTCTCTGCAGGCTCTTGGAAGCTTCTATTTTCTCCATGAATCCTTAAAAAACATTTACCAGTTTGACTTCAAAGGTAAGAGCTGTCCTCCAGGCTCTGCTGGGGCCCATCGTTGTCACCTGTCTGGGCCCCAAAGGAGCAACAAGTTCTGTCTCACTGCTGCTCCCTCAGGCTCTGGGAAGGTGCTTAGCCACGGGGTCCCTGAATGTGAGGAAGTGGGACAGGCCTGCAGTTCCAAGGACACTTGGGGCCACTGTCCTGGCTCTGCAATCGACCCCCTCCCCCAGGTCCCCTCCAACATCTATGAATCACCAGAATACATTCGTCATAAAGGTCACTCAAGCTGTAGTGACCATGGAAGGGACAAGATTCCTCCCTGTTTGTCCAGCCTCAGTCTCTGTCCCCCGAGCTGGAGGGCCACACCTCAGCACCCCATTGACTTGGGAGGGAGGTGGCTCCAGGCACCAGACTGAGGAGTGTTTACTGTTCCCCCTTCATTCCTGAAACCTTGGGTGGTGCCTGGTCACCGAGACCTCCTTTGGCCAACCCTTTGTCCCCAGCAGTGCTGCTCAGGGCCCACGGGGGTTATGACCAAGACCACAGGGTCCACCATAAGGGAGCTGAGGGCTTTGAGCATTGCAAGAGTGGCCAGTGGGGTCCTTGCCTGCCCCCCTAGGCTCTGCTTCTATTGTGCTCATACAGGAGACCGCCAGAGTGTGTGGGAGGAGGTCATACACCAGGGGACCATGCCCAAAGGGAGTAGTCACCTCTGGTCACTGATTCCATGGGTTGGGGACTCCGGCTCAGAGCACTCAGGAGATGCTAGCAGGCAGCAGTGTGTTGACTGCTGATGGGGGTGTCAACCACATTGACCTGGATTCACATAAGACCTGAGTGATGCCACGTCCAGTGAGGCAGAAATACATTCATGGTCAGCCCTGCACCAGGTGGCCCAGCATATGGGGTAAAGACCCAAGTGTGAGGTTCTGGGGCCACCGCAAAGAGATGGGCTCTGGGCATAGGGTCTGCCAGCCCCTCCAGGGCTGCTGCATGTTCATAGCACCATCCTCTTTTCCAGCCAAGAAGTACAAGAAGGTGACAGGGAAGGAGATCTACTCGGATACGCTGGAGAGCACAGCCATGCTGGAGAAGGAGAAGTTCCCGCAACATTACTTCCCCGAGGTGCGCACACCCCATATTCACAGGCCTGGTCCATCTCCCTGGCATGGGCCAGCACAGACCATCAGGGCCCGGCACCCGCTGCACCCATTAGACACTCACAGGACCTTGGACTGGGCATTTAGACCTCAAGACTGGACATTCACAAACCAGGACTGGACACTCAGTGGCCCCCAGAACTAGACGCTCACAGACTGCCAGGACTGAATATTTAGAGATTCTGGGACTGAACACCCACAGACACCCAGAACTGGACACTCAGACTCCAGGACCGGGCACTCATAAGACCACCTGACTGACGTTGCCCTAAACACCATCACGGTGTAGTACCATGTCGTCCCCCCACCCCTGTGTCTAGTCACTTGGCTCAGCTTCCCCCTTCCTGCTCAGACTTAGCGCCTTTCCCAGCCCCTCCCACACTTGTCCCCTCACACAATCAGAGCCGCAGACCCCCCCCAAAGTGTTACCCATGCCCCTCAGGGACATACCTATCTGACCTGGCCGTGCAGGGCTGCAGCCAGCCTCACCACAGCGGGTATGTTTGGGGGGCTCGTTCCAGGCCAATTTCCCCTTTCATTGCATCGCTGAAGTATAATCTAAATGTAATTACCATGATGGAGACGTAATGCAAGCCCTAATAATTACAGCCCCGGCGCACAGAACTAACAAAACTTGCTCTTCAGATTTATGGCTGCTCCGGGCTCGGGATGGATCTGAAATGCCACCGCTGGGAGCAGCTCTCCAGACAAGTCAGGCCATTTTTAAAAGGCAGATTTGTGTAGTCGATCAGGGTGAGGCACTTTTTTCCTCCTGGCCGTAGTGAGAAATTGGTTGTTCCCATAGATCATGGTCCTCCAAGCTCTTATGAAAGATGAATTAATTCCACTAATGCTCCGAAGCAGGCCTTTCACGGCACAGCGGTGTGGTGGTAACCTTCCTGCAGCTCCTCCTTTCTCCGCGGTGATTGATGCCGGCCTTTAGTAGATGAAAGCGCCTGTATTCGCAATCCATCTGCTGCTAAAGGAATTCCATTAACAGGGCCCGGCGCAGGGACTTAATATTGTGAGGCGAGCACTGCGCCCCTGCGCCCGCGTGAGGCGGTGTCTGTGCGAGCCATGGTCAGCTTGCTCGGGGTTGGCCGGGCTCGCAGGGGTTGGACAGTGAAGTCCGGGGACTGGACAGAGGTTCCAGCCTCTGAAGAGCACCATCTGCTGCTCTGGGCCAGCTGAGCTCCTGTGAAGAGACCCAGCTCCCACTCTAGGACACAGGCATTTTCAGGGCGGTGGATGGCCATACTCATGCATGTGCGCAGATGTGTGCACTTGGGCTGGCTCTGCACATGGTGCTAGTACAGATATGTACCGTTGCACTGTTCCTTGTGTGATGTGTGCTCACATGTGTTGTGTGTGGTACATACACACCTGGATCTGCATCATGGTACACACATGCATTTGCTTTGTGATATGCATGTGCTGTGAACACAGGTATGACATCCAACTGGCCCAGCTCCTGACCTTTGGGCCACAACGCTGCCTTCCTTGCACTGGGTGACCCGGCAGGGCCTGTCTTCACTGAGGATCTCCCTGTTTGGAGGTCTGGGCTGGAAGGTCGCTCAGTGCCAAGCTGTGTGGCCGTGTCATGCTCTCTCCTAAGGGGCCTTTTATTTCTGGGGACCGTTGGCAGCTGCGTGAAGCCCTTGTGCTTGGAGCCCAAACTCAACTTTGGGGATCATACTGGGTGGGGTGGCACTGGCTCAGCTGCTCCTGATCCCAGTGGGAGGCCCCAGGCCCCTGAGACTCAGCTCCAAGTGCCAGAGCCTGGGACAACACGTTCCTGGGGGCTGAGGAAGTCTATGTGTTTGTATAGAGGCACCCACAGCCCACTGTGGGGTTCAGGCAGTGTCACATCGGGTGGACCCTGCACCTCTTGGGCCTACGCCTGAGCATGTCCTCCCTCCCTGGAAAAGCCAGGAGCCATTCCCCAGAGTCTCTCATGGGTGACCAACACAAGACAGGTGTCTCGTGGCACTGGACCTAGGGATGCCAGGATGGGGTCCTGGGAATTCACTGGACAGGAGAGGACAGGCCAGAAGGTGCAGGGGGATGTGGGGAGCTCATATTCTGCAGGTGATGGTGGCCTGATTGCAGGGACTGAGATTTCAGGGGGTGTCTGGGGTGGGGCAAACTCCCCAACCTCTAGAGCAGCCCTGAAGAGCCAAACAGGAATTCCACCTCCTGTTGGGTCTCACACCTTGTCCCACGGGTTCCACGTCAGACCACCTCTCCCCTGCCAGCCCTGCTCTGCCTCTGGGACCCACCGCAGATATCCCTGCTCACAGGCTGCACCCCAGGGTTCTGCATGGGGTTCTCGTCCCCCTAGAGGGTGTCCTGCGTGTTCATTCACCGCCTCAGCCCCGAGTTCTTCACACCTGCTGGGAGGGCACTCTGGTAACCAATGGGTGAGAGTGAGGCCCATACCTGTGTCTCCATGGCTGGTGGGGGTGTCCCATGTCCACAGCCTGTTATTTACAAGGTCTCTTCTTGCTTTCCAGTGCAAATGGTCCAGAAAAGGTTTCATCCGGACGCGGTGGTGCATTGCGGACTGGTGAGTGCCCAGGGTCTTGGTGCAGAGCATTTGTGGGCAGGGTCAGTCCCTTCTCTGTGTATGGAGGGGGGGGATCTTGTCCTGCACCTCTGTGTGTTCTGGAACCGTATTTGCCGGCGTATAAGACGACCCTTGAGCCCACGAAAAAACTTCCTAAAAGTCGGGAGTCATATTATATGCTGGTATACGGCATGCTGAAACTTGTTTCAGCTTCAGGGACGAGTGATCCGCACCCCTCTTACTTTTAAGAAGTTACTTACTTGGGCCCGGAGAGATAGCACAGCGGTGTTTGCCTTGCAAGCAGCCGATCCAGGACTAAAGGTGATTGGTTCGAATCCGGGTGTCCCATATGGTCCCCCGTGTCTGCCAGGAGCTATTCTGAGCAGACAGCCAGGAGGAACCCCTGAGCAACGCTGGGTGTGGCCCAAAAACCAAAAAAAAAAAAAAAAAAAAAAAAAGAAGAAGAAGTAACTTACTTTTAAGACTTTTAGGAACTTTTTCAGGGGGGGGGGGGGTTGAAGGGTCGTCTTATACACCGGCAAATACGGTAGGTCCCTGGAGGAGCATACCGAGCGCCCACAACTCTCTCCTGATGCTCAGGAGTGGGGGATGGGAGAAAAACCTGCTCTCTCCCAGGGGCATCCCTGAGAGCTGAGGATGCAGGCAGCCACCGGGCAGCTCCAGCCAGGTTGTGTCCCCTCTCCTACAGTGCCTTCGACCTGGTGAACATCCACCTTTTTCATGATGCATCTAACCTGGTAGCCTGGGAGAGCAGCCCCTCTGTGTACGCCGGCATCCGGCACCAGGCGCTGGGCTATGTGCTCGACAGGTAGGCCCTGCCCTCAACCTACCCGTGCCCTGCCTCCCTCCTATCTCTCTTTCTTCCATGACTGGGTGGGCGCAGGAAGCTCAGCCTGGGTAAATATCTGTGGGGTCCCTGCTGTAAAGCGCGGCTGCGTGCAGAGTTGACCAGTGGAGTACCTGGACTGTCCACATTTCTACTCAAGCTTCACGTGCCGGTGGGGGCATCAGGGCGGGTGCTGGGCTGGGACCGCCCACAGAGCTGCAGCCGTGGGGGGCCCCATTTGGTGTGCCCCACATTCCCAGGAGGCATGGGGGGCGCCCAGCCAGCCGCAGATCCGGACCTCCGGGCGTGTTGAGCACACAAAAGGCGGCTCTGTGGGCGCGAGAATGTGGCCGCCTTTCACGGTCCGCATTCTCCTGCCAGGGGACAATGCGCGGGGCTTTGAATGGGCGCTGCCACCAACAGTGCCCATTCAGGGCGCTGGGAACCTCCACGGCTTTGTGTGCAGGGACAGCGCAGGGCCCCCAGGGAGGGCCGTCAGCCGGGGGTCTACCACCCTAGTTCGCCGTGCCTCTGCCATTCTGTCCTGCAGGGAGGGGCGCCCACGTGCTCAATCACAGGCCCTGCCACGTGGGGGCCCTGCGCCCGGCCGATTTGGGCACACTCGCTGGAGCCTCTCAGGGACTTGCACCCTCCTCACCTGCTCTTGTTCCTGCCTAGGGCACATCTTCCTTGCATTTTGCTTTTCCCGTTCTCAAAGGGGAAGTGGGGAGAGGAGCTTGTGTGGGACCTGGTGAGGGCACCCCAGGCACCTGCAGGACTTGGACAGCAACAGAGCCTATGACTGAGCCTGCAGTCCTGTCCCTCCATTTCCCCTTTCCTCTGTTCCCACCATCAGTCTGGTCCTCCATCTCTCCATCCCTCCAGCCCCGTTCCTCTGCACCCTGTCCTGATGGTCCTGTCCTCTGCACCCTTGTCCCTCCAAGCCCAGGCCCAAAGCTGTGAGGTCTCCCCGCAGATTTGCTGTGAACCAGCATTTTTCCACAGTTGACAGGCTCTTCTGTCTCCCCTTTGAAATGTAGCCAGGCTAGTTCAACAGAGACATTTTACATCACAACTGTGAAATCCGAGCACAAAGCTCCCCTTTGTCCTTGTCATCCCCTCACAAACACAGACCATTGTCACAGCCCGAAGTTAATTTGATCAACATTGGGACATTTAACTTTTATGTCCGGTCAAAAGACTTGCTTCATGCTCGTTTGGGGCATTCAAAGGAAACGATAGCCAGAAAAATAATGTTGCCGGCACAATCAGGAGCAATTAGTTTCCCAGGGAGGGGCCTCTCCCTGGCCCCCTTTGTCATGGGGGCACCAATCCATCAGCTGTCAATGCTCAAAGGCCCTGCCCCCCTGCACGCCTCTGAGGCCCTTCCCAGATCCCTAGGTCCTTGCTGAATGCAGAGGAAAGGGCGTCCAGGCAGCCAAGCACAAACACACACTGCCTCTGCCCTCCCACCTACAGACACACATCTTGCCCTGCACGCCAGCTTCTGCGTCTGCCCAGCCCGTAAGGTTCACCTGTGTGTGTAGGCGGCCCTGAGGTCTCATGTCCCCAGCACATTCCTCCTGAGGCACTCAGCTGCTCTTCTCGGGACATCCCACATGCTTTGAGGGAGCCTTCTGAAGCTTTTGGAATTTCTGACACTGTGACCTCCCAAGTTAGATTCTCCGTAGTGATTCCCTAGGTCCTGTCAGAGATGTTGGGTGACATTCCTTGCCTCACCTCTTCCCGAGACTGTCTGCCACTGCCCTGGTTCCTACAGGTCCTAATGTCCAGTGTGGGGCGTGGGCCCAGGATGGCTCCGGGAGATTGGGTACAGTCTACTGTGACCCCAATGGTCCTCTGCAACCTACCCCACACCCCTTTCCCTCCAGTCCCAGGATGTCTGCCCTGGGGACACTATCAAGTTCATAGTCCCCACAGTGGAGTTGGGCACTACCCTTCACCCGCCTGGACACAAGGGAAGCAAGGGCAAGTGTGGGCTCCCACATTCATGGGGCCAGTGAGGCCATGGCAGCTGCACTGTCCCTCATCCCCCAGTTCCAGGTGCCCAGGTTGGTCTACACAATTGCTGGGACATCAGGGAGGCATTGGCAGCTCAGACCACTGTCCCTTGCTCAGGGGCCTCTGGGACCCCTTCCCATGTGAGGGACAAGTCAGGGAAGAGCTCGGCCCTCCCCACCAGGGCTGCATCCCCGCCATGTGCTGTCCCGGTGCCTCCGCGGGCCCTCACGTCGGCCTCCTGTCATAACAGGCTGTTTGCAAGGCTTAAAAAAAATGGATTTTTATGGCTCTTCTTGTAATTCTCGTTTTGAATCAGGCACATGGTATTGATGGGCCGCCTGTTTAATCATAATAGCCACTGACAGGGTAATTAATTCTCAAACAGCCCCTTTTCCTGCCGCGCTAAATGGCACTATGTGGGAATTAAAAGTGAGCGTGTGGGCAGCCTGGCACTCAGGTGATTGCTTGGCCTGACAGCTCACTGTGGCCGCCGCCGACCTCGGAGATGGCGTTATTGATGGCCCCAGCCTGTGTGGGGCCCGGATCCTGACGCATGTCCACAGCCTTATGGCTCCCTGCAGCAGATACGTCCAAAGGGCTCCTTCCCCCACATGGCTTAGCCGGCACAGGCAACCACGACCTGGACCACGGGCGGTGATGGTCCTTCACTGTCCTTGTCCTCGCCACTTAGAGGACAGCTTTCCCACCCTGTGTAACCACAGAACAGAGAAGAGAAAAGGGCTGCAGCTCGTGGAGATGGCAGCCCCAGTCCACACACGGACCTGGGTCTTGTCACCTGCACCTCACACAAATGACCCAGGCCATGTCACTTACATCTCACACATGACCTGGATCATGGTACCTGAATCTCATACATGACCTAGACTCATTTACGTGCTTCTATACATGTGACCCAGGTCATGGTACCTGCACATCACACACGTGATCAGATCATGTCACCTGCATCTCCTACATATGACCTAGATCCTTTTACTTGCATTCCACACACATGACCCAAATTCATGTCATCTGAATTTTACACATGACCCAGATCCTGTACCTCGCACACATGACTAGGCCATTCATGTGCTTGGGGGGGATCTCCCATCACAGAGTCTCAGTGAGCACATGATGACCCCAGATGACCACTGAGGGCCCCGGTCTGGCAGGATGGTGCGATCCAGGATCGCTGCAGAGGCCAGGGGCACTGCCTGGGGTAGCTGGGTTACCTGTGAGGAAGGGAGCTCAGGTCATGCTTAGTTGGAAATGGCCCAAGCATGTGCAGGTGGGGACAGGCTGTGGCACCCAGCAGCTCTGGGAGGTACCAAGTACAGTGGGTAGGGAGTTTTTCTTGCATGCAGCCGACCCGAGTTTGATCCCCAGCATCCTCTGTGGTCTCCCGAGTCTGCCAGGAATGATTTCTGAGCATAGATCCAGGAGTGACTCCTGAGTGCCGCCAGATGTGGCCCATCCCACCCCCCAAAATGACCAGACAGCCATATTGGTCAATGCTCAGGCATTGACCGCCTAGACCCCACTTCCCACACTGAGAGAAAGGGACCTAGCCCCTTGGAACCAAACACATTGGGGGGAGGGTGACAAGTTCTGACGAGACCAACCCTCCAGGAAGCCCCATGTCTGTCCAGGATGAGCATTCTTGTGGGATCCCCAGCATGAAGAGCCCGATGCTGGCCACAGCACTGCCCAGGTCTCCCCCGATGAGCAGATGGTGCCACAGCCCCCGGGCTGCCCTGAACCATGAGAGTCATGTGGTTCTGGGAGGTCAGCAATGGGCTGGGGGTGCTGCCCACTGACTAGGGTAGAGTTAGCACCACGGTTCCCCCTTCCCCTGCAGCCATGGTGGCCTCCTTGACTCATGACCATCCCCTTCCCTGCAGAATTGCTGACCAGAGGTTCGAGAAGGCTGCCTATTTCGTCTTCGGAGACTTCAACTTCCGGCTGGACTCCAAGTCTGTGGTGGAGGTGGGTGCTCATCCAGCTACAGATCAGATCCTAAGAAGGAGGCTCCCTGTGCCCAAGAGTAACCCTAGGTGGGCATGGATGTGGAGATCCCCCACAGTTGGTCAGCAACTTTTCCCTCACCAGACACTTGACCGCTAGTGTTTGGGGCTCACTTAGGGGACCTTAAACCATGTCCCTGAGCCCTGAGTGTGTTCCTGAGTGATGTCCATGCTGTGAGCAGAGGCCCAGTGCACTTGCCACATCCACTGTCCTGACCAGAGTGTCCTGGACCAGGCCTCCTCTCAGGCCATCACCTTCCGCCTAACTAGGGGGCTCCGCACCTGACCCCAATGCCATGCTTTTCCCTGACCCATGTCCCTGAACCCGACCCACAGTGCCAGACCCTGCCCCTCCTGATTGCTTCAACATACTGTGGAAATTTCCATGGGGACAGGAGGTGCACCACTCATTCTACCCCAGTGGTTTTAGACATTAGGAAGCATTTGGACTGTTGGGCATAGGCAGGTATCTGCATGGTGAGGAGAGGGGCCATGGCTGGGGTACACGGTGGGGGTACAGGGGTGTGGGGTATAGAAGTGAGGTGCAGGGACATGGGGTACAGAGTTGTGAGTACAGGGATGTGGGGTACAATGGTGTGGGATGGGCACATCTCCTGAGCTGAGTTCCAGAAGGGAGAGGTGTCCCAGGACTGGGAAGGCTGCTGGTGGCTCCAGCTCGGGCTCCTGCTTCAGATGCAAATGTATACAGTCTCCGGAGCAGAACTGAAGGGCAGTGCCCAGCTCCGAGTGGTGTTGCCAGAGCTGTAATTAAACACACAAATTAAACGTGCTCATCCTGTGTGTCTGCTGGGCCGTGGGCAGCCGCCGATGAACGCCGGCGTGGGGCTCACAGAGCATGTTTCTACGCGGTGACAGCTGGCAGCTGGGTGCTCAGCTGGCCACAGTGACAGAGAGTGACAGTGGTGCCAGGCGTACCCGTCTCCATGCCGTTCGGCCCGCCCACCTGCCATCCCTCACCATGATGGATGCGCTTGTGAAGCGTGGCGGGCATGTTCAAACCCACTTCCTGGCAGGTGTAGGGCCCTGGGGCCACTGGCAGCTCCCCAGAGGGGACGTAGTCCCCGCTAGGGCAGACCCCACTTCTGGGAAACCGTGCCCTCCCCCTGGTGCCCACCTCAGGTCGGAAAAGGGCAGGGACACAGGTAGCTGTACCCAACATCACCCCTCACACCTCATGCCAGGAGCAGGGTGCGCCAGGTGGAACACAGGTTTCCTGCCATCTGCAGGCTCTGGTGACCCAGTGTTGGCTCCCAGCTTGTTCCCTGAGCCTCAGTGCCCTCTAGCCCTGCAGATGAGGGAGTGGGGCACAGCCCCCAGGCTGGTATTTTGGCCCAAGGACCTCCCCTTCCCTTATTCGTCTAGCCCTCGGGCCTGTGCGTACTGAGCTGTGTGTAGCTGGGTCTCCAGCTTGTGGGTGAAACTACAGCTTAGTGCCCTGAGGTACCTTTGGAGCCTGTTGTCACCCACCGGCTCCCAAGCACACTGGTAGGGTTGCGTCTTAAAGCCACAGCAGCTGTAAAACCCACTGAGCAGGATTCCCAATCCTGACTGTTCTGGGTGATCTATGTATGGAATTTTCTTCCCCAAAGCAGGGGGATGCTGCCGCCCCGCTCAGGACAGCTTAAATGATGGGACAAATTGTGGGGCATTTTCTGTTCACTCTAATGAGGTACAGTTGTTTTTTTTGTTTTGTTTTGTTTTTGTTTTGTTTTGTTTTGTTTTGGTGGTACTCATCTTAGCCCTGGCAGGGCTAAGGGACCATTTAGAGTGACAGGGAACAAATGCAGGTCAATCATGTGCAAGGCAGGTGTACTCTCCACTGAGCTACCATTGTGGCCCCTAATAAGATAGATTTCCAAGGGTGCTGGGAAGGGATGGGGGCTGAGGGAAGCGAGACCTCTCTGCCCCTACAGGCCAGGTCACTTATTATCAGCCTCCTGGCTCATGGTGCTGCTCGATTTGCTGAGATGAAGGTGGGGTGTTTGAGGCCTCAACTGAGACCCAGCCTTGCCTCACCACCCTGCTACACACTGCCCAAGCCACCTCACACCACAGCTCGGGCAGCAGTGGGGCTCGGCCAGGGGGCAGGTCCTCACTGGACACAGGTTGGCGGCCGTTCACTGCTTCCTTCTGGAACCATCCTGGAACCCTCCCATTTGGGTGCTGAGGCCCTTGGTAGGTTTGACAGCACCCAGCTGCACGAGTGTCTCTGGGCAGTGGGCAGGGTCCAAGGCTCTGGCCACAGGCGGCATGAAAGCATCTTTATGGCCTGTTGTTGTTCTGGGCAAACAGTCGACAATGTGCGGCCAGTGCGGGAGGTGGAGCTGACTTCATGCGCAGAGCAAGTGCTGCCACCAGCACTGTCCTGGCCCATCCTCCCCACAGCTGGCACCTCTGGGGTGGCCCCAAGCCTGGCCCCATGGTGCTTCATGGAATCATCTCAGGGCGCCTTTCTGGTGCTAGGCATCTCAGTTGTGGGTCTGGAAGTCTGGTGGGGCCCTTGGGGGGCATGGGGACAGAATGTCAAGCAGTGGGCACACCACTGCATGGACCTTCAACAGCTCCCAGGACTGCAGCCGGGGCCTCATGCCCGATGCCCATCTGGCCTTGTTCGTCTGGAGGCACAGGGACAAGCCTGTGAGGGACCTTCACTGTGCCTCTAGGGACTGGCCCTGCCTCAGACCTCTGAGCCTTGTTCTCACCTAAGGTGCTTTTGTGCCTGGAGTAGCAGGAAGGACTCGGTCACCAGTGAAGGTTGGGCATGAGTGACCATGAGGGGTACATTCCGGAGAGGAGGCCGAGCACCAAGGAGCCTGATAGGAAAAGGGGAGTGATGAAGAGTCATGTCACAGCTTATGCCGTGAGCCAACAGTGGGTCTTGGGACAGCCCCAGAGCAGAGGCCAGGAGTGATGTCCCATAGTGTCCCCTATATTCCTGCCTTCCTCTGCACCCTGCTCTTCTGGTGGGCACTGGTGGGTCTAATACAGTGAACTTTCAATTGGGCCCATGCCTGGCCAAGCAGCACCCTCATTAGGGAGGCTCGCCAGGAGTTCCTTGGGGGAGTCTCTGATACCCCTTACACCTGCCCTGGGCTTCACCTGCACCCCATCAGTTTGACCCATTATCTGCCTAGGAAATGGCTTTACCTCACCACAGCACCCCTGGGTCCCTCAGCTGTGCTTTGTGAGTTCTAGACGCGGCTGGAGGTGGAAGAACCCTGGACCGTTTGCTGTGCTCCCTGCAGCCCCCCAAATCTGCTATCAGCTGCTGTGCTCTATCACCAAGACACATAGGGCTGACTGGGTGGACACTGGCCGACCCTGGCCCTGGTTGTCTCAGTCAAGCCCACTGCTGTAGGGAGAGTCCCTTGCCTGCGGGGGGCCTCCCAGGCTGTGCTCAGACCTGCCCGGCGCCTCCCTAGAGTGACTCTGGGGTCTTTCTTTGCAAAGGGCTGGACCATCACGGGCAGCAGGAAGCGCCGGTTCTGCCTGAGTGCTCGCGGCTGCGGGCCTGAGGGGATCAGCCTGTTGGCAGGTTCCCAGCAGATGCCACTGGGCCGCTGCCTTTCAGCTGCCGAAGCTGCAGCACTTATTAGCATCGGGCCGGAGGTGCCCATTGTTGGGGCCTCTAATCTGTGCCTGAAGGCCTGGCTGACTTCTGACAAGACTCCAAAGCCACTCAGCCAGCCTGATCCGCTGCTCCAAGCTGAGTGGCAGTGACTGCCGGCCCCAGTGACCCCAAGTGACACATTCCACCCTGACCTTGTGTCCGAGGGCCTCAGGGCAGGGCCACAGGGACTTGTGCTTCTGAGTAAGGACCCGGAGCCCCTCTGGGCTCTGGTCCACGAGGGCCAGCCCCGCCAAAGCCCTGTTCAGCACCTGAGGTCGTCGCTACCCATCCCACGTGCATGGAGCTGCCCCAACTCACCTCCATGTCCCATGCTGCCTCAACATTGGGCCTGGGGGAGGGGTCTCTAGGCCACAACCTCTGGTCAGGCCCTTCACTGAGCCCCCATGGCCCCATCCGACCTTTCACAGACCTCCATGGCCCCTCATGAGCCCCTGTGAGTCCCTGTGGCCCACTACAAACCCGCCGGCCCCCCAACCCTCCTCTCTCTGCAGACCCTCTGCACCAAGGCCACCATGCAGACGGTGAGGGCCGCCGACACCAACGAGGTGGTGAAGCTCATCTTCCGGGAGTCAGACAACGACCGCAAGGTGAGCCGAGGACACGGGTTAAGGGGATGTGCGGGGGAATGATACAGGGGAAACATGGAGGTCACACATGGGCGATGGGGCTCTTTCTGGCCACTGACACTCCTGGGGCGTGGGATCAGAACAGCTGACACTCTCAGGGTGCAGGGTGCCTGGCACTGACACCCTCGGGGTTGGGCCCCCAGGTGATGCTGCAGCTGGAGAAGAAGCTGTTCGAGTACTTTAACCAGGATGTTTTCCGGGACAGCAATGGCACCGCGGTGAGCTGTCCCACCCTGTCCCGACTCCACCTGTCAGGCCCAGAACGGCTGTGGGGGTCACCTGCAGCCCAGCCAGCATTCCCTCTTCACAGCCCTGCCTGTGTGCGGGGGCGAGGCACCACGCGCCATCCCAAGAATGGGCCTCAAGTCTGCACTGCCTCCCTTGTATGCACGTGTGTGCTGTTTTCTAAACATTTGCACGTAGATGTCATGTCTGCGTGTCTGTGTGCGCACCTGAGTTGACATGTTAGCATGCATGTCATACCTATGTGTGCATATACCTGTACATGAGTGCCTGCATGTGCACGTGTGTGTCTGTGTGCACTCCAGTCCTGCTCCCTACCCTTGGGCCCTCTGCCCTTAGTTCCTGCACAGCCCAAACTGCTCGGTATCCTGTCTGTTCCCCAGGCCCCGCATTCTCTGCATTCAGACCACATTGTGCAGGTGCTTCAATGCTCATGCCTGTTTCCCCACAGTTAAAGGGTTCTTCTTGTCTGGGTGAGCTTAGTGCTGAGAAGTTAATGATTGTCAGTGATGGCTGAGCCATGTCCTCATCTCTATCCCTACCTCACTTTCTCAGCACCCTCCTTTTTGTCTCACCCTCACCCCTGGGCCCTCCTGAAGGACCTCCTGTTCCCTCCTCTGTCTCCCCCACCCCACCCCATCATGCAGTTCTCTGGGCACCTGGGGCAGCTCTGGCTTTGCTGACTGGAGGGACTCAGCCCTGCCCCTCAGCCCCATGTGTCCAGCTCACAGGAGACCAAGTGAGGGTGAGGACAGAGGCCCCTGGAGGAAAGCAGTGGGCACTGGCAGCTGAAGGCCAGAAACTTCCAGAACGTGCCAGAAGGGGCATCTGGGAGGACAGGAATGGCTCCTTGAGGAACAGCCTTGCCTGTGCCATGGTTCGGATCCCGAGAGGGAACATGTGTCTGGATGATAGGGCTTCTCTGAGGTGGGCGAGAGACACTGCGGGTGGATGTGTGGAACGACCCACCTACTGGAACATGTAAGGCTGCCCGGGGGCAGGAGCACGGGGACAGGCCCCCCAGAGACGCGCCTGCCTCAGCCTCATTCATCTCCAGCACAGGAAGTGCTGATGGCTGAGCCGCCACCTACCTGGACGTGCAGCCCCACCTGGATGTGGAGGACACACCGCCCAGACCCATCGCCCCTTCATCAACCACCGGTCTTGTACCCGACTGACAGAAATTTAATTCAAGCTGGCTCCTGAAAATAATTATTGTATTTTAAGGGTAGTAATCATTGGCTGGGACATGATTGAATGTGTCCATGCTTATTGACTTTTTCTATGATTTATAGCTTTGTTTAGTCGATATTCTCATCGAAATTGTATAATTAATTATAAGTGTGGCTGTCAGGCAGCAGGATGGAGTGCCCTGGTGAGGATTTGGAGAGATTAAATTCCCTGTGACTGTCCCAGGGCAGGCGCGGCCGTGGATGGAGATGTTCCGTGTGTTGAGCAGCTGCTCCGGCTGCGCTGCGTTGACGTCCCGGCTCCCCGGTGCGCTGCTGCCTGGGGCGAGCTGGCTGCACTGACAGATACGGACAAGCCAGGCCACTTCGTCCCCGCCTGTGTGCGGGAGGGCACTTTTTCACTTTGTAATCAAGAACCTCGAAGAGACACGAAATCTGTCACCACGTCTGTGAACTGCCACTGCACAGATGCTGAGCAGGAATGGACGTGGCAAGGTTTCTGATCGGCTGAGCTGAGACACGAGGGTTATAGGCCTGGGCACAGGCTTGTCTGAGGTCATGGCAGTCGATGGGGCCAGTCGAGCTCCCACCCACCTCTCTCCTGCTGCACATGACATTCTCCGAGAGCTAGGGTGTGATGAAAGAGGGGAGAGGCCCTTCTGAGAAGCCCCGGGGGCTCTGCACAGCCACACAGCTGCAGCTCAGCTACATCACCTGCATTCACTCGCACGCACACCTAGGCTCAAGGAAAGATGAAGCCCTTTAACTCCCAGAATTTTTCAGTGGGTCAGCCTAAGTGGTGTTGAGTGGAGTCAGAACCTGCACTGGGGGGTCTGAGGCATGTAGACATGTATGTTTCTGCTTATGCAACCTGGGCCACGCTCACACCAGCCCAGTGCAGGCAGTGCCCAACCCTTGTTGCTCCCAGCCATACTCTGGCATGGTTTTACCCCATCAGGAATTCAGGTGTGTGCATGAGCGAAGCCGGGGCCAGGAGCGCTATCTTCCCATATTTCAGCCTCGGGAGGCTGGAGGTGACTGAAGAAAAGGACTCTCCTTCGTTAGGAGCTTTGAGATGTTTCTGGGCCTCTGCCTGCCACCCTACACTGACACTGACTCAGCCCCCCACGGGCACAGGCTCAGGAACCATGTGCTGAAGCCGGGACATTTGAGCCATCTTTTGCCAGGCCTGATCAGGAGCACTACAGGGACACTGCCTGAAGGTGTTGGCAGAGGGGACTCAGTGCCAGTGGGCCACAAGGCAGAGGACAAGCCAACAGGCAGCCAAGCGTTCATCCCACCCGCCATAGTGACAGGATAGAACTCCCAAGCAGCAGTTTGGAGAATCCATCTTGGGACCACAGGGATCGCTGCTTGAAGTTCAGGGCACCCCCAGGAACTGTAGTTGTCAAGGGTGACAGCCAGGGAGGAAGTGATAGGTGGAGAGCAGGGTACTTCGCAGCCCCTGATCAGACAGAGACCTGTCCCCTGGCAAGGGGGTGGGGCCGTAGGGTCAGAGGGGAAAAGATTGAGGACTTCGGGTGGGTGCTGGTCCCAGCTGCCCCCGCCCATCTTGGTGAGGGAAGGGAATGGCTGGGTATGGTCCAGCAGCCACGCATAGATTCTCCTGAAAGGCCTAGAAACGCAGGGCACCCCTGTAGGGACTGGAGGAAGCCAGGCAGGCGAGACTGTCTCCAG
This sequence comes from Suncus etruscus, assembly GCF_024139225.1. Lineage (NCBI taxonomy): Eukaryota > Metazoa > Chordata > Mammalia > Eulipotyphla > Soricidae > Suncus > Suncus etruscus. Next base: position 72,043,124 of record NC_064864.1, read on the forward strand.
CCGGGTAGGTGCTTGGAATGTGTGGCCATGAGTGCAAGAATGGAACATTATGGCTGTGTCAGTGTGGATATGGGATAGTGGCTAACCCGCTGGGTATAGCTGGAGACTAGCTGAGTGTGACCTGGTAAATGTGCACTTGATTAACTCTGTATGTGATGGGAACGAGTCTCTTCTGAGTTAGTATAGTGTCGCTAGGTGACTAAGCAGAATGATACTGGATGACTGTGCAAGTACCAAATGTGACTAAGTAATGGAATGTAACTGAGTGTAATTGTGTGACTTGTTGACTCTAAGTAATGGCATATAACTCAGTGTAACTGGCTAACTGTAAGTAAGAAATATGGTGACTCTAGGTAACGGAATGCAACTGAGTGTAATCATTTGTGACTTGCTGTCATTGAGTAACTGTCACTGTAACATTTGTAACCCAGTACGTGTAACTATGGCTGAGTGAGTAACTAATTGGACCTGAGTCTAGCTTAAGTGGGTCACTGGGGGTCTCTCTAGGACTTTGTGACCATTTCTAAACAACTCCGTTGGCCCCACCGTGTGTCACTGTTTTGGAGTGACTGTGTGTAATTATGTCCTTTCTGAGTAACCATACCACTGTATATCACTTTCTGTGTGGCTGTATAATTCACTGTTTCTGTGTCACTGTTTCTGAATGACTGAGAAACTAACTGCTGATGGGACAGCATTGAGCACTGAGCTGAGATCTCCACCTTGGTCTCCGGTCCTCACCAGGCAGGGCCCAAGATCTGTGACTGCTCCATGTACCCCGAATTATAGGGATGTGGAAGGCACCAAAATTGGGCAGCTCCCCTGAATGCTCACATCTGTAGCTCCCTCCCAAGTCACCTCAGCAGAAAGTGCTCCCAGGGGGGACTGTCTGTCATCTGCTCATAGACGATCACCAGGAGGCCTCAACCTGGCTCAGGGTGTTGCAGCCTGGCACGCGGTTACCCTGAGCACATGCTTCGATGGTGATGGATGAGATGGTGGGGCTGAGGGGACCTGAGGCCACCTGAGGACTGTGGGACATGACTGATGTCATGACTGATGAGCAGGGCCCCAGGGTGCAGGTGGGGACACGTCACTGCTCAGTGTGGGCGCCTCCCAGGGATACAGGCCCTTGATGCTGCACACTGGGCACATGGACACCTGGTAGGGGGAGGGGTCCCTCTACTGGCTGTAGGACCTGTGGGGCACTGCGCCTCGCTGAGTTGACTCCCTGTTTGTCCCCGTGTCTCTGCAGCTCCTAGAGTTCGACAGGGAGCTCTCTGTGTTCAAGGACAGGCTGTGTGAGCTGGACATCTGCTTTCCTCCCAGGTAAGGAGGGAAAAAGTGCCCCCAGGCCAGCAGCCTTCACCAGCTGCAGACCATCACTGTCCCCAACGCGGTGTCGGGTTGTCCATGCTCTCGGGCTGGGGGGCTCCAGCGGGGCTCCATATTTTACGCACACCATGTTGTTTGGCTTCTTCATCCACATGGCCGCTGCACCTGGCACTGAGCCTCAGCAGCACTCAGGTTGCGAGTGGCTTGGGTGTGGGGGCTAAGGAGCATGTTTGTGCAGGCGTGTGGTCACTGCACGGGACTTTGCCCAGCATACCAGCTGTCTTCGTGTAAGTTTGTATGTGACAAAGGCATGTAAGAGCTGCATACGCACCTGGTTGTGTGTGCACAGATGGGCAGCCATGTGACCCGTGTCCTGGGGGAGGGATCGTATGTGACCATGGGTATGGTACCTGAGCCCTGCATGGACATGATGTGGATATGGAATCTGTATATGCATGCAGTGTGTGCTAGGTCTGCGAGCTTGTGGGTAGAGTTTGTGTGCCTGTGAGTGCTGTCAGTTGCATGTGGAGACACACAGTCTGGTTTGATTTTCCTGAGCCCTGTTGAACAGAGGGAGCCTCACAGGGTCCTGCGGAGGTCCTGGTCTTTGACCTCCGGCTCCTGAGGCTTTGTAAACCAAGAGGGTGTGGCTGAAGCTCACTGCAGGGAGGCGCCTGAACAGCTGTGTTTCCCAGACCCTGACTCTCTGCCCTTCCCTTCACTCCTGTCTGTGTCCCGACAGCCCCCAGCTGGGAGTGGCCGGCCAGTCAGATGAGTGTGATGTGTGTGTGCTGGGCTCACCCGGGCCCCAGCTCCCCAGTGTCCTAAAAGGTCCTTGTGCTTTTCTCCCTCATGATGTTCAGTGACAGCTGATAGTTGGGAAATACTACTGGTTTCCCCTGTGTGACCAGGGCCCAGTGAGCCTGCAGGGACCTCAGAGCTACCTTGTGGCCTCTACTCTGTCCTGCCCCACCTGCACTGCCCCACAGCTCTTGCTCCAAGGGCCCAGCCCTGCCCACACCTGATCTCCAAGCTCCTCTGTCACCCACGCCCTGTGGGGAGGAGAGGGTTGGGGGCAGACAGGTGGGTGCTTGTTGGTTTATCACAGGCCAAAGATTGTGCCCTTCCTCCCATCAGCCCTTGGGTGCTGTCCTTTGATCCCACCCCTCCAAGTTTGCTTTCATATAAGTGCAAGGCCAGTGCTACATTAATCTCTATCACCCTCAGTGGGCCCCAAGATGCCCACAGGGAGGCCTGGCCAACTCTTGCCTCTGGTGACCACTCCTTTCTCCTGGCCAAGGCTGGGTCTTAGGGTGCCAGGGGTACCCTTTGCAGGGTAAAGCATCATGCCTGACAGGACCTTCCTCCTGGTCAATGAGGACTGTGGGCTCACCAGGGAGCACCTGGCCCCAGGGGTGGGTCTCCCAGCAACTGGGGCCAAGCTCTTCCAGCTCCTGAGGGCATCACTGCCAGTGTTGGGGCCACCATCTGCAGGGAACCGCACCCAGTTCAGTGTTGTGCCACACCACCAACTCACCCCCACCCCCACTAGGAGCCTCTGACCCCTGAGGACTTTCTGGCCTTTGTCCCCAGCAGAGCTCATCCCCAGGGTCCCCTTGCTGTGCCTGGACAGCACAGATCCAGGCGGTCTCTGTTCCAGAAGCTTCTGCACGTGAGTCATCTCCCGCTGGCAGGGGGTGACCAATCGCTGTGTCCACAGCTACCCGTACAGCGAGGACAGCAGCCAGGGCCAGCTGTACATGAGCACACGCTGCCCTGCCTGGTGTGACCGAGTGCTCATGTCCCCCACTGCCAAGGAGCTGGTCCTCAGGGTGAGTAACGGCCACATCCCAGCCAGGGATGGCCCTGGTGCACCCCAGACTGCTAGCAGCCCAGGTGGAGGATAGACGGTGGGATTGGGTAGTGGGGAATGGGGACAGAGGTAGGTAAATGACGGGTGGTGGAGGGGCGTTGACCCTCCCAGCTGTTGGGCTTGTATGGAAGGGAAGTGCCCAGCCCTGAGCTGGTCCACTTAGGATGTTTTCAGGATGCTCCATTTGGGATACTTGGCCCACAGAATGATCTCTCTGACTCGAGTCAACCTCCACCTTGTAGAGGGTTCCTGATGGCAGGTGCCTGCACCCCGTGAGCTAGGATTCACCTAGCTGCTGGTCCTCTGCTGGGGGCTGCCCAGGGGCTGTGTGGGGGCCATGCACCTCCATGTCCTCACCCACCCACACCCCCTAGGCAGTCTGGATGGCCCTTCATCCATGAACCTCACCTACATCCGTGTCTAGGCTGGGCCACACTCAGCACTGGATATGGCCAAGAGGGTCAGCAGCCTCATCACTGGCTGCTCGGGTCCCAGGCACCTGCCCTGCCCGGATTCTGGAGATAGGGCCTGCCCCCCATGGAGGGGCTGGGGCAGGGACAGATGAGGCAGCTGGAGGCTCCAGGCTCATCTATCATGGCGCACTCGGCTGCCACAGGCATGTCGGAAACAGCAGCGGAGAAGGCTGTCCCGGAGGGAGCGGAGCCAGTTCAGCAGTTGTCGGCTCAGGATCAGACACCCAGAACTACTTTCCCACATCTGCTGGGTCACTATCCCTGGCACGTGGAGATGAGTGCTGGGGACGGCCCTGCACCCCACCTCGGTACCTGGCAGTCAGGACCACAGCCCAGGTGCAAGTGCAGCGTGATTGGCACCCAAGCATGGCCATGCAAGGGGACCCTACAGTGTCAGTGGGTGCAGGCAGAGTACCCACAGTGCACTGACCAGGCTGGTATGGGGCCAGCACTCCCCACATCTGCACTTTCAGATATAGGAGCCAGAAGAGCCCAGCAAAGGTGCCAAGTGTTACCAGGAGGGAACTCTGGTCATGGCAACATCGGCACCAGTCTCCTGGAGTGGGTCATGGGCAGCAGAGGCCTAGCCCCACTCCTGTCCCTCTGTTTGCTTCCCCAGTCGGAGAGCGAGGAGAAGGTCATCACATACGACCACATGGGGCCCAATGTCTGCATGGGAGACCACAAGGTGACACCGTCCACCCAGCAGGCCTGTCCCAGTGATCCAAATGGGCCAAACGGGGTGGCAGGCGAGGGTCCGACGCAGAGGTGCCCAGGGCAGGACACGCAGGACAAGTCGTGACATTTGTCCTGATGTCTCTGCTGGTCGGGGGCTGGGAGCAGGCATGTGGACGAGGGTCAACTTGGGAAGGGTCATTGGCCCCTGGCCCTCGCCCAGGGGAGGAGTGGCTGCTGGGGACCTGCAGTGGGCATCCTGCTGCACTCACGGCTTGGACGCAGCACGGAGATGTGGACACTCCATTGGGCACATGCCCAGCTTGCTCTGTCCTGCCAGTGGCAGAGCCTGGGCAGTGCCCCCAGTGTGGGTTCTGGGGGTCCTGACGCCTCTCTTCTCCCCACTGCAGCCCGTGTTCCTGGCCTTCCGCCTGGCGCCCGGGGCAGGTAAACCTCACGCCCGTGTGCGCAAGTGTTGTGTAGTGCAGTGACGTGGGGGTAAATATCCTTCCCTCCGTTCCTCTCTGAGCCTTTCCTGGTGCACCTGTGCCTGTCACTGACCCTTGCTCCCGCACAGGCAGGAGAGGGCAGCGGCATGAGAAGCCCCCTCACGACCCCCTGTAGTGGGCGGCAGGAGCAGCGTCCACCCGTCCATCCGTCCGTCCGAGCCCCGAGCCACCGCCACGGCCGGCCCCACACTCCGCTTCAGCTCTGGCCTGTTCCGGAGCCGCCTCACATACCTCACTGTCTTGTCTGTTCATGTGACATCAAGTAGAAATACTGGGTTTTTAATAAGTCACAGTGCTGTTGCCAAAAGTCTCGTAGACAGCAAGGCCCCCGCCGCGGACCCCACGCAGCAGTGTGCACAGCCGCCCGGGGCCCGTCGGCAGCTGAGGACAGTGGGGACCGCCGGGCAAGCCGGGTCCCCGCCTTCACTCCACGACCCCGTCATCACTCTACTGCCATGTTCCATGGTTTCTGAATCACACTGCGGCTGCTTCCCATTTTATATCTATAAATATATATAAATATATACTTTTTAAAGTAATTTATAAATCTTACCCAAACGTAGGCTTAATAGACTTTCCAGGCAGATGGGACAGCGGCAGGCAGCGTGGTCCCCGCCAGCCTCCAACCCTGTGGGGCAAAGGAACGTTTGCAAACTCTGAGCAGCCCAGGGGCTGGGTGTACCTGCCGGAGCTGGCCATGTCTGTCCGTCAGTCCGTCTCCCCTTCCTGCTCTGCGGTGCCAAGAGAGTCAAGAGTCAGGGAGCTGAAGGCTGAGCGTGAAGTGCCCAGAGAGACTCGCTCTGCCTGGCTACCCTGGCCAGCTTCAGAACACTACAGACCCCTGGGCCACAAGGCAGCCGCTTGTTGTACACGAATCACTACTATTGTGGGTGAGGCCAGCCCTGCTGGCCACCTAGGAAGGCTTTAGATGTGGCCCTTCTGTTTCCTAAAGCAATAAACCTGATCATGGTGACAAGTGCTCCTGCCTCCTGCTTCTTCCCACCTGCGCTCACCACATACCTTCCCAGACCCGGCCCCTTAAAAGCCCCATTTCCACCCCATTCCCACTGGGTGTGAAAGCACAGGTTTGTCAGTGGACCCGCTCATGCTTGCTCATTACCGAGGGGCCTAGGGCACCCCTCTCCCGCAGCTGGGGTCTTTGCACTGGCCTGGAGCGCGAGAGCTGTGTGCAACTGTAACCTGCCCCTGCACTCCGCAGGAACTCCTGAGTCCTGCTGGGGCGGGTGCTGCCAGCAGCACCCTCCTGAGTTTTAAATCGCTGCGCAGTAGAGCCATTGTCATGTTTTTGTTCCCACCGGGAGGAGGGCTGGCTGGCCACTGGGGTGAGGGGTGAGGGGGTTACTGCCAGATGTCAAAACCATACCTGATCCTGACTCCAGTCCCCACACCCCCGGACGCCAGTGAGAAGCAGAGAAAGTTCCAGAGTCTGTCCTACGGCTGGAAGCTTCCCAGGGTCCAGCGCTTGGGAACTGAACCGGGGACGGTTGGGGAAAGCTCGCTGGGCGCTGAGCGGGACCATACTTCCAAAACCCGCTTAACTAAGTGTTGAACCAAGAAAGCAGCAACGGGCCCTCAGGCCACGGGAAAGAGGTGTGCTTGGGACCCGAGTCTCCCACAGGAAACTGTTTAGGTCAGACCCAAATGTGGCTCATTTGCAGGAGCCACAGAAATCGCCGGGCCTGTAGGTGCCTGGGAGGAGGCCGAAAGGGGTGTCGAGGGGGAGACAAGGCTTACCTGCCCCGGCCCGGCCCCGCGCGTCTGCTCCGGGATGCGCTCCGCTCAGTCCTCGCTCCTCCCGGCGCCTGGGGCTGCGACTTGTTCTGGGAGGCGGCCCCGGAGGGTCCGCGCCGGGCCCACTCCGCAGAGCCTCCACTCGGCTGCCCCGCACCGGGCGCCACAGGCACAGGCCCCCCAGGTCGTTGCGCCCGACCCCCGCCGCCGCCGCCGCGCGAGGGGCCCCAACGTTGGGGTTTGGGAAGGAAGAAACGCGGCCCGGCAGGGACGAGTTAAATAATTTATTGAGCGTACAAAGTGGCTCCGCCGAGCGGCCGCGGTCGCCCCTTCGTAACTTCCTCTGTAAAAATATAGCCCCGACCGGCCCCGCGCTCCGCCGCTCGTTCCCGGCCCGGCTCACGCGTCCCCCGCGCCGCCGCCGCCGCCGCACGGGCTGACCAGCGCCAAGTTCGAGGGTTTGTGCTTCTTGAGAAGCCGCGTGATCTTCTCGTCGTCCGAGTTGGGGTCCAGGGGCCGGTTGTACTCGTCGTCCTCCTCGGCGTCCGAGCTGCCCGCCTTCAGCTTTTCGGCGTCCGAGTCCTGCCGCTTCTTGGCCGAGGCCATCTCCGCCGCGTGCCGCTTGCGCCACTTGGTGCGGCGGTTCTGGAACCAGACCTGGAGGCCGGCGGGGCCCGTGAGAGGGCTTCCCCGCCGGCCGGCCCGCCCGCCTGCCCAGCCGGGGCCCGCGAGCCGCCGCCTCATCGTCCGCCTGCGCCGCGCTCACCTTGACCTGGCTCTCGGTCATGCCCAGCGAGTAGGCGAGGCGCGCGCGCTCGGGGCCCGCCAGGTACTTGGTCTGCTCGAAGGTCTTCTCCAGCGCGAAGATCTGCTGGCCCGAGAAGGTCGGCCGCGAGTGCTTCTTCCTGCCGTCCTTGTCCAGCGCGCCGCCCGCCGGGGCTGCGAGGAGCGCGGAGAGAGGGGCTGAGCGGCGGCGGCGGCGGCGGCGGCGGGGCCCCGGCCCGGCCCGGCCCGCGGCCACCCCCGCGCCGGCCACTTACCCGGGCCGGCCAGGCGCGGGTCCCTCCAGGGCGAGCCCTGCACCACGCCGGGCCAGAAGATGGGCGGGCGGCCGGGCAGCTCGGCCAGCGGCTTGGGGTAGCCGCGCGCCACGGCGGCGGCGGGCCCGAAGTAGACGCCGGCCGACGAGGCGAGCCCGCCGAGGCGCGGGAGCCCGCCCAGCAGCCCGCCGCCCGCCGCGCCCACCGGCCGGCCCAGGATGTCGCTGATGCCGTGCGGCGTGCCGAGCGGCAGCTGCGCGCCCAGGCCGCCCAGGCCGGGCGCCTTGAAGCCCGCGGGGCCCTGCAGCGCGTAGGGGAACAGCGACGTCTTCATCTCGGCCATGTTGTGCAGCGCGGCCAGCGGCGCGCTGCTGAGCACGAAGGCGCCCGGCCGGTTAGCGTCCATGGGCGCAGCCGCCGCCGCCGGCCCGGGCGCCCATTCGGGCCCCGCCGCCGCCGCCGCCGCGCCCGCCGGCCCGGGGACTTCGTGCGCAGCCCGGGCGGGCGCGGGGCGCGGCGCCGACGGCCCCGAGGGCGGGCGCGGGGCGCGGCGGGCGGGCGCGGGCGGGCGGGCGCGCGGGGCGGCGGGCGGGCGCGGCGGGGCGGCGGCGGCGGCGGCTCCGGGGCCGGTCGGAGCGGCGCGGCGCGGGCCGGGCGCGCTGATAACCGCGGGGCCCCTGCGCGGCGGGGGCGCTGATTGGCTGCGAGCTCCCGCGGCCCGGCCATTGGCCAGCGCGCCCCCCGCCCCGGCCGCGCGGCGCCACCGGCCGCTCCCCGCGACGCGCCCCTGAGCGCCGCAGGTGCCCGGGCTGTAAATTCGGCCCCTGATTTATCTCCCCGGGGACGGAATAAATCCCGGCGATGGGAATTTAGTTAGGCAAAGGTTTTAATGGGGAGCCGGGGGAAACGCGCCAGCAGACTTTATTGCCCGCGAGAATGCAGATTTTTTTCTTTTTGGGCCACACCCGGCGGTGCTCAGGGGTCCCTCCTGGCTGTCTGCTCAGAAACAGCTCCTGGCAGGCACGGGGGACCCTATGGGACACCGGGATTCGAACCAACCACCTTTGGTCCTGGAGCGGCTGCTTGCAAGGCAAACACCGCTGTGCTCTCTCTCCGGGCCCCAGAATGCAGATTTGGGGGCCCGCACGGCCGGGCGCCTGAGGAGCCCCCGCGCCCTCGGGCCTGCGGGCGCGTTGGCGCCCCGCTCCCATGCGCGAGGCCCGCAGCAGGGTCCCGTGGGCGGAGGTGCTTGTCCGCAGAGCTGCCTCTGCCCACGGGCGACTGACTTCCCCGCAGGGCCGTCCGGGTTCCTCTCCCGCCGGCCGTGGAGGCGCAACGCGAGGCCGGCGTGACGCTCCAGACCCCGCGACCTCGGCCCGTTGGGGCAGGAAGAGCGCGTCCGAGCAGGGGCCTCGAAGTCCAGGGGGCTCCGGGCCCACTGGCCGCGCCTGTCCTCGGGACTCAGAGACTCGCTGAGGGTGCGGGCCGGTGAAGAGCCGTCAGTCAGCCGCCGTGTCAGGGCTGCGCTGGGCGGCGCCCCATCCGTTATGTGCCGGTGACAGCGCCCAGGGTTGCGCGCTGGAGCGAAACCTCCGCAACGCGGGGGCCGGTGGGCTCCCTCGACGGTGCGGTTCGGGGTTTGGGGACGCCGCGGCTCGCGCGCCCTGCAGGTCCCGCGCAGCAGGACCGGGGCGACGGGCGTTTCTATTTTCGTTTTGTGTCGCGCCCCTGCGCGCAGTCCGTTTGCCGGCCTCCGAGACCGAGTGTCGCCGGGCCCGCTCCGGGTGCCCTCCGGGATGGTCGGATCCAGTCGTGCCGCGCTCCCGCGCCGCTTCCTCGGAAGAAAAACTCAGCACCCGCCCTTCCCGCGACGCGCGGGCTCCCTCCGGCTGGCGCGCAACGCGGGCTCCTTCCTCCGGGCCTGCGCGCCCTGCTGGGGCGAAGAAAGGCACCGAGCCCGGCCGCAGCGGGGGCCCCCACACGCGGACCGCGGCCCCCCGCCGCTGAGGGACGCGACCTGCCCCCGTCCCAGTGAGCCCAGAACTTGCGAGGTCGCCTTCGATGTCTCAGGGAGGGCTGAGGAGAACCGAGGTGCTGGCTCAGCCTCTCTGCACCTGCCCCGGTCCCTTTCCTGCCTCCTCCCCACAGGCCTGGCCCGCCAGACCTCCCTGCTCACCCCAGTTTCTAGGCCCTAAACATCTAGTTCTATGTACTGGCTCAGGGGCCTACCCAGTATCGGAGGGGAGTGTCGGGGAGCTGGGATGAGGCCTCAAGGATGAGCAGAGGCTGGGACCCTGGATGTTGGGTGCAAGTGGGGGCCTCCCTTCGGGGACCAAGTGGAGATGGTCGCGGGGCGCCGGGCCAGGCCACCTTCTTGGGCTGGGCGCACTGAGCAGCCCTTGCAGACGGGGACTTTGTGGGTCCCCACCTGCCAGGTCCTCGGCGCCTCCACCCAGGTGGCTCCTCCCGCCCAGAGGCGCCCCGGGCAAGACCTTCACCCCTCTTCACCTCCTCGCTCACCTTCCCACGCGGGCACCTTCATCCACTGCAGCAACAGCGGCGGCTCCTGCGCGTCCTCTGCTGGCCATGAGGCCACATGACAAGCTGAACCACTCCGTTTGGGCTGCAGGAAGCCTAGAGTGCCTGGACAGAGGAAACCCAGGAAACCCAGCTCAAGGTTCCGTGGTCTTGGTCTAAAGCTCAGCAGTGATGAGCAGGGCTCAGGCTGAGGTCCCAGAGGCGCATTCCCTGGATCACCTGGGCACACCTAGTGCACCTGAACACACCTGGAGAGGGGAATTAAGTCCAGTCCGCTCCCCAAAATGCCCGGTGCACATCCCTGGGTCCCCAGGTAGTGTCCTGTGGGTATCCCCTCCCCCAATTTCTTACTTATCCCTGAATGATCAAACCGCCCACACCTGGCGTGGGCGGGAAGAAGAATCTATTTGGGGGAGAGAGGGGATAAGGAGAGTTAGAGAGAGAATGAGAATCAGAATCGGAATCAGCAGAGAAAACCAACAAGGAGAATCCGCAGAGACAGCAAAGGGGAGTCAGTCGGCAACGCAGCCTGAAGAGCAGCTGACAGGGAAACAGAGGCAGAGAAGGAGCTGCTAGGAAAAGGCTTAGCATAGAAGCCATGTGAGGACATGTAGATGGCACTTAGGACCGTGAAATTAAGCTGGCTGACTCCTGGAACTTCATCTGACTGCTTTGTGAATTTTTCTGTCACCCTGCAATTCAGACCCGCCAGGCCATAGGGGCTGCAGGAGCTGAGCCCAGCCAGCCGAGAAAGGCCTCACCATCCTCGCACCAACTCTAGGATTCCTTAATTTATATTAAAACAACAGTATCCCTTCTTTCCTGGAATTCTTGGGCACCTGCCTGAGTGGCAGAGAATCCCTGAATGAAGAAGCATCTCCCCCATGAAGCCAGAGGAGGTTTAACCCACTCCCCTCAGCCCTCGGGGCATTTTGGGCCATTCTCCTCAGCAGGCCTGGGGCCCCCATCTGATCCCACAGCCACCACCCTCTGACAAACTTAGATGAGCAGTAAGGAGGTCCCCGGGGCCAACCTAGGAGCCACGCAGTCTGGGTGAGCATCCTTCCTCCTCCCGTGTACCCTCACCCGGGCTCATGCCCATGGCACTGCCCCTCTCCTGTAGCTCCAGTAGCCATCCAGAGACAGCATGGACATGGACATGCAGGCCTGGTTCCCCAGAGCCATGGAGACAGATGGTCAGTTGGTCATGCAGGGACTGGAGAGTGGACAGACCGCTGGCCCTCAAGGGTTCAACTGAACCCGAAGTTCTGGATCTCTCCCCTGCATCCCAGGGCCCCGGCTCCTCTCCTCACCTGTCCTTGAAGAAGTGATTCTAGGAAACAGATGAAAGGTGTTTTGTTGGAGGGGCCCCAGGTTCGAGTGAAGCAGAGAGAATGGGTTCACCTCAAGTTGAGGAAAAGGAGCAGTTAGCAGTTGGGTGCAGTCAGGCTGCCTGTCTCCTTCTGCTGACCCCTGGGTAATGGTGTGTGTGTGTGTGTGTGTGTGTGTGTGTGTGTGTGTGTGTGTGTGTGTGTATGAGCATGTATGTATGTGTATGTGTGACTGCATGTTATGTGTGCATGAGAACGTGTATAAATCTGCATGTACATCAGTGTATCTCCTGTTTGTGTATGAACGTGCTTATATGTGTGTAAATGTGTATGTATGTCAGTGTGAGTGAATGTGTGTGAGGGGACAGTGGGATGGTTCATTCCTGGTGACTCCGACTGCTTCCAAGTCTGTTGATTCCCCTAACCCTCACTTGCCACTGCCCCTGCCTCAGGGCTGAGTTCCACTGGCACTGTCTCCCTCGAGTTAGACATTCCAGCATTTTCTCCAGAGATCACACAGTTTGGGGCTGCCGTGCATGCACGGGGAAGAGGAACTGGGGAAGTGAGCAGGAAAAACAGCGCCCAGGAGAGGGGGGGGCATGCAGACCCCAAGAAGAGTGTGTGCAGCACAAGCCCTCCAAGTGCCTCCCCCCACTGCTGAGGGCTAAGGCCTTCCCTATGCCCTGTGGGTGGATCTTGGGCACCATTGAGAGGCCAGGCTCTGGGATCTGTTGGAGAAGAAGGGAAGTGAGTCATGGAGGTGTGGGGAGCCCTGAGAGCACTGATCAGGAACCCCAAGTTTCCATAGCCAGGTGAGGGCACCCCCAAGTTCTCTTAGAACTCTAGGATTCTGCAGCTCCGAGGCACCACCTGTCCCAGCCAGGGGCATCTCAAACCAGGCACTCCCACCAGTTCAGGTATCCAGCAAAATGGGAACGGTAGCCCCAGTTCAGTATCTCAGCCCCTGTCCCTCTTCACAAGAACCGGACTCGGACATGAGTGCGTCTCGGCCAATCACCAGCATCTGCCTATCTGACAGGCTGTGATAAAATTATCAATTAGATGAGACTGGTCAGGCGTGCAGGGCAAAGAATGGGCAGTGCAGTCCGAGCCACCCCCATGGCTCTTCCCCTGACCCCCACAGTGCCTGGGCACCAGACACGGGGGGACGAGGCAGGCAACCCCCATGCCAGCCAGTGTCGGAGCCACACTCCCCCGCCCTTCCAGAAGCCAGGGCGCTCAGCCCCTTTCTCTGGGCGAAGACCTATGGAAAATTGATTTCTCTGTGGGAAATGGGATAATTAAATGGGTTGTTTCTATCTTCATCATCATCATCATAAAACGGGGATGGGACTGTGCACGGGTCTTCCGCTCAGGCCCAAGCGTTAATTGAATACGGATAGGGCGGCTGGCAGCGGACGCCAGAACTGTGGGCTAATGATACCCGTGAATCACTTTTACAAGATAGAAAATTACTGGCTCCTGCAGGAAGATCATTAAGGAAAACAATTGTTCACAGCAATTGAAAATAGAGTTTTAATTATTTAATTCAGAAACTAAACTATTAGGGACCAGTGTTGAATGAGGGGTGTAATGGACATTTTTCCGCAAGTGCCTGTCCTTGCTTGATTAACCCACCTCGTGTCTTCACCAAAATCAATCCAGAGGCCTGTTCTGGCTGCACCACGACTGCGAGGCCCCACGAGCGACACGGCTCCTGGGGGCAGATCTCCTCACAAGGTGGGTCCAGGGACAAAGGACACAACGTGGGCACAACCTCAGGCCAGGACTCCCTGGCAGGTGCCTGCTGCCTGCCCACCTATGAGTGAATCTCCCACTACCTTTGAGCCCACCTGTGAGTCCCCATACCTGAGCCCCCCACACCTGTGAGCCCCAGAAATTTCAAGACACAGCTAAAGAACTGGAATCTAACTGATCTAGGCTTCAGAGTCCAAGCACAAGGGACTTGGGGCAGAGCCTGGTCCCCCCCTAAAAGTGCCCCTTGCTGTGCCCTCACACGCAATCTGCTGTGACACTGAGACACAGCACCTGTCCAGGGCAAACCAGTTGCAAATCAGCCTGCAGGGCCCCACCATGTACTGTCCCCACAGGTGAGTGTCCATAGCAGCAGAAGAGGACAGAGGTGGTATGAATGAACATGGCTCTCCTGGGGCACCCAGACCCAGATGTGCTGTTTCATGGGATGACCATGAGTGCCCCCTTAGACCAGGAACCGGGATGTGTCCCTCTCATTGACCTCGTGCTGGGTTCAAGGTCGATGGTGTTTCAGAGGCCATGACCAGCGGCTGGCCTCATCCAGAGATCTGGCCGTCCCACCCCTGCCTGCTGGGCCAGTCACGTGGCATCGGGGAAACCGCAGGCTGGGCCCGAGACGGGTGCCCCCTCGACCCGGACCCACGTTCTCTCTGGAACCCATCCAGAGCCTGCCCGCTGGTCCTGCCCAGGCGGCACTGCGCGAATTACATTCCGGCTCCTCTTATTACCAATAAATTCCGAGCCATCTTTTTTCTCCTTATAGTTTTTAGGGTTACATAAATTTCACCTCGGCAATTTTTTCACGCTTGAATATATTACAGATTGCCACTTCTGTTATAGAAGCTAATTGATAATGTGATTTGTTATGTTGCTGGGACATAATTCAGAAAGTTATTGTAAGGCCTTTGATGCATGGAATCACACTCCCTGTTAAATATTCCTCGCTTGCATAGACGCACGGTAAGGTAAAAAATGTGGTGCTGCTTAGATGAAATATTTCCAGAAGCTTTTATTCTTGTTGTTTGGGTGGGTGCCAATGTCTTTCTAGAAGAAAAGCTCATCTTTCCAGTGCTGCTCTGATTTGAATTGATTTCCTGGTCATTAGTTAGCTTTTTGAGAAACTGGAACAAGCATGTGTGTATATATTTGAAGAGATGGAAAACCAAACAATATCAATGTCATAGAGAAGGGCAAGTTGTTTTAGCTTCAATTTAAAAAACTTATAATCTTGAAGTAAACTGTAGATTCACAGGAAACTGCATATCCAGTGCAGGCTGGGAGTGGCCCTCAGAGGTGACCTGAGCAGCCAGGATCCTGGCAGGTGGACCCAGGGATGGGGTGGTGGCTACTGGCAGACCTCCACTCACAGGATGAGCGCTCAAAGAAGACGCAGGTGTGTACATGGACCTGGTGTACCTGGTATATCTGCACAAATGGGCATGCCTGTGCTTGCTGGAGTGGCAGTGTCCATGTGAGCACATGTATTTGTGCCAGGCATGTGTGTGCAGCAGTGTGTGTGATTAAAGTCACACATCTGTCAGTGCACAACTTAGGTCATGAGTGTGTGTCTACACAGACTTGCGTGGCTGTGTGTGTGCAAGGATCTGTACATACGTAGTGTGCATCTGGTGGTGTGTGTGGTCATGCATGAAGAACAGAAGGTAGTGAGTGATGTGTGCACAGGTGTGTGTCTAGGTACCTGTGAAAATGTGTGTGTGAATACCTGATGCGCAGGAGTAGGCGAATGCAAGTGAGCATTGTACAGCTATGTGGCATGTCCGTGCATAGGGAAGTATGCGGGTCCCAGCTGCCAACACATGTGCGCATGTAGCGAGGGGAGATGTTGTGTCCCTGTATGTGTGAATGTTTTCCCATGTGGCTGCTATTTCACACACGTGTGGGGAGAGGTGCCCTTCCTCTAGGGGGAGTGAAAGGGGGCGCTGGCTCCTGAATGTGTACTTTTACCAAAATGGGCGGTCCTTGCATTTTCCGGAGTGGCAACTCCATGACTCCTCTCCATAGACCCAGACACACGCACAGACACTTACACATGCGCACAGACACTCCACACATATGCGCACAAATACCCCAAACATGCACAGACACAGATGCACACAGACACCACACACACACAGGCAGACACGGACACATAGGTCGGGGCAGCAGGTAAGGATGCAGATGGAACGCTCCTCCTCCCCCAGACAAACCCAGGAAGCAGAAGCCAGCAGCCACCTGGCCATTTATTGAGACGTGTACAATGCACCCGTCAAGGCCCTGGCACTTCAGAGAACCAGCAAAGGGGACTCCACATATTGTCTGAGGTGGAGCTGGGATCCAGGCAGAGCCCCCTGCAGTCCTCACTGGACCACCCGCCCACGAGTGCCCAGGTAGGCCTGCTGACCCTTCCTGGGGTATTGGAGGTGGGTATTGCTGCCAGGCTCTACATCAGCCAATCACCTGCCGAGGCAGCCCGTACAGGACCGAGTTGAGGGTGACGGTGAGCCAATCAGCACCTAAAAGCTGCTCCCGCATGAGCGGCACCCTTTCCCACAGCACCGGCGGCAGCTCCTCTGCAGATAGACACAGAATGGGGGGGCCCAGAACCTGGGTGAACCTTCTGTGGGGCCTCCTGCCCTATACCCCAGAACCACCGTCTCTGCCTTCTCCTGAAGGAAGGCTGCCCTGGGGCAGGGTCCTCGCAGTTGCACCAACCGAGGCTCTGCCCAGGGTGATTGCTCACACACACTCATTCATGCCGCCACATCATGTTCACATGCACGCATGTTTACACACACTCACACACATGCACACATGATCACACACTCACATGTTCACACATTCATACTTGCACACATGTATGTGGGGTGGGCGTGGACGACTGGGCCTGGTACCTGGTCTCAACAAGTCCTCAGCTTCCATCCTCTGAAAGGCCCTCAGGGTTTTCCCAATGGGCTTTGCAGTCTGGAGCAGATCTGAGGGAGAAGGTGGAGACTGGGGTGCAGCCTGTGGCTTGGGAAGGGAGGGAGAAAGGGGGAGGAAAAGAAGGGGAGAAGAGGAGGGAGGAATGAGGGGAGGGAGAGAGGAGGAAGAAGCCAAAGGCTGGATGAGGTGATGGAGGATGGGGAAAGAAAGAGAGGGGCAGAGGAAGAATGATGAGGGAGGTGAGAGGTGGGGGAGAGGTGGGAAGGAGGAAAAAGGAGATGGGGTAGGGAAGTGGGTAAAAGGAAAGAGAAGAAGGGGGGATGGGGCCGGGAAGGTGGCGCTACAGGTTAGGTGTCTGCCTTGCAATCGGATGGACTGCGGTTCGATCCCCCGGTGTCCCATATGGTCCCCCAAGCCAGGGGTGATTTCTGAGCACTTAGCCAGGAGTAACCCCTGAGCGTCAAACGGGTGTGGCCCAAAAACCAAAAAAAAAAAAAAAAGAAGGGGGGTGAGAGGTATAAAGAGGAGAGGAGGGGAGGGGAGAGGTGGAGAGAGGTATGGAAGAAGGAGTGAGGAGGCATAGGAGGGGTGAGGAGGCGTGAGGGGCTGAGAGGAGGAGTGGGGGACTGAGGAGGAGGGGTGAGGAGAGGTGAGGAGGGTCTGAAGAGGGGGGTGCTCACTCTCCCAGATCATCCCTGCCCGTAGCACATTGTCCTGAAGCAAGGTCGGCCACTGGTTGCCCACAACACTGCGTGCCCCGGCCAGGCTGAGCAGGGCTGCCGTCTCCACGGGCTTCTCCAGGGGCCGCTGTGAGGAGAGACTAAGGGGCCAGCCCCCACCCCACATCCTGTCACCACCCCAAGGCCGCCACCACCCATTCCCAGGGCGGGTGGATGGGGCAGCACCTGCGCCTGTCTCTAAGGGTCCTGCGTCCGTGTGTCCTCTGGCGGGAGATGCTGAGGTCCAGGAGCACCATCAGCCGACAGTCTGTGGGTGGGCAGTTCATGTGCTGGGGTTATTCCTGCACCGGATTCCCTCCCTGGTCTATAAGGGTGTGGGGTGAAGGGAGGTTCCAGCAGGGGGAGGCACGAGTGGAGGAGAACGGGAGGATGGGAGGACATCACCTTCAAGGTTCATGGCTGCCAGCTTCTCAGGCCGCAGCTGGGCCAAAAGGTGCTCCCTCCCATAGAAGAAGAAGCCGCTGCAAGTGCCCAGGATGTGTTCCCACTCGGCCTGGCTGCATAGGGCCCAGAGCAGAGACTGGGTGATCGGCTCCCAGCATGCCCGTCGGACACTGCTTGCTCAAGTGCGCACACTGAAATGTGCTGGAAGGGGCCCAGTCCCAGAGGAGCCCAGGCAGAGGCGGGGAAGCCCATGCACAGGACAGGGCATAAGTGACCAGGATGGCAAGGGGTGAGAGACAACAAGGGCCAGATGCAGGAGGAGCAAGGGGTGAGAAACAACAAGGGCCAGATGCAGGAGGAGCAGCCAGACCATACATGAGATTGTCTCAGGATGGGGCCCTGCAGGGACCCACAACCCATGCCTGACCCACCTAGGGAAAGAGGCTCTGCCCAGGTGACCAGACCAGTAAGCTGTAAGGGAATCCTGGAATCTGTCCAGTATCTCTTGTACAACACAAACAGGGCTCAGAAGGTCTGCAGAGAGCAGGGAAGAGGCGGGTATAAGATGAGGGGTGAGGGGTGTGGGGGGTGAGGGGTGTGTGAGGTGAGGAGGGGTGAGGTGAAGGGTATTAAGGTGAGAGTGTGTGGGGAAAGTGAGGGTAAGGTATGGAAGGGTGAGGTGAGGAGTGTGTGAGGTGAGGAGAGGCGATGTAAGGGTATGTGAGGTGAGGAGGAGAAAGGGTGAGCTGAGGGGTATATGAGGTGAGGAGGGGTGAGGTGAAGGGTGTGTGAGGTGTGGAGGGGTGAGGTGTGGACAGGTACAATAAGGAGGGGTGAGATGAGGAAGAGTGAGATAAGTGATGTGTAGGTGAGGGTTGTGTGGGGTGAGGAGGGGCGAGGAGACAAGTATGTGGAGTGAGGAGGGGTAGGGCGAGGAGAAAAGAGGTGAGGGGCGTTTGGAGTGAGGAGAGGTGAGATGGGGTCATCTGAGGTGAGGAGTGGTGAGGTGAGGAGGGGAGAGGAGGGGTGAGGTGAGAGGCCTGTGAGGTGATGGTAGAGGTGAGGGGTGTTTGGGTGAGGCAAGATGAGTTGAGGAGGGTGAGTTGATGGGTGAGGTGGAGTGTGTGGAGGGAGGAGGGATGAAGTCAGGAGGGCTGAGGGGAGGGCTGTGTCAAGTTAGGGGGTTGGGAGGTGAGGAGGTAAGAGGTGAGTAAGAGACTGAGTGAGGTGGGGGTTGTACGGGGTGAGTTGAGCATGGGTAAATTGAGTATGGTGGAGTGAGGACTTTAAGAGGGGTATTTGGGGTGAGGCAAAGTGAGGGTTGTCTGAACTGAGGAAGGGTGAGGGGAGGAGGGGAGGGGGAGCGGGATGAGGAAGGGATAGTTGAGGGATATGTGAGGTGAGGAAGGGTGAGGTGAAGGATGTATGAAGTGCAGAGTGAGGTGAAAAGGGGTGAGTTGAGGGGTTGTGGAGTGAGGAGAGGCTAAGTGAGGGGTGTCTGAGTGAGGAAGGGTGAAGTGAGAAGGGGTGAGGTATGTGTGGGATGAGCAGGGGTGAGGTGAGGCGTGTGTGAGTGGAGTATGGGTGAGGCGAGGAGTGTATGAGATGGGGGGGTGAGGTCAGGGATATGTGAGGTGAGGGGTAAGGTGAGGGATGTGGTGAGGAAAGGTGTAGGTGAGGAGGAGGGGTGAAGTGAGGAGGGATGAGATGAAGGATGTGTAGCAGAGGACCGGTGAGAGGAGAAGGAGTGAGTTGAGGAGGGACTAAATGAGGTGGGTGAGTTAAAGGATGTGAAGAGTGGGGTTTGTGGGTTAAAAAGGAGGGAGGGGAGGTGTGTATGGAGTGAGGAGGGGTGAGTTAACAGATGTGTGCGGTGAGGGATTTAATGGCTGAGAAGTGGTGAAGTGAGGAGTGTGTGGATTAAGGAGAGGTGAGGTGAGGGTTGTGTGAGGTGACAGGAGACATAAGGCGTGGGGGTGAGGAAAGGTGAGAACAGGGGTATGTAGGTGAAGAGGGCTGAGGTGAGGAGGATTTACATGAGGGCTGCTTAGGGTGAGGAAGGGTGAGGTGGAGGCATGCCATGGTATGTGAGGCGAGGAGGCTATGTGAAGTGAGTAGGTAAGAGGTGTAGGGTTTGGAGGGGTGAGATGAGGGGCGTGAAGAGTGAGGTCTGTCTGGGGTCAGGAGGGGTGTGGTGAGGGGTTCATGAGGTGAGGGGTGTCTGGGGTGAGGACAGGTGGCGTAAGGAGATGTGAGGTGAGAATGGGTGAAGTGAAGACTTGTAAGGTGAGGGGTGTGGGGTGAGGATGAGTGAGGTTAGGGTTGTGTGAGTGAGGAGGGGTGAGGTGAGGATGGTTAAGGTGTGAGGAGGGGTGAGGAGGCATGGGGTATGAAGTGAGGAGTTTGTGAGGTGAGGAGGGGCGAGGTGAGGTGTGTCTGGAGTCAGGGGAGGTGAATTTAGGGTGTCTGAGGTGAAGAAGGGTGAGGTGATGAGGGGTAAGGAGGGGTATGTGAGTTGAGGTGAGGAAGGGTGAGTTGAGGGTTGTGTGTTATGAGGAGAGTTGGGTGAGGAGGGAAGAGGTCCTCAGAGGGGTGTGTGGAGTGATTAGAGGTGATGTGAGGAGTGGTGAGGTGAAGTGGGATGAAGTAAGGAGTGGGGAATAGGAGAGGAGTGTGGAGCAGAAATGGGGCACTTTACAGGGTGGGTCTGGACTCACCCAAGTCCTTGTTCTCTCCATCGAATTCCACGATGTCTGTGTGGGGGTTAAGGAGTGGTGGGCACAGAGGGGGAGCCTTGTGAGGGACCCCAAAGGATACACTTGATGTTGGTGGTGTCCACGACAACACAGTCGGGGGGCAGAGGACGCACATTCATCTGCAGGACATGGCGGCACCTGGTCAGTAGCAGAGCCCCCCCTTAGACCACAGCCGCCAGCCCCAGCCCTGGCCCTACCTTCCTGCCTTTCTTGGGAGGCATCGGCTTCTTAGCGTCCCGGCTTCTGGACTCCATCCTCACGCTGCTGTCTGTGGAACAAGGCCGGGTCACCTCTGCAGTCTCTGAGTGGCACAGGGGCCATGTGCTCTCTCTGCATCTCGGGGATGGCTCAGCAGCCACTGGGACCAGTGGGACCCAAAGACCCAGAGGGACGATAAGTCCAACACCAGGCTGGTCCTCATGGGTCTTACACACAGTCCCATACACAGCCCCACCACTCAAGGTCTACAACGGCCCAACTCATGGTCCCACACATGATCCCAGACACAAGGTCCCACATGGTCCCAGCATGTGGTCCTAGTAGAGGTGAAGAAGGGTCCCAGGAGAGTGGAGTGGGATCCCAGGATCGAGGTGCAGTGAGGTCCTGGGGGGGGGGCTGGGTCCCACTAGGGCGGGGCAGGGTCCTGGTCCTGTCCCACCAGGTTCGTCCTTGCGCAGGCGCAAACTCAGTATCTGCAGGGAGAAGTCCCGGGACACGGAGCTGACGGGTGCCTCAGCCAGCCCGGAGAGTCCCTCCAGGGGCAGCTCCAGTAGCGGCTGGTCGGCGATGATGATGACACTGTCCGCGGACTCGGGCTGGACTGGAGGGTAGCAGTGTGAGACTCTGGGCATCCCGCGGCTGGGCACCCCTTAGACACGTGCTCGGCAGGTCTACCCCAACCCACCTGGAAAGACGGACTGTCTCCGTTCCCTGTCTCCGCTCTTGGCCTTCCTCACATCCAGTGCTCCCACAGAGTTCTGTGTCCTGGAGGCCAAGGCATGTCTGGGTCCCAAAAACACTCAGGGAAAATTCTGGAGCATGGCTGGCATGGGCACACAGCCTCCCCAGAGCCTGTGTCGGGGACCAGTGTGAAGCCAAGCTGAGACCCGCTGGCTCTGCCCTAGTTTCCCCTGGACACAGAGCTCTGACCAGCGCAAGGCCCCCACCCCCATCGGAGTCGCAGAGACCACAGACTGTCCAAGGAGGGCAAAGCAGAGCAGAACTGAACAGGCACTGTCTGGTGTTTGCCAACAGAGTCGCTCACCTCTTAAGCCCACTAGTCAGTGCCCACTGCCCAGCACCATTTTTCAATGGCTGTTTAGTGTCCACTGCCCAGCAGAGTCCCAGGATGCCCTGACCTGGCATGGGTCCAGTCCAGCAGGTGCCGCACAGGCGCCAGGTACTGTTCCAGGAGCTCCAACACAGCCTGGAGCTGTGGGCCACGGTTCTGTCTCTCGGCCCTCAGAGGTCTCGGCACCTCCCCCTAAAAGCCACAGTGGGAGGGTCCTGCCTCTAGCCCACCACCCTCGCCCTCCCAGTACCCTGTGCCCACCAGGCTGTGCCTACCTGGGCCTGTTCCTGGAACTGTCGTGCTCTGGCCAGCAGCTCAGAGAAGGCTTCGGGGCTCACAGCCCCTCGGACCACCTTGCAGACAGCTGGGACACAGGCCAGCCATGTTGGGGGTCCAGCTGTGTGGGTCCCAGGAAGTAGCCCACCCGCTGCCCAAGGCCCTCTCTACCATCCAGAGCTGCACCCACCCCCAAGAAGGGACTCCTCGTGGGAATACCCATGGCTCCGCTGGGCTGTGGGCACCACTGCAGAACAGAAGGCCCCGAGGACAGAGATGCTCAGGCCTTGCCAGCCGAGGCTCCTCCAGTTCCCACAAGAAGTAAAGTGGTAAGAGCCCGAGGGCAGGGAGGGGCTTCACTCTTGTGCTCGTCTGGAGTGTGCTCGTCCCCCTGCACACACACATATACACACACAAATACACACAAAAACACAGACACACAAGCAGAGACACGTACAAACATACAGACACAAACAGAAACACAAACACAGACACACAGACATACACACAAAAGCACACACACAGTGGAACTCACCTCCCATATGCACCTGCTTTCCTCGAACTGTGGATACCAGCTGACCCCGCTCGAAGGTGGCTCCGTACAGGTGGGCCCTGTTCAGAGATGTGGGTGGGGAGTGTTGGTGTACCTATCTGAGACCCTGGATCTAGGTGTAGTTCCCAAGACCCCTCCCAGAAATGGGTGGGTCTCAAGTAGCTACACCTAGCTACACCTACTACCTGAGACCCACCCATTTCTGGGAGGGGTCTTGGGAACTACACCTAGATCCAGGGTCTCAGATAGGTACACCAACAGGGAGTAGTCACAGTATTCTGAGAAGCCCAGAGCCTGATGTGTAGACCAGCTGAGCCACTGCCCACATCCCAGAGTCCACCATGTGCACAGTTCTGGGAAGATGTGGGCATGGTCTTACAGCAGACAGACTGTATTGGATGCCAGGGACCCCCACCAGTCTGGCGGCTGCCCTCTCCCCACCAACCTCACTCCCTCCACGCACAGGGCCGGGGCCTCACCCGTCGGGGGCATGGTGCAGCAGGATGAGGCGGTAGGCGGGGGAGAAGTCACTGAGGAGGCCCAAGTGCTGTTCTGTGACACCTAGGCTCTGCCATGCCTGTGGGAAAAGGGCTGGCTCACCCTCCCCCCCCCTACATGCTGAGGGCATGCCTTGCCCATGCCATGGCTCATTCAGGGCCACTGCGAGGGCTAATGTCAGAACTCCTGCTAAGGTCCTCTGTGGCCACAGCTGGCCAGTTATCCTCCCCATTATTGCTATGCTGGGCACTGTGGCAGGTTCCTCTCATGAGTCTGCTGGGAGGTGGGGGACGTGGGCCCATCCACACGGAGCTCCTGCCCACACACTGACAGGCTCTCGTCCACCACCTGGGAGCCTGCATCGGCCATAATCTCCCTGTATCTGCTTGTGTGCTCACTTTGGGTGCCCCTCAAAAGGTGCTTTCACCCAGAGATCTCACTGTCTCTTGGTGCCTACACATGACAACTCCCTGGTCTCTGACCCGACCCCCACCCAATCCCCCGGAGTCCCCATCCCAAGGCCCAAGTTTGCCTGGCGAGAGACAGTGGCTTCTGAAGTTCAACCACCTTTCAGTTCAGCGTCCACTTTTTGACCTCTGTCTCTCCATTCTCTTTCCACCTCACTGCTCCCCCTCGGCCACTTGCACCCTTGGAGAAACCTCCAGGCTTCACCACTGAGTCAGTCCCACATCTGTTGTGCCGAGTGTGGAAAACCACTCCCCCCACCATCAAAGTTCTCCCAGACACATGCACTTTGGGTTGATCAGTGTAACTGTAAGACATTTCACTTTCCTTTGATGACTATGGTAAGATACTGCTTCTTTGTTTTTGAACCATCACCGGCAGTGCTCAGGGCTTACTTCCAACTATGCTCAAGGATGAACTGGGTGGGCCTGGGAGGGGCTATATGGGGTGCTGGGGTTGATGACATGCAAAGCCAATGCCTACTCACTGTA
Source organism: Suncus etruscus (assembly GCF_024139225.1). Classification (NCBI taxonomy): domain Eukaryota; kingdom Metazoa; phylum Chordata; class Mammalia; order Eulipotyphla; family Soricidae; genus Suncus; species Suncus etruscus. Next base: position 72,066,802 of record NC_064864.1, read on the forward strand.
CTCTGGCCCTCTGCATGACTGCACATGAAGCTGCAAGCACAACCTGGCCTCACATTCCTAGCATTGGTTCTGGCCTGGAGAGTTAGTGCCAGGCCCTGCCACATGGGCTGTTCCTCCCAAGGTCTCAGCCTCAGAGCCCTAAGCCACTTCCACACAAGCCACTAGAATATTTTTATTCTCTGCAAGCATTTTTTGGAGGATTACTTCTTCCTTTGTGTTAGAACTAACTTCCTAGGGAAAGCCATGGAACCTGTCATTTTCTTTGTAGGAAAGTTCTTAAAATGTTAAAAGAAGGTTGGAGCAATAATCAACAGGCAGGGCACTTGCCACTCACATCTTTACTCAGGTTTGTTCCCTGGCACTTCATAGGGTTCCCCCAAGTCCCATTAGGAATGATCCCTGAACACAGAGCCAGGAGTAAGCACTGAGCACTGCTGGGTGTGGCCCAAAGAACAAACCCAGAAATATCCACAGACTGTCTTTCCAAGAGACCTCTTTCGAAGGGTCACTGCTAAAGTTTCCAGTGTGGATCTGCCAAGTGGGATGCCTGGGGGCTCAGGGAGATTCAATGGAGCTTAGCTGTTGAGAAGGGCTCGCTCAAGCCAGCTTGGCCATTCTGTTTGCAGGAGATGTCAGGGTAGGTGACGCTGCTAGACCTTCCAGACAGTCCTTTCTGTACATGCCTTCCAGGCTCCATGCTTCTAAACACTTCCCAACATCCCACATGCTTCTAAATGCTTCCTGCTATCCCACACCCTTCTAAATGCTTCCCGATGTCCCACACACATCCCATTTTGTCAGCCCAATGGTCCACAGGTGTGGCAAAGGTGTGTGTATGTGGCCCCACAGCCCAGAAGGCAGCTCTGACTCAGGGGACATTGCAGATGAGCAGGGAAGATGGGGCCACGCCAGGGCTTCATGGCTACATGTCCATCACACCAGCGGCAGGAGGGACCCGGGGCAGGAGGAGGGGATCACCTTGAAGGAGGCGTCCAGCCGCCGCTGCACACTGGCAAAGAGCCGGGTAGCCGTGCGGCCCAGACGCCGCAGCCTCTGCTCCAGGTGCAGCAGTGCAGCCAGCTGCGAGCTGCCAGTGTTGGCCGTGGCTTTCAGCAGGACGTCCAGCAGGGTGCCCGAGGCTGTGCAGCTCTGAAGGACACGTGTAGACAGCGGACTGGGTGCTCGGCTGCACAGGGACCCCGATTCCCCAGGGGACCCCGCACCTACCTGAGACAGAGCCAGGAACTGGCAGGCCGTGGGGGGGTCCAGGGTACCCACACATTCCACCACTTCCAGGCTGGCTACAGCTGCCACATCCAGCAGCCGCTGCCTCAGGGCTCCGTGTAGGCTCTGGTGCAGTACCTCAGATGCCTGCGCCAGGTACCGCTGTGCCCGCACCAGCCTGCCCTGCTGGCACCCGCACACTCAGGCCCGGCTGAGGACACCAGGGGGCATAGGAGGGGCGCAGGGATGGACAGCAGACCCACCTTCAGTTCCCGGCTCTTCTGGCTGAATAGTTCCAAGGGCACCTCTCCAGCCATGGCCTCCCAGTCCCTTCTCAGGCCCTGCAGGATGCTGGGTTCGGCACCCTAGGAGAGTGGCCTCCCACTTCAGCCATGGAGGGGTTAGCTCAGGGGGTGTTTGAGGGTCACTATCCCCTTCCTGCCCACCCCTGTAGGGTCCCCCAGCCAAGAATCTCCATAGTGAAACCAGGTGCCTGTGGGGGGGCAGTCGGGAGGGGCTTCCTGAAGGAGGGATACAGGGGCTTCACGTGGGGAGGCCTTGTGGACACAGGAACACGGTGGGGCTGCCTTGGCCCCACTACTTGGAGGGCTGGAGCTGTTGGGACCCCTACAGGCAGAGACCACACAGCCCTGAGCCATGCTGTCCCCAGGCTGCCAGCCCCAGGCACCCCTTTTCTGTCCGTGAGGCCCACCCCACCCCAGCCCAAGCTCACACCTAGCACCTACCGAGAGTCCATCCCCCCAGCGGAAGGCAGGGTGCAGGGGTGCAGCTTGCTCAGCCAGCAGGCGCAGCGCCTTCCCTGCCAGGCCCAGGAAGCGAGCACGCAGCGGCGGGCAGTGGGCAACCAGTGGCTGCAGGCTCCCCAGCTGGGCCAGCATGGCATGTGCCAGGGTTCGTCCCAGTGCCAGCCACTTCTGTGGGCATATACACACTGCTACAGCCAAGCTGAGCTGCGAGGCCTCGGTCCCAGCTCTCTGCCAGGCACAAGACCTTGCAGGTCTAGCCCAGGTCTCCCTGCCCCTTCCTGGCTAGTTTATTCCACCCACCCTTTCTGAGGAGCTGAGGAGCAAACCATCTGATCCCAACCGTGCCAGGACATGGTCCTCAGACAAGCTGGGCTCGAGATGTGTCCAGAGAAGATTCTCCTTGCGGCCACAGTCAGATCCAGAGCTGGGTCCCCCGCCCCTGCCCCCTGCAAGTCTCACCACACGGCAGGCGCTGGGCTCCTGAATGCTGCGCAGGTACTCGGCCAGCACCTTGCCCATGGAACTCTGCTCCAACTGCCATGCCCGAGCCTCCTGCCACAGCAGCTGTAGCAGGTCCAGGCTCAGCTCCACGAAGCCCAGTTTGAGGTGCACCAGGTTCCGCATCACAGGATTGCTGGGAGTCTGCAGAGCAGGGTCCTCAGCACCCACCCCACTCATGGAAGAGGGTCTGTGGGTTGGAACCCTGTGAGGAGGGTCCCCCCCACCCACCCCCACTCATGCACCAGGTTCTGCAGTGGGGGCTCCAATAGATGGATGCTCACTGCATGGGCCCCTCTCCCCATGCAGCCCTGACCACTCGTCCTCCCCACTCTCTGGCAACAGTGTCTAGCCAGGCCGGCTCAGCATAGCCACTTGTAGACATGGAGGCCCTGGTTGTGCAGAAAGAGGTGTGAAGAACCAACCACCAGCCAACCACCAAGGGCAAGTCCCATGGTGAGGCAGCTCACGACCGACCACCTAGGCATCTGAGGACGCCATCCGAGGACGAGGGGAAGTGGCCTGCTAGGTGCCTGCTCCTTTGCTCTGAGTACTTCAGAATTTGGCTGAGCTCTTGGGGAGGGTACCGTCCACCACGAGACCTGATGGTCCCCATTTGCTTTGGAACAGTGATCTGCCAACTGCTGTCTGGGCTGTTCCCAGAGCCCTGAGCCTTCTTCATCCCACCTGGAATTGACCCTTGTGCTGAAATGTGTTTGCAGGTGCCTTCTTCCGGCCTGGCCAGCCTTAGAGCAGTTGGTCATTTCGCCAACTCTGGACCCAAGTGTGCAGGAAGCGGGACCCAAGGGCGAGGCCTGAGTGGTCCTCCAGGAAAACTTCAGCTCTGTCAAGCTCAGCACCACAGGGCCCCACTTGCTCAGAATCCATGTTCTGTGCATGTGAGCATGTGTGTGCATGAATGTGCCCATGAATGTGTGAGCAGACATGTTTGTTCTGACTGAGGTTTACCCCTGGGCTCCGAGTCTGGTACAAGTTGGCCTATAGGTCCAACCCAGTGGGGAGTCTAAGTGATAAGTGCCTCTCACTGTCCCCAGGAGAGTAAATAATCCTCTTTACTGGGGGGTCTTCCCCCCATAGGCCCCAGTGTGTGTGTGTGTGTGTGTGTGTGTGTGTGTGTGTGTGTGTGTGTGTGTGTGTATGCGCACGTGCACACCTCTGCGTAGGTCCGACCTGTGTGTGTGTGTGTGTGTGTGTGTGTGTGTGTGTGTGTGTGTGTGTGCGCACGTGCACACCTCTGCGTAGGTCCGACCTGCCTGGCTGGGATGCTTGCGAATGTGTCCATCTTTCCAAAGAGCTTTGGGATTCATCGATCCTTCTCCTTGCTTTGTGCCTCATTGATTTCCACTTGATCTTTGCTCGGGGATAATGGGTCTATGGCCTGGGCTCGCCGCCAAATCCCACACAGGTGCCCGGCCTGCCTCCCACTTTGCCTTCACAAGCTTGAACTGGGCAGTTCTTTGGCAGACACTTGGGCCCTTCCTCCAGGAATTTTTGCACCCACGCTGCAGTCTGCATCTTCTCTCTGTGCTGCTGCTCGCGGCCCCACTTCATGCTTACATGTCATTGACCATCACGACCCAGTAGTGGGTCATATGCACACACCCAGGGCAGCAAAGGTGCCACTCTGGGACGCATCACTGTGGCTGGAGCCACCACAGGCATCAGAACCAAAAACCAATTGCTACCTCACTTGCTTCACTGGGGGCAAGGTGAGCATGTGCCGGACTCCACCTCCGGGTCAGTGGAACCTTCTCGGGAGGATGTGTCCTCCCCCTGGGACATAATCACACACCCAGCCCTTCTTGCTTGTCCTTCCCTCTCCTCTTGCCCGCATCCTTCCCAGAGTACTGCGAAGTTCAGGCTTACCTCATGGTGGGCCAGCAGGAAGCGGATGCCGTGGTACCGCACCTCCTCCCTGGCAATGGCCTCGCAAGCCAAGCTGTGGGCCTCGAGGTAAAAGGCAGTTCTCGCCTCCACCTCCTTCTCCTGCTGGGCACACAGCCTGGAACAGAGTGAGGGCTCTGTAGGGTCAGAGCAAGGCAAGGCCATGTCCCTTCACAAGGGCATTCAAGTGTATGACCACAGTGTTCTAGGAATAGAGGCTCATGCCCTCAAGTGAAAATAAGGAAAAGGGGCGAGGGGAACAACCAACCCTGGTTTGATCCCTAGCACCGCATGTATAGTCTCTGGATACCGAAAGGAGTGAGGCCTGAGCACAGAGCCAGGAGTGAGCCCTGAATGAGCACAAAACCAAGAGAGAGCCCTGAACACAAGAGCTGGGAGTGAGCCCTAAACACAGAGCCAGAAGTAATCCAAGAGTGATCTTTGAGCACAGAGCTGGGAGTGATCCCAGACCTGGTGCCGTTCCCCGCCCACCCCCACCCCCTGCCCACACACCTCTTGACCTTCACACGCTCCATCATAATGTCCACACACTTCTCGCTGCAGCCGCAGCCGACCAGCCTCTTCCCAAGGTCCACCAGCAGGTCATCTAGCTGACACAGTACAGCCATACACAGCTCCGACCGCTGGCCCGCCTGCTTCTGGGTGCTCTGGACACGCAGGCTCAGACACCTGCGGAGGGTGCTGGTCACCCTTATGTGCCATCCAGGCCGAGGAGGTGAAACCAGATTGGGCGGGCGGGTGGAGACCGGCTCTAAGGAAGCCAGACCCGGCAGATGGAAAGCCCAGAATGGGCACAGACTGAGTTGGGACAGGGCAAAGAGCCTAGACCCTCAGAGACGCTCCCACACCCCTCCCCAAGCAGTGATGCTCGGCTGTTTATGCTGAGTCTGAGGCCGAGGCCAAGTCCACTGCACAGTCAGCTGGGCTGCGAGGTGGTCCTGGTAGACCCGCACTTCCTGCTTCCTGTCCAGAGAAGCATAGACCTGAGGCCCTGAACTGGGGCCACAAAGAGGCAGCCCCAGTGCTCAGCAGCTAGGCCCAGGCCCTGAACCTGTGTCTTCGGAAACCTGGGGCCCTTTGAGGCTCCAGAACTTGGAGAACCAAACTTCCAGAATTAAGCGCTGCTTTGCACATCCACACCAAGGCCAGGGCACAGGCCAGGGCAAGGAGGCGCGAGATCACTCCCGAGCTCAGGGTGAGTGGGTCCCAGCCAAGGCCCAGGTGTACTGGGGAGGGGGCTCGCGTGTGGTCGCGCCTTCACCATCCACAGCCCGGTCCCTGGTCTCCCAGAGGGGTCAAATGGCCTGACCATGGTACCGGGACTCGAGTTCTGTGATCATCAGCTCCAAGGCTGGAGCGCGGTTGGGCCGCTCTTTCTTGAGCTCAGTGAAGGTGTTATTGAGGCTCTGCAGGAGCTGGAGGACCTGAGAGGGATGGAGTTCAGCTCAGTTAGCATGGTATGGGTTCCCCCAAAGCCCCAGCAGACCCTGCCTCACCTCTGCATCCTGCTGTCTTGGGTCCATGGACAGGAGGGCGTCGGCCAGGGTCAAAGTGGAGTGGAACCAGAACTCCTCGCCACCTCCCAGCTGCTGTGCCTCCTCCACCATCTGCCTGGCGCCCCTGAAATCTCGCTCCTTGTTGGCCAGCTGTGCCAGCAGACACAGGCACTGTGCCTGTGCCAAAGGGTCTCCCAGCTCCTAGGAGGGACACAAAACAGGCATCCAGGTGGGCGGGGCTCGGGAATGAGTGGGAGGGAGTGCGGGGAAACCAGGCGGTGTCTCGCTCGGCCTCAGGGGTTCTATGGGCCCCCCTCAACGCAGCCACTGCTGCCCACTCAGAGTGGACACTACTCAGGATTGGCCTCCCCCATGCACATGGGCAACGCAGCAGGGAGGCCGCTCCAGGCCCCAGACCAGGTCCGTGGGGTGCCCAGGGCTCTGAGAGAGCCAACAGCTTCTAAGGCGCTCCTGCTGGGTACAGAGTCTGTGGAGGGTCCAGCCCTAAAGGTCTGCAAGGCCAATGGGGGCTTCAGACCCCAAGTCTGATGGGGCTGTGCAGGGAAAAGGAGGCAGGCACCACTCAGGGGCCAGAGTGGGCTCAGGGAAGGCAGGGCAGGGCATTAGCACCAGTGGGACTGACACCCTTCCCCTCCTGGGGACACACCTGTTCCCCATCTGGGCCCACGCCCATCACCACCTTTGCACCTGTGCTCTTGCCTGAGCCTCTCAGGCTGATGCTTTTGGCTTGCAGGGCCCCATCTGGCCCCTAAAGATATGCCTAGCCTGACATTTCCCTCAAGACCAGCCTGCAGGGCACCCTGTGCTAACTAACCCTCCCTACAGAGATTACCACAGAGCTCGATGCCCAGCTCAGTTGGACCAGGAAGGCCAAGGGGAGAGTGGGGCCTGAGAGGCCAATGGGGCACCTCACCTGGAAGGCCAGGTAAGCCTCCGACAGGAGCAGCCTCGCGGGCTGGTACAGTTCCATCTCCAGCAGAACCTCTGCTTTGAGGGTCCACAGGTGCGGAAAGGAGGTACCATCCAGGGCCTTCCTGTTCTCCTCCCTCATCCTTAGTATCTGTTAGACATGTGGTATCTATGGCTGGCCCCAGGGCTCATCCTGCCCACCCTGCCTGTCCTTCCCCCATCCCCACCTTAGTCAAGCCACAGGGAGCCAGCAGACCAGGCTTGCCCACCTGCAGAAAAAACTGCAGAAAAGACTATGGGGTTGGAGGTGGAATGGCCCTCCCTGGCACAATTCTGCACCTTTCAGGGACAGGGCTACACCCAGCTCCCAGCCGAGCACTGCAGTCACACCTTGTCCTTGGCTACCAGAGGCTTGTACTTGGCTGCGAGGTTCTTGGGCAGCTGGTGCTGGCTGATGGGCGTGTGCAGGGGCTGGAGGCTGCCACTGTCGGGAACAGTGTCCCTGCTCCTCTCCCTTCGCAGTGCCATCTCCTTCCGACAGCTGTGCAGGTCACATGGGGCCAAGAAACATGCTCAATGCCCCCCAAAGGCCCTGGTGTCGGGTGGGTGTCTGCCAAGCCCCACATGTGCAGTGGACAGAGCAGCCAAGGAGACTCTCGGCTCTAAACTTCACACTGGCCATGTCGGTCACACAGAACAGGGGGCCCTGGCCAGGCACCTCTGAAAGCCCACCCACCCTGCTGTGCCTGGCACAACCACCCACAATGATCCCATGTCCCCACCTGGCTACAGGCCAGATGTACTCACAGGTAAGCACATGGCTATTGTGCTTACCTGGCCTGCTCCACCTCGGTGATGTAGACCTGGCCGACCGTGTCCTCATGCTGGGCAGCAGCGTCCTTCAGCCCCAACTCTGTGCACACCAGGGCAAGCCTGGGGGGAGGGAATAGAGATGACACTGCTGGACCCAGGAGTCTAGGCTCGGCAGCCTGGTCAGTCCCCACAGCCAAGCTGGTCCTAGAGAGGCCACCGGGACACCCTCAGTCTTGACAGAAGTGCTGAGAGTTTCCCTGTATCTCACTCAAAAGAGACGCGGGGCCATGGCTACTCAGAGCAAGAACAGGCAGGTCTAGCCCATGTTCCAGCTCTGCTGGGGCCCCTCATGGATGCCAGGTCTTCAGAACCCATGTCAGGGAGGCACAGACATGGCCATGGACCCGTACAGCCTGTCCCAGGACCCGAGCCCCTAAACTTGGCTTCCTTCCTCCCTTGCCTCTAGAAACATCCAACACCAAATTTAATATACCCTGACATTCGAGCACTTAGATAGGGACGTTCAGAAATCATGGGGACTCTTATTTGCACCAAGAGCAGCTGCAGACTTCATGCATTAGTGTCCAGTTATTCCTGTGTTCTCTGGGAAGTCACTGCCCAGCCCGGGGAGGACTGGGGGTGCTGACTGAAGGTGGCAGAGGTCCAGGAGAGATGTAGGCAATGCCAGAGATGTCAGTGTCTTGAAAGCTAGGGCACTGGCTGGAAGAAGGTGAGCACTGACCGGAGGTGGTAGAGGTCGCAGACGCTGCGGTTCTCTAACACCGAATCGGCAATTATCACTCCAAGTTGCAGAAGTGGCACCGTGAGCTCGTGCAGAGACAGTTTTTGCAGTGTCTTCACCAGCTGGTCCAGGTAGTACAGTGTGTACGTCTAGGGGACACCCAGAACCTGGGGAGATCAGCTGTGCGCCCGTGTGCCCGGCCGCAGGCACTCTGCCCTCTCCTCAAACCTCCCAGCAAGAGACCCTTCCACAGCACATCTCATCAGGAAAACAGAGGCTCTGTGTGTGCCCAGATAACTGTCACTCTTAAGCAGTGAAAGAGGATCGGTGGGCAAGTGTGAGAAACCTTCTCCACTCTGGGCTAACAGCGGCCAAGTCTCCTTGGTTCTGGTTTCCTGGGGCAGATGTGCTTTGCCGAGAGGCAGAGAGAGAGAGAGGGGTGGGAGCTGGTACCAATCTAGCAGCCACTCACGGGCTTTGGGATGCTGAGGGCATTAATAGTGAGGCTGGTCTTTTCCCTCTGGAAAGCAGACACCACCTCCTCGGGGCAGAAGTAGGAAGCCCAATCAGCAATGCTGGCCGGTAACTCTTCCAAGTGCTTGGCTGGGGTGAAGGTTTGAGACTGAAAAGCAGGAACATGAACTTGGCTCTAAAAAGCAGAGTTAAGAGTGGCAGCTCTGTGTGGCCAGTGCCCAGTGGGCCACCACTCCCTTAGCCTGCAGCATCCCCAAGCAACATGCCCAGAATCAGCCACCCACACCATGTCACAAGGACCCAACAGACCTGCTTCTGTTCCTTGATCTGCTCCTTGGTCTTCTCGTCCTTCCCTCTCTCCTTCTCCTTCCTCTTTTCCTTCTCTTTCTTGAGCAGTAATGAATGAGAACTCCCAACTAAAATCTTGTGCTCTGAAATGGATTTTCCTGCAGTTTGCAAAGAAACCTAAAGAAAAAAAGCACCATGTTTTCAGGTTTCCCAGACACAAACCTCCCACCCACTCCCTAGTGACAGGTTCCCCACATCATCATCTTCATCTCCTCCTGCTCCTCATCCTCATGGCCAGGCATCTGCTCAGTGGTGCCGCCTTGGCTCCTGCCCACCTGCCCACCATGTTAGGGGACATACAACCATCCACTCCAGAGCAAGAACAGTTATGGAAGAAACCATGGAGGACTGACCAAGAGCTCAGGGCGGGGCGGGGCAGGGCCAGAGTGGAGGAACAGCGGCTGTGGACACCCAAAGCCCCTGAAATGGCACAGCCCTGAGCTTCCCTGGCCAAGGTGCCCAGCCCACCTTCCAGATGCGCTGGTAAAGGGCACAGGCCAGGAGACAGCGGTTGCGGTGGTGGAATGAGCAAGCAGTGCCCACCAGCGCCAGCAGTGTGTGGGCTCTTGCCAGCATCTCCAGCTGCCGCACATCATTCAGCCGCTCCCAGGGGCTCAGGTCCTGCTTCTCACCATCAGGTTTCTCGAGGGGCTCCTCTGTGACACAGGGATGCTGAGCCATGAGCCTGTCCACTCTGGTACAGATTCTGTAATGCCCTGATGTCCCTGGCCCCTAGGAATTCCACCAAGGACAAGGCCCTTCAGGTGCCCAGCTACTGCCCATCCGGGTTGACGTTCTCTCCCAGAAGAGGCTGGACAAGGGGCATTGAGTGCAGACAGGCTGTGCCATGTGCGGGCCCACCTGCCAGCTCGGGCGCCTCTGCAGCAGTGTCTCCGGCATCCCCCAAGCTCAGAAGGATGCTGATGGACCACTTGAGGAGAAAGACCACATCCTCCAGGGCAAACTGTCTCTGGTACAGCCACTTGCTGAACTCCAGGATGTAGTCCACCTTCTGCCACATGCCCTCTGGCCGCTGCAAGGCCGCAGCCTGTCAGCCTGACTCAGGGGCTCCTGAGTCCCCAGGACCCACCCCCTATCCCAGAGGCCCAACCCGAATTCCACAGCCATGGCCACCCAATTCAGCCACACGCTTTGAGAAGAATGTCCTTGCACTTGGCCCTTGCACTTGGATGGTACACCAGGAGCCAGGGAAATGGACTCAGGGCCCAGGGTGAGGCAGGACAAGTTAGGAGTGAATGTGTGGGAATGAGGCCAGAGGGCCCGGATTTAAGGGAGATTAAACCAGTGATTATTAACCTTGAAAATGTACTAAAAAGCACCAGTACCCACAAAAGGGGGGACAAGAGGGAAGTGGCCTCCCCACTGGTCCTGGAGACTGTTGCCTCAGGAAACCAGCACCTCCTGTCCCAAAGCCCTGCCCCACTGTCCTTGACTCAGCCTGTGGATGGCCTCTATAGGGGACACAACTTCATCCTGCCTCTGTCCACTCAGGCAGGGACACTTCGTCTGCGGGGTCTATCTCTATGGACCTCTCTGTCCCACATTCTCTTTCTTCCAATGAAACCCCAGCATCCCCCTAAACTCCAGGGGCACGGAGAGAACTGTCTGTCCTGGCTTCCTGGTGATTGGGAAGGTTCTTAACACCTCAAACCCCAGGAGGAGGCAAGGACCAGGTGCCTGCCCGAGGTTCGCAGTATGGGTAGATGCCAGCCTCCAAGGCTCCCTGACATGGCCCGAGCAGGGCAGGGCAGGGCAGGGTTGTCTGCACTCCCAGCCTCTCCCACCTGCAAGGCCTGGATGGCGTTCTGATAGCATGTCATCTGGCCGTGCACAGTCTTGGAGTTCAAAGCCAAACGGTACCACATGTGTGCCACGTAGTCTTCACTCTCATCCTTGAACTTCTGGATCTCCATCAGGAACGTCTGGCCCAGCCTGGCTTTCACAATGATCATGTGCTTGAAAATCAAGCTGGAGTCATGAGAGCAAAGAAAGAGGCTGAGTTGGGTGGAGAAGCCCATATAGGGAGCAGGTGGGCAGAGACAGATGATGGAGGGACACCAGGGCCAGGGACATCATGGACTAGTCCTCAGCCTGGGTGAGGGCTGGCACTCACAGACGATGTGGAGTCCTTGGAAGAACTTGTGCAGCCTCGCCCAGCACCTTGAGGCCACCCTCCCAGTCCTCGTTGTCAGCATACACGTGAAACAGGAGGCCGTAGAGTGCAGCACGCAGTGTCAGGTCGTCTTCCGCGCCTGTAGCCAGCACTTCTCTGACTCAGCACCAAGAGGGCTCTCAGGCAGTGAGGGCGAGGCTGTGCTCCCAAGATCTCCATATGCCCCCCCACACCTAGCCCTGGCACTGGGATACATGCCTCAGGCTCTGTGCCCAGCCCTCCTTCACCAGCGGCACTGAGAGCCCAAGGACATCTGTGCCTTGTGGCCACAGGGAGGCTCAAGTTTAGCCATTTTTTCCCCTCTGTAAGCAGGACTTGGGACTGAGAATAGTTTTGATTATTTGGAAGTAGGGAAATGATCTATGGGAGTAAAGAACACAGTTCCTCGGGTTTCTCACTTAGAGAAATCCAGGGGCTGATTCCCAGCAGTTGCTCTAAAGCTGAAGGCAAGGAGACATCAGCCCTGAAGGACCCTGCACGGCTCAGATATCCTGGCCTCCTTTGTGGAGTTCAGTGGGGTCTGTGGATGGACTGTTTCTCCTGGGCCTCAAGCCCTCCCTGTCCTTCAGCCCAGAGGCAGCCCTGACAAACCTGGGAGGAAGTAGCCTTCACTGGTCCCTCCACTTTGGAAGTCCACTGTTGGCCACTGGTGGAGGAGCAATATCTTTTGTTTTTTCTGAGGGGAAAAACGTAAGAAACATAGTAGAAAATTACAATCTACTAAACTTCACAATTTATATATTTACTTTTTGGCTTTTCAGCCACACCCGGTGATATACTCAGGGTTTACTCCTGGCTCAGCACTTAAGGATTATTCCTGACAGGCTCGGGGGACCATATGGGATACCAGGGATTAAATACAAGTCAGTCGAGTGCAAGGCAAGTGTCTTCCTGCTGCGCTATTGCTCCAGCCCCTAAACTTCTCAATTTAGTTTTCATTACTCTGTATTTTATTACAGAAATGGTAGCAGCATTTTTTGAAATACGGTGCCACACAAAGAACTGCTAAAACTCAGAAGAAGAAAAAAAAAACCCTACAAAAAGTTAGCTGCATATGAGAAAGCCCACTTCAGAGCAACTGTTGCTCAGTGTCTCAGGATCAGATTCAGCTGCTGTTCGTCAGTGTCTCACAGTCAGTCAGAGGAATCATCATCTATCAGTTTCCATCAGTCAGACTCAGAGTGGTCTGAGTGGTCCCTCAGCATGCCATGATCAAACTCCTGTCTACCCTGGAGTCTGTGCTCATAGCCAAGGTACCGGCTTCTTGGCTTCCGTCCTGTTGATGATGTTAATGACCCTTTGCAGGCCGCTCCGGCACATCTTCCTGCTGGCTGCAGAGTTCAGTAGGGGAAGCCACGAGTTCCAGAAATGCCGGGCACCATGCAGCACCAGGGAGCTGCTCTCTGCGATGCCCCCGAACCTGCAGTGGGGGGCAGAGCTGCTGAGTCTCAGAGACAGTGCCACGGCCAAGACCAGCTATGGGGTCAGGCCCAGAGGACAATAGGATGCAGGACTCCAGCCAGAGAGATAGCTGAGGGTTGGAAAAACAGGGTGAGGGAACCCAGACCTGCCCACCCATACACAGGACACTGCCCCCCTCCATGGGCCGCACCTCACACTCTCCAGGAAGGACCTGGCTGCCACATGCCGCAGCCTCCTCTGGCCCTTCAGGTTCTCCAAGACACTGCGGCCCTGCACACAGCAGGTACTGCTCAGCATCTCTGCCAGCAGCGGGACCTCAGCCCTGCAGGAACCAAATCTCAGTGGGCCTCAGTGTCTCATAGGGCCCTGGACACAGTTGTAAGCCATACAGGACAGCCCTGCATCAGAAGTAAATGGGGTCTCTTGGATGGGGGTGACTCAACCAGCTCGTGAAGGATCCTTCATAAGCTACCCCCAGCCACACCCCAGCCTTTGTCCCGCCATATGTGGCTGAGGAGTTGCATATAACTTCTTTTTTTTTTTTTTTTTTTTTGTGGTTTTTGGGTCACACCCGGCAGCGCTCAGGGGTTATTCCTGGCTCCATGCTCAGAAATTGCTCCTGGCAGGCACGGGGGACCATATGGGACACCGGGATTCGAACTGATGACCTCCTGCATGAAAGGCAAACACCTTACCTCCATGCTATCTCTCCGGGCCCTGCATATAACTTCTTAAATCAATTTCTATCTGGAATTATCTTTCTGGTGACATTTTCATTCAGAAACTGCATTTTTGTTTTTGCTTTTCACTTACATCTTTACGTACTCTCCGCTTCTTTGTTGGAATGTCTCACCTGCACTCTGGTTCCTACATTAAAAATCCTTCCATGTGGGGCCGGCGTGGTGGCACTAGAAGTAAGGTGCCTGCCTTGCCTGCTCTAGCCTAGGACGAACCACGGTTCAATCCCCCGGTGTCCATATGGTCCCCCAAGCCAGGAGCGATATCTGAGTGCATAAAGCCAGGAGTAACTCCTGAGCGATACCGGGTGTGGCCCAAAAACCAAAAAAAAAACAAAAAAAATCCTTCCATGCATTTCTAAAGCTTCTTGAAGTCTGCTGTCCAAAATGTCAACACTGTGTAATGTCTGGACCCATTTCACCCTAAATAGGTCAGATGTTCCTGATTTATCATGGCTAGGAATTTTTTATTTTATTCTGGGCTCTGGAGCACTTTAGTCAAGAATGATAATGGCCTTGCTTCCATATGAGGAAGACACAATTCCATGTGTTGGGCAGCAGCTTTAATGGTGAGCAGCTTTTTCCTGTTGATTTGGAGCTTCATCTTTCTAGGAATGTATCTATAGATACATTCTATAGATTCTATAGATCTATAGATAGGAATGTATCTATAGATATGTTCTATAGATTCTATAGATACATCTATAGATACAGGCTTTTCTAGAAGTCTGGAGAATTGAGCAAGGTCACCTTGATTTTTTGTCTCAAATCTCAGTGCAATGAGGCCTCCAAATCTCTCTCTAGCTTTGAACCACATTCTCCTTATACACAGAGACACTGGTTGGTGCTATGCAGTTTGCCTTCACATGAGGGAACTTGTGGTCTCTGCCATTCACCTCCTCAGTACGAGTGCTTGTTCTGTCAGTCATCGCCTCAGAATGTGAAAGCACTTTTCTCTTTGTTTGTTTGGTTGGTTTGTTTATAGGTCACACCCAGAAGCGCTCAGGAGTTACTCCTGGCTCTATGCTCAGAAATCGCTCCTGGCAGGCTCGGGGGACCATATGGGATGCTGGGATTTGAACCACTGTCCTTCTGCATGGAAGGCAAATGCCTTACCTCCATACCATCTCTCCGGCCCCAATAAGAACTATTTTCATTACTACTGTAATGATACTAGAAAAAAAATCACCATTGGAGGAGGAGGAGGAGGAAGAAGAGGAAAAGGGAGAAAGGAAGGATGGAAGGAAGGAAGGAAGGAAGGAAGGAAGGAAGGAAGGAAGGAAGGAAGGAAGGAAGGAAGGAAGGAAGGAAGGAAGGAAGGAAGGAAGGAAGGAAGGAAGGAAGGAAGGAAGGAAGGAAGGAAGGAAGGAAGGAAGGAAAAGAAGATGAAAAAAGAGGTAGCGGCTAGGGAGGTGGTTCAATTTGTAGAGCAGATGACTTATAGGTGTTAATGCCTAGATTTGATCCCAGATGACCTCATGTTCATGCTCTAATATTCTCACAACTTGTCTGAATTTGTGTATATCTGTATGTATAAAAATGTGCGATTAAAATTAAATTAAAATTTAAAAAGAAAGAAAAGTCACCATGACAAGTCTACATTTGTAAGTTAGAAAAATTGATCACGGATCCTTTTCTGGTTCATAAGCATGATGATCGGGTTTCCACACGCCTGTGTGGTATGTGTCTCCATTCAACCTTGTTACGACGTTGGCACATCACCCTTCTGACATGAAAAAAAATAAAAAAATAAAAATTGATCATGGGGCTGGAGAGATAGCATGGAGGTAGGGCGTTTGCCTTGCATGCGGAAAGTCGGTGGTTCAAATCCCAGCATCCCATATGGTCCTCGAACCTGCCAGGAGCAATTTCTGAGTGTAGAGTCAGGAGTAACTACTGAGAGCTGCAGGGTGGGACCCAAAACAACAACAAAAAAAATAAAGAAAGAAAATAAAAGAAAAATTGATCATAAACACTTGAAATATGTGTAAACATTTTTCAAAGGTGAGTCTGTATGACTGGACAGACAGATGTGGTACATCTGTCTGACTGCATGTGGCAGCAGCAGTGGTGCCCACTAGGGACTGAAGCCCCATGGACGCGTCCACACCGGCTACCACTAGAGGGCGTCCTGGTCTACAGTGTGAATTTCCAGCTCAGACCCGAAACACCGTTTTCGCTCTGCTGTGATTTTCCCTCTCCCCCATAGCATGCACATATAAATATGTGAATATATGTATGTTCATGTGTTCGTATGCAGAAATCTAATGACACATACTGAGTTTAAGAGTTGTGTTGAGTTACATCTTATTTTACCTAAAACAAAGTTTATCCTTGGTTTCTTTCTATCTGTAATGATACTAGAAAAAAAAATCACCATTGGAGGAGGAAGAGGAGGAGGAGGAGGAAGAAGAAGAGGAGGAGGAGGAGGAAAAGGAAGGAAGGAAGGATGGAAGGAAGGAAAGAGAAAAAGAAAGGAAGGAGGAAGGAAGGAAGGAAGGAAGGAAGGAAGGAAGGAAGGAAGGAAGGAAGGAAGGAAGAAGAAGAAAGGAAGAAAGAAAGAAAGAAAGAAAGAAAGAAAGAAAGAAAGAAAGAAAGAAAGAAAGAAAGAAAGAAAGAAAGAAAGAAAGAAAGAAAGAAAGAAAGAAAGAAAGAAAGAAAGAAAGAAAGAAAGAAAAGAATTTTTTTTGTTTAATTGTCTTACTTGTAAACTTGGGTAGGCTTACTGCCCCACCCAGGGAGTGATCTCTGTACTCAATAAAAACAGTAGTTCTGGGGCAGAATAGATATCATGGAGGTAAGGCATTTGCCTTGCATGCAGAAGGACAGTGGTTTGAATCCCGGCATCCCATATGGTCCCCTGAGCCTGCCAGGAGCGATTTCTGAGCGTGGAGCCAGGAGGAACCCCTGAGTACTGCCAGGTGTGACCCAAAAACCAAACCAAACCAAACAAAAACAAAAACAAAACAAAACAAAAAACAGTAGTTCTGGCAGACAGCGAGCTCCATACTAGGTAGAAGACTGCCAGACTACACATGTTTCCTGGTCTGGATTATTTGTGGGACCCTGATTCAGACTTGTTTGCCTGGGCTTAGAGATACTGCTGTGCGTGGGATG
The DNA here is from genome assembly GCF_024139225.1 of Suncus etruscus. NCBI lineage: Eukaryota > Metazoa > Chordata > Mammalia > Eulipotyphla > Soricidae > Suncus > Suncus etruscus. The sequence goes on from NC_064864.1 coordinate 72,083,490, forward strand.
ATTTTACAGAGTTGATGCCCCCCCCTTAATTTTTTAGGCTACACCAGGCATTGCTCAGGGGTTACTCCTGGCCCTACGCTCAGAAGTCATTCCTTGCAGGCTTGAGGTACCATATGGGATGCTGGGATTCGAACCAGGGTCCGTCCTGTGTTGGTCGCGTGCAAGGCAAATGCCTTACTGCTGTGCTATTGCTCTGGCCACAGGAGTTGCTTTGGCCACAGAAGTTGATGCTTTTTTTTGTTGTTGTTGTTGTTTTGTTTTTTTTGTTTGTTTGTTTGTTTTGGGGGGGTCACACCTGGCTGTGCTAAAGGGTTACTCCTGGCTCCACGCTCAAAAATGGCTCCTGGCAGGCTCAGGGGACCATATGGGATGCCGAGATTCAAACCAATGACTTTCTGCATGAAAGGCAAACAAACGCCTTACCTCCATGCCATCTCTCCGGCCCTGGAGTTGATGCTTTTAAAAATAAAAATTAATGGTCACTGGTGAAGAGTGGCAAGGCCAAGGAGGACATGAACTCTCATGTCCACCTCTATGAGAATGTCTTTGTCGTTTCTTTTAGAGGGACTTGAATTGAGATCAGAGTAGCTAAGAGATTCGGTAGTACCCAGTTCCCATTCTGCTTCCAGGGTCACTGGCCAGCCAGGCCACCCTCACTTCCAATTGGCCATTGTCTGTGGAGCCTAGAGCACTTCCTGACACCAGCGCAGGGAGCTAAAGGCCTGGGCCCAGTTGGTTCTGCCTCTTCCTGGCGGGTGATCATGGTCGATTCAGACCACCTGAAGGTTAAGTGACTGACCATCTCTGACCCTAACACACTCCAGTCTTAGGCCAGTCATCTCGGATGGACGAACGTCCCATGCTTCCCTTGCGAACAAGTGTTAGCTGGTGGCACCAGTGTGTCCCATCATCTGAGTGCCTCTCGCCCTAGCATGGCCACTATGAGTGGTGCCCACACTCCTGCCCTGCTACAAGTTCTCAGGTAGTCCCTGCCTGCCCCGGCGGCAGCCCTGAAGGCCTTACGGGTTGGTGGCTCTCAGCTGCCGGATGCCCATCTGGATGGCCTTCTGGGAGCATGCCATAGTGAGTTCATGGTTGCGGGCTGCATACGCGAAGTGTGTCAGCCTCATGTGGGCCTGCAGCTCCACCACAGGGTCCGCCCAGCTGCACTCAGAGGCCATGGCCACCACCTGTAGCAAGGGGGGACCTGCCATCAGCTACTGTGCCCAGACAGCAGAATACCACCTGCCTGCTCAGCTCACTGATCCCAGTGGCCACGTCCCCATGGCCCTGTCACCCACATCTGCATGGTCCCTTCACCTGTGTAAAAGCAGAGGGGTAGCATCGGTGTCCCTGTGGCCCTGACACATGGTGAAGGCAGAAGGGCAGGACTGTGGTGACTAAGGATGCTGCCTGCTCTGGGCACGGGTAGCTACCATGCCTTACAATGCCTCTTGTCCATGCAGGTCTGGCGTCCAGGGCCAGGCCCACATGGGGACCCCCAGGCCATGAAAGTGAGGGACATGCTGGTCACCTGCCTGGGCTAGTGGGGGCACGTTGAAGTCCATAAGGCCCAGCCCACTGCATGAGATCATCTCCAGAGCCACGAGGACCTTGCTCACAGCACCCACCTTCTCACTAGCAGCCTGCAGGGAAGAGCAATCATGAGCTAGGCAGTCTGGCCGGCCATATCTCAGCTCTTAACACACGAGGGGCCCTAGTGGCCCTCCATGTCCTTGTGCAGCTGCCCAAGACTTAGCTACAGCCTGTTGTTACCTTTGGCCGCCAGGTCCACAGCCCAGGCCCCCCAAGTGGACATCACCATGCATCAAGCCCCCCAAGCATCACCATGGCAGACAGTCTCCTCAGAGCCCGGACCCACAAGCTTGGGGCACCCAATAGGTGGCTGAGGACACACCCAAGGGTCCCCCCACCCAGCAGACACCCCCAGCCATGTGGCCAGGGACACACCTGCTCCTCCGGACCCAGCCGCGGACCAATCTGCTGCTGGAGCAGCTGCTTTGCCTTCACCCAGGTGGCGATGAGCTGCTGGCGCACCTGCATGGGCACTGGCTCCTCAGGCCCTGCTCCACCAGGCAGGTTCAGGGCCAGCTCACAGATCTGGTGGGGCAGAGCACTGCTCAAAGCCCTGGCCCAGGCCAGAGCCCAGAGGCCAGAGCAAACCAGGGTGTGACCAGGTCTATTCCCAGCGACTTGGTGTCCTCCTCAGCACACAGGACCTTCCTGCCTGCCCTGCTCTCACGTATGCCCAATGGGACCCCACAGCCTGTCCTCAGGGTGGCCCTGCTCCTCTGGGCCCATCATTTTCTCTGTGCTGGAGTCATCCCCCTGCCCACCCCCCATCACTCAGAGTTCCTGCTCCATGCCACCACCTACCTGTTTACCCTGAGCACACCCACACTGGCTGCCCTGGACATGGGCCCTAATCTGCTGAGCACCAGGAGCCAGTCCTATCCCATTTCAGGATACTGCTGGCACACTTCTCAGTCACAGAGGGTGAGGGGCGCCCAGACCCAGTGTGCTTCATGGGTGACAGGGTCAGGCACACCACCCACTGGCCTTCCAGCTCCTGGGCACCAGCTAGCCCAGCCCTGTCCCCACAACTTGTCTCTGGGCCCCGCCATGCCTCGCCACCCAGGTACAGGCACGTGTGGAGGGTGTACCTCCACGGCAGTCCCAATCTCTGTGGTGGCAGCTGCGTCCAGGGGCACATGCTGCAGGTTCGAGCGCACAGTCTTTCTGGACCTTTCCGGGGCATGGCTCGGGATCCAGGGGAGGATCAGGCCTCGCGCCAGGTGATTGCACAGGGAAGCCAGGATTACAGGGTCCCTGGAGCAGAAGCAGCAGGTGAACGCCAGGCGGGCACCAGGCAAGTACACCCACCTCGAAGGGCCTCGCACCCCTCCTAAGCCCTAACAGCCCAAACGGGACCCCACACAAAGGGTGAAGCTGCCGTGAGGGGCATGGCTGAGGCAGAGGGTCCAGCCTGGGGTGGATTAGACCACCTGTCTCAGTTCTGTGGCACTCCTAGGACATTCGTGGTCTCTAGCATCTTCCTGCTCTCATGCCCTCCCCCTGGCTTAGGATCCACGGGGCCTGAATCTCTGCCCACAGAGACCATAGCTGTGAGGACGGTCCATACCATTGTGCTTCAGCTCTGGCTAAGGCTGAACCCTTAGGGTTTGGGGATCATGGCCCACCCTCTGGAGGAATCCCAACCCCACAGGCCTGCAAACAAGTTGTTCTGCCCCACACACACACTCACACAGGGCACCTCCGTGTTCCCATGTAGACTCACCCGCAGTGGCCCATGGACTTAACGATGCCAAGGAGCTGATTCAAGGCACCCACCAGCTCCCGCTGTCGCCCAGCCATGATGATGTGGTGATTGTGGTTCAGCACGTAGGCTATGGCGTTCTGCACAATCCACGTCTCCTGAAGCTCGCGGCCAATGTCGGCTGCCCGCAGCCAGCTGTTCATGGCCAGCTGGGACAGGCCGGTGATCCAGGTCCTGCCGGGCACCAGGTGCTCAGGTCAGGTGTGGGCCACAAGTGGGGGAGTCTCCTGGGCCCCAGATCTGAGTCCTGAGTGCACACACCTCCCAGCCATGTCTCTCTGGCTGCCTGCTGGGACTCCAAGTGCTGCTAGGCTGGGTCAGTCCAGACCCGCTGTCAGGGTACAGGCTAGGGGCCCAGTAGCGGGAGCCTCTGTGCAGCCCTAGCTGCCGGTTCTAGAATGTCAAGGCCAGCCAGTTCAAAACCAGACCAGAGTTGAGCTGTGATCTGGCCTGGGCCAGGGACCCCACGGTCAAGGAGGACCCCACACAGTGGCAGCTCCAAGGTCGCTGCTATAAGTCATTGTGAGCCAGACTCACTGAACTGAGAGCCACGCCTCACCAGGATGGCGCCTGCTCCAGGGTCCCTCTCCAGGACCTGCTGTCCCTGTCCCTAGCACCCAATTTGATCCCAGCTGAGCTCAGTGCCTGCTGCCCTGCCACCTGGTCCCCACACTTCACACCTGCCCAGCAGGCTCCAGTGCCCACCTGTACAGGAGCCACTCTTCACTGTCCTCTGGGGACTCCACAACGTAGCCAGCCGCATGCTGGCTCAGATCCTCAGGGGGGTTGGGGGTGTCGTTCAGGTTCACGCCCTCAGACTGAAGCAGGTGGACAGTGGCCTGCAAGGAGGGGTCACAGGGTGGGGAGGGTGATGTACTCCCATGCAGGCCAGAGACACTGCAGAGAAGAAGGGCATGGTGTCCACACGGGGCTCTACGTGCGCCCTCTCCCACTGGCAGCCAGTCCATCTGCCTCCGTCAGACACCAGAATGACAGCTGCCACAAAACGTGCCAGAATTCTCTGCTCTTCAGCCCTTGGAGGCCAAGCTTGTCAGGACCATGAGTGCTGCAAGGCCCAGCACCCATCCCTACCACACAGAAACCCGGGGACAATCTCAACACCCCTCTTCCTCCCAAAAGCCCCATCCGCGGCTCACACGCACCTCACCCTGGATGAATCCCACCTCCGCAAACTTGCGCTTCAGGTCTGTGGGCAGCAAACCCAGGTCGGATTGTGCCTGCCCCTCGGACACCAGCTCGTCCACCCCTCGCCGCTTCCTTCCTACAGAAAGTCAGCGCTGCACCTAGGGGTCTACATGGAGCATCCCCAGGACAAAGGGGCTGGTGCTGGGGCTTCTGGCCATCACAGAAGGGCCCCTGCCTATCTCAAGGAGGGGGCCTGGAGCATCTGTCCTGGCTGGGCTGCAGAGCCCACAGGGCAGACTCAGTGCCCACTTGGCTGGGCTTGCTCTGTTCCCACACTCTGGCTTGTCCCAGACCCAGTGGCAACTTGGGGAGCATAGCTGGTCCCCACCTGAGGTCAGTCCACACTCACAACTACCTGCACCCTTTGCACCACCACCCCACCCCACCCTGACCCTGAGGCTATCGGCCCTGAGGCAACAGCTCCCCAACAGGCTAAGCCAGGACTGGACCCTCCCTGTCTCCTCCCAAACCACTGCCCTGTGCACCCCTTTTCCGGGCGGCCCGTAGCAGCTTCTTGGCCTTGATACTGTCGTAGAGTAGGCAGAAGCGACATGCCGTCCGGCACACATCCCACACGCCCTGCTTCCGGGCCACCTTCACCAGCTCCGTCCAGATCCAGATTCTGCAGGTGCAGGTGTGAGTTCAGGTATACATCTCAGGTATGTGATGCAGGGTCCTGGACTAGCAGGGTCCACAGGCTCCCCAGTGACACCTGCAGCAGTCCCCCCTGCTGTGTCCAAGCCAAAAGTCCCCTCTGCCCCCCTCAACCATCTCACTCCCCCCAAAGAAGTCCCTGTCCCCCTCTCCCCATCTCAAAGCCCTTCTTCCTCATCACCTCTCCTCACTATTCTTGTTCCCCAGGCGTCGCAGATGCCCCGCGGCCTTTTCCACAGAGCTGGTATGGTGCCGCGCCTTGGCGAAGAGGAAGGTGAAGCGTCCACGGTTCCTCCCAGTGGAGACTGTGGACATGGGGGCAGTACGCTCACTCAGACAGCCCACGGAGGAACAAGCAGAGCCAACTCTGCAGCCTCGGCCCCAGTAGTCCACAGAACCACCTTGCGCGTTGCTGGCCCCATCCAACCTGCTGCAGCAGCAAGCCCAGGGGCCCAGGCCCACAGTCCTCCCTGGAAGCCTACCAGACAGGAGGCCTCAGTGGCACAACAGCTACCTGCAGGGTGGGCCCCAGACTCAGGGTCCCAAGATGGAGATGCAGCTGCTGGGCCTGCACACCCCCCACCTGCACGGTTAGGTGTAGGTGGGCACAGGGATGAGGCTTCCTGATTCAGCCCTGGAGAGTTCAGGTACATGACAGGGCAGACAGAATTTTGAAGGGCTCGGACAAAGGAACCTGCCCCTCACACCACCTCAAGCACAACTTCCTGCACGGAGCTAATTCCCAAGGGACCTGCCAATGGCCCTGCCACATGAGCAAGGTCCTAAAGGGGAACACTGACCTTTGGCCTCATTCTCGCTGTCCAACACAATCTGGAAGGTGTCCGGAGCGAGGGCCAGGCCGGCATTCACTAGGAGTGCCCTCTTCTTGCGGACACTGTCCTTGGGGGTGGCCTTCTTGGCCTGCAGGAAGCCAGGGATGAGCAGGCACAGACACAGGGCTGAGCACCGAAGCACCAAGGCCCCACCAGGTTGGCGGCCGCACCTGCTCAATGGCCAGTGTGGCCTTGTCCTCAGCCCGCTCAGGGGCCTGGCCAGGTGAGGTGTAGAGGCGCAGCTGGCTGAGGGCCAGGAGCAGATTTTTTCGGTACAGTCCATGGCTGTCTAGCTGCAGCGCACAATGTAGGTGCTCCATGGCGGACTCCAGGCAGTCCTCGTCCTCCTCCAGCTGTGCCAGCTCCATGTGTACTTGGCAGCGCAGCTGCACCATGAGGCTGGCGCAGGCAGAAGGGAAAAAGGTTGCAGGCGGCTGACATGGGCCAATCTCAAGTGCAGCATCAGCTGACTCCTGCCCTGCATGGTGCCACCCACCGGCTCACCCAAGAGTGCAGCCCAGCCTCCCTGGTTCACACCAGGCTGAGCCTCAGTGCTACCCGGTGCTGGGACAAAAGTGGCAGCAGGCTGGGGCACATACAGAACCCAATACTGGGGCATGGACACATACCTGTGATGGGAGAGGTTTGCATGTCTCAGGGCAGGGCCCAGGCCTTGTGTGTGTGTGTGTGTGTGTGTGTGTGTGTGTGTGTGTGTGTGTGTGTGTGTGTGTGTCTAAGTGTCTATGTCTGTATGTCTGTGCAGGTCCATGTGCACCATGAGCACTTGTGTCCTTGTTGGCAGCGTGAATGTGTCTGGTCATGTGCACAGGTGTGTGCATATGTGTACATGAGTGCATGTGTGTCCTGAGCAGGTAGTGATGGCTGCCCAGAGCTGTGCTGAGCTGCACACGCTGCCCCTGCTGATAGTGCTGATGGTCACACACAGTCCGTGGTCAGGGCTCCCATGGTACTGTGCATGTATCTTTGTGTATCCATGTGTATCTAGTGTATCTTTGTGCATCCATGTGCACCCGGGCACCAGCCCTGGCATACCTGTAGGAGTCACAAGTGGTCAGTGGTTCCGGGGCAGTGCTCATCTTGAGCAGGAGATATAGACCCGCTGTGGGAGCCATGGGCTGGGGTGGGAGAGGCCTGTGGGTCATGCCCGGAACCTGATTGTGGGGTGCCCAGGGTTTGTCAGACACTGTGTAGCCTCCAGGGAAACAGCCAATGGTGGTTAAACAGTCTTGTGTGCACGGAGAGGAGCCCCCAAAGCCCAGAGCTACTGTGCCATCCACTCAGTGTGCAGAGACAGGAGCCCCGAGCCCAAGCCCAGAGCTACCTGTCCATCCTATCCATGATGTCTGCGACATTGCTGAGCGGCTTGCGCAGATGGGAACGCAAACTGCGCTGCAGGAGAGGCAGGCACTGGTTCCACTGGGTGGTGCACACCACATGGATGACCCGTGGGTCCCCCAGGCGCACGGCCCGCTGTAGGGCCACATCTAGCCGCTGGATAATGCTCAGCTGGGTCTGCATGTGAAGTCGCACCTGTGAGGAAGCTGCCAGGGCCGGACCCCGAGGCCAGGAGCCAAGGCGAGCCACACCCAAGCAAGCAGTTATGGTGTCTGTCCCAACAGGGCCTACATGTCAACCACCTCCAGGGCCTCCAACACTAGCCCTGCTCCTGACCCTGGGGTCCAGGCTGGGGTCCAGTACCCACCACCTGGATGCCAAGACATGTCCCTCAAAGCCACGTAAACAGGGTCATGGTCTCCTATGTGGGGCCACATAAATGATATTATGGCCTTAAGTGGGGCCATAAAAATAGGCGTGATGGCCCAGACTCATGACCATCTGGGCCCCGACTCTGTCCTCTTATGGACAGGGTCAGCAGTGACATCATCTGTCCCGCTCACTCTGTCATCAGTTTGCGAGACCCCCAGCCCTAATGGCGCCGGCTGTACACACAGCACCTTGGCATGCAGCCCTGGGGTCTGGCGACACTTGCACTGCAGCAATGAGCTCACTTCCTCCTGGCTCCCATGCAAGCAGGGGAAAATGAGGCGGTGGGCAGGGAGAGCAAGGAGGGGAGGGAAGGGAGTCTGCCACACCCCACACCCCACCTGCTCACCTCCACAGCCGAGCGGATGTAGGCGTTCATCTTGCCCTCCTGGTTCAGTGCCTCCAGCTCACACTCCAGGCACTCGATCTCAAGGAGTTTCCCGGGGTCCTGCGGGCACAAGGCATACATGTGAGCCCGGCTCTGCTTTATGTCCCAGTAAACAGCTGAGAAGGAAGCCTTCAGTTCCAAAACCAGGACCTAAAGAGAAGTGGATCTGAAAGCAAACACCAATGCAACAAATAATCCACACAATAAACGGAGGTAAAAGCGGGTTAATGAATTCGAACATGCAAGCCAGAGATTCTAATATACAAGCCTTCCACTCAGAAGGTTAGTGGAGGAAAACCAGAGAATGAATGCAATGCCTTCCTGAGACCCAGGCTTGTTTTTTTATAATAATAATTTTAATTTTGGGCCCGGAGAGATAGCACAGTGGTGTTTGCCTTGCAAGCAGCCGATCCAGGACCAAAGGTGGTTGGTTCGAATCCCGGTGTCCCATATGGTCCCCCGTGCCTGCCAGGAGCTATTTCTGAGCAGACAGCCAAGAGTAACCACTGAGCACCGCCGGGTATGACACCCCCCCCAAAAAAAAATAAATAATTTTAATTTTGACCAATGGGGTTTACATATTTTTCACAGTAATATTTTAGGTACATATTGACATTGAATCAGGGGAATTCCCACCACCAAAGTTGTCTTTCCTCCAACCCCGTTCCCAGCATGTATCCCATATCCCCCTCCCTTACCCCCCAGGCTGCTAGTATAAGTGGTCCCCTCTATGCCTAGCTTGTAGTAGATTGGGTATCGATTCTGTTGTCGCTGGCTTTGGATTTGGTGTTTAAGTCCAATCATTTTTTATTACTACTTAGTGATCAGACAACTGTTTGGTCTTGGTATCCTCCATTATTTCCCCCTCAATTTGAGAGGTGGAACAATGTGGTTCAAGTTATGTGGTTCTGTTTGAAGAAAAGAAAGAAAGAAAAAAACCCACCCACCACCACTACCACCACCCACACACCACCACAGGAAAAAACAAACAAAAAAAAACAAAAACAAACAAACAAAAAAAAAACAAAAAAAAAAGAAAATGGGCAAAAATCAAACAAGCAAAATATGGGCAGAGTCCTTCTAGAGCAGGGGTCTCAAACTCTCGGCCCGTGGGCCGTAAATGGCCCTCCGTACATTTTGTGACCCTGCCCTAGAGGAATCTTTGTTTTGTTTTGTTTTGTTTTAGTTGTTTGGGTCACACCCCCCAATGTTCAAGGCTTACTACTGACTTTGCACTCAAGGATCACCCCGACTTTGCCTCTTGCAGCCCCCAGGTAAATTGAGTTTGAGACCCCTGTTCTAGAGGCTATAAGTATCAATTTGAGAGAAGAAAGGCAAAAGAGAAGAGAAACACAACAATACAAAAGAAAAATCAAACAAAAAATCCAAAAAACACCACAGCAATATAAACAACCACCACACAATAACCAAGGTCCTGAAATAAAAACAAAACAAAGCACAAAAAAATGAAGAAAAACAAAAACAAAAACAAAAATAATTATTTGTGCTGCTTCTTTTTTTTTTTTTCCTACATAGGCACAGTAAATATTGGGGAGATTATTGGCCTAAGAGATACACGGTTTCTCCGCCCTTGAAGTATACTGTCATGGGAATAACTACAGACTCTCTACAACATGTTCATTTACAACCTGGGCTTTTTTATTAGCAAGAACCAGACCACACCCTAGCGTGAAGAACGAATACTGTGTAAGATGGAATCCAGTAATCCAACACATTTCACACTGAATAGAGTGGGACCCAGTTGATCCAATAAACAGCCAGTGACTGAGAGCTGGAACACAAACACAGGCAGGAACAACTTCACAGACTCAGCAGTCAGCATTCCTTGCCTCTCAGCAGGAGGAGGAGGGATGGTCCAGTCCACTCCCCTGAACAGTGACTCTCTGCACCCTTCCCACTCAGATTGTCTCCCCTCTACCTTCCATGAGTCCGAGTGAGGGGTTAGTCCTGGCTCTGCACTCAGGAATCATTCCTGGCAGTGCTTAAAGGACAGTAAGGGAGGCCGGGGCTCAAATGTAGTTTGCCCCTGAGCAAGGAAAGCACCCTCCCTGCAGTACTATGGCTCTGGCCTCCATGTCAGACACCGTGTAGCCTCCAGAGAAACAGTCCATAGTGGGGACTGGAGAGATAGCATGGAGGTAAGGCATTTATTTGCCTTGCATGCAGAAGGACGGTTCAAATCCCGGCATCCCATATGGTCTCCCGAGCCTACCAGGAGCGATTTCTGAGCGTAGAGCCAGGAAGAACCCCTGAGCGCTGCCAGGTGTGACCCAAAAACAAAACAAAAAAAGAAACAGTCCATAGTGGTTAAAAGACCTCGTGTGCAGGGAGAGGAGTCCCCTGAGCCCAGAGCTACTGTCCCATCCACACAGTATGCAGAGACAGCACAGACTCAGCGTTGGAGGAGACCCACGGTGCCAACAGTCAGTCATGAAGAGGGGAGGGGCTCTGGGGTGCAGACAGGCACTTGGGAAACCACTCGGGAAGGACACAAGGAGATGCTTGGGGACGCCCCAGCCCCATGGGGTGCCACATTGGAGACCACTTACAGCGTAGGACATCTTCTTGAGGTCTGACAAGCACCTGGAGCAGAGCTCTGTGCACTTCAAGGCCAGAGCAAGATGAGCCAATTCAAAGAGCAAAAGCATCCTGAAAATCAACAGAACATGCTGATGTGAGGGATGGGGACGGGAAATCTCCTGTAGGTTAATAACAACACATTTTGGGCTCTTTTCTCCCAGAAATAGAAAGTCAAAAAGCGAAGTGCCAGTGAGCACTCAGAAGGCAGTTGGGCAGCTCTGCACACAGGAGGCCCATGGGTGGCCCCATCCCCAACAGAAGTGACCCTCAGACACTGCCAGGTATGGCACAAACACTAAAACCAGAACCTACCGAAGGAGCAAGTTTCGGTGGAAATAATATGTTCAAAACCGTGGCTGTGCTCCACACCCCGAAACCCCTGCAGTCACACACTTGGAAGTCTGGGGTCTGGGCCAGGAAGGTGGCGCTAGAGGTAAGGTGTCTCTGCCTTGCAAGCGCTAGCGTAGGACAGACCATGGTTCGATCTCCCCGGGGTCCCATATGGTCCCCCCAAGCCAGGGTTGATTTCTGAGCGCATAGCCAGGAGTAACCCTTGAGCGTCAAACGGGTGTGGCCCAAAAACAAAAACAAAAACAAAAACAAAAACAAAAAAAAGGAAGTCTGGGGTCCATGGCCTTCTATCCTGCGCAGGCATAGCCTACCCCCAACTCACATCTGTCTACTCTTCAAACCCAAAACTACATGACACACCAGCATCTGTGTGCAAACATGACTGCAGACATATATTAGGGCAAGTGGACGGGGCACTCAAACCTCAGTTAACTCAGTGAATGAGAATTTTCTGGGCACACTCCAGTCACATGGCTTAGTATATAAGGAAAACCACAGAAGAGAAGATGCATTACTAACTGCTGTCTGGTAGGATCAACTCAAAGAGATCTGTCCTCAAGTAACTGGGAATCTAAAACTCCACCATTCCCACCTGTTGGTTACACCTTAATTTACCTAAAAAAAAGTTTATCCCTGGTTTCATTGCATCTGTTTGTTTACAACTTGATGTCACCCAAAACATAGGTGGTCTTACTTGTAAACCTGGGTGGGTTTACTGCCCCACCCAGCGGTGATCTCTGTACTCAATAAAAATGGTAGTTCTGTCAGGCATCAAGCTCCATACTAGGGAGAAGACTGCCAGACTACACACATTTCACCTTCAGCCTGGTCTGGATTATTTCTTGTGGGACCCTGATACAGACTCGTTCATCTGGGGCTGGAGATACAGTGCTTGGGGTGATTTTACACCCAGCCACAAGCTCAAAGAACAAAGGGAAAACTGAGGAGCTCAGCTGTAGTCTCAGACAGAAAAGACACTCAGGCAAATCACGAGGAGAGTACCTTCCCCTCATCTGCTTCTGATGCTGGCCAGTCTATGCTGTTCTCCGGGCTCGGAGGACAGCAGAGCGGGGAGGGCACTTGCCTTGCACATGGCCCACCTAGCTGAGATCCCAGCACCCCATATGTAAGATCCCCTGAGCCTATGGGACTGATCCCTGAGAACTGCTGGGTGTGGCCCCCAAACATAAATAAAAAATAAACACATCTGCTCCTCTATCCTGGAACATTTCACAGTTTGAAAGGGTTATTTGCTGAGCTACTCAGAAAGGTGTAGTACTGTAAGAACGTGAAAGCTCTTGTGTGTGTACATGCTAACTCTTATTTTCAAAGGAGAGTATGAGGCTAAATTTCCCAGAGAGTACCGCAGAACCACAAGCCTGGGCACTGGTGGGGTTGCCAGGCCTACTTCTGTGGCTTCTCACAGTTGAGAGTTCCATCAATCTGCAGCCTGAGTATGTGGCATTGGCAATCACACTCACTTCTCTTCTCTGCCTGAAGGAAAGTTCTCATGATCATACAGGCCCAACTGCTCATGGATCTTTTCCAGAATTTCAGTGACGTCTTCAGGTGTTTCATTTCTATCCAACTTTCTAGAATGGATTCAAATAGTCCATTTTTAGACCCAAGTGGGTCAGAACTCGCTCCTCCCTTCTCGTTTCTTCAAGATCACTCCTCCCACAAGGGCCCGCTTGTCCCTCCCACCCACAGAAATGAAAACACCGGGGAGAACGCAAACCATCATTCCGTCGGAACCAAATCCAAACCCCAGGCACTGAGCATCTACCACACACCAGCAACGTGCTTCCCTGCAGCATCCCCCTCCTCAGGGACACGATGAAGCCTCACACGGTGCTCTAGCCAACACCCCAAGATCTATACCACACACGCTGAGATCTCTTCAGATATACTCACAAATAGATCTCCTGACACACACACACAGATCTCAGACACATTCACACAGACCTACACAAGGAGATACAAACACCCTGAGATCTCCTCCCAGCTCCCCACAATATCTCCTCAGGTGTCCCCTCAGTTCCACTGCCCGGGTGCAGATGCCAGGACCAGTCTGTAAAATACCTTTGCCGCCCCTCCCAAAACCACTCACGCTTTGATATGATTAAGGTGGAAAGTGACCAAGAGGCTGATGGAGGCTTCAGTCTCCTCCTTTAACTGCTGCTCCCCCATTAGCTCATGCTGCACCTGGTTGGACATGGGTACATAATACTAACCTGAGACAAACAACTGAGTGGAGAGTGATACCCTTGCAATTCCTATTCTGAGAACATTCTACATTTTACATTTGTAAAATAAATAAATAAATAAATAAATAAATAAATAAATAAATAAATAAAATACAGTCCATTCTGGTGACACTGCACCTGGCTTGCAGTCCTGAAGGGCCAATGCTTAGGCCAAGGCTGCTAGGGACCCACCACCAGAGTTCAGGAGTGATGCTCAGGGCATAGAGTGGCATAGATCATGCTCGGGCTCTGTCAGGTATGGCCTACACCATTTGAGCCATAAGCCTGGCCCTGGTACTTGTACCTTCAAAAATCAACAACCAAAAAAATAAAAAAATACTCATCATGGTTTAGACCTAATTTTCCACTTGTAACTAAATTGCTTTCTGTACACCGAGGCTCATCCATGATCTTTGCAAATTCACACCTCAGTGCTGTTCCGAAAGTGCTCAGGGTGAGAGGGAGGAGACTGGCTCGGTCATTCCAATGTGTTCCTTGTGCTCTCATGTCTTTGTGACTCAAAGGAAGGACTTATTTGCTGTTTCCAAGAACTTTCTGAATGAAGATGGTTAAGAACAGTACTTTGGGGGCCATAGAACACAGAAAGAAGGGTGCTTGCATTGTATTCAGCAGACCCGGGTTCAATCTACCACATCTCACGGAGTCCCCTGAACATCATCAGGAGTAATAATTCCTGAATGCAGAGCCAAGAGAAACCCCTGAGCACCTCCAGTATGGCAATAATAATAATAATAATAATAATAATAATAATAATAATGAATTCTATTTATATCTCTAATGTGCACTTACCATAAGAGCAAATATTTGTCGATATTTCTGTGGCACATGAACTTTTATGAAAGGAGCTGCTGTCATGGAGCAAAATTTGGAGGCCTCCTCCATCTTTCCAGCCTGTAGGTAACACTCTAGAAGTCCCCTGGAGAATAGGAGAAAGCAGGACATCAGCCCGAAAGCATCTGCTATCCAAATCATTCTACTGTTAGTATTTAGGATATTTCATATCTATTCAAAAATTTCTACACCAGCCAGCTAGCAGGAAGGTGAATCGGCAACAGAGACAGAGAAAGTGAGAGACAGAGAGACAGAGAAACATAAAGACAGAGAGAGAGACATCTAGCTCTCCCAGAGAGCCAGGAAAGGGAGGGGGGATCCACTGCCAGGAAGGGTCCAGTGTGACCCACACACCAAGCCTGGCAGCTTCAGGCCTTCTGTCCCACCTGGTACCAGGGCCAACTAGTGGCCAGGTCTCTGGGCTTTCCACCTTTTGCAGGGGACTTTATGCTAACTTGGGGACTGAACTGGAGCTTAGGGAGCAGAAATCTTGAAATTAGGAGCTGGGCTGGTAACCACAGCAATGGCCTTGAGCCCCGCTGTGCCAGATAGACCCCCCAGCCCACTCACAGCATGAGCTCTGCACGCCACTCTGTGTCCTCCTCCTCTGTCTGGTTCAACACGCTGACGATTTGGGAGAGGCTGGGGATAAGGTGGTGGTGGTAGCCAGGCTTGAGGAAGGGCCTGACCATCTGCCAGTAGAGGACTGAGGCGTTGTACACCAGGAAGTGGTACCTACACACAGTGGGCGTGTGAGCCTGCCCAGGACCCTGAAGCCCACTACAGGTCCCTCTGCCCCTGATCTGCATCCTGAGAGGTTCACAGGATGGTCTGGGCAGGGGGAATTGGCGGGGGGTATTTCTATGGGGCACAAGAACCAGCAAAGGAATTGAGGGAGGGTCAGGGACACTCTCCTCACTGTGTGAGAAGACCATTCTCCCACCTACTCCTTTTTTTTTTCTTTAAGAACCATGATAACATACAAACGTTCTACCTCTCCGGTCCCTTGCCTACTCTTCTTTCTCCCCAGGCTCCTGGTATCTGGTTTAGGCCCTGGATTCCCCCACCCCTTGCCTCCCACAGACCACAAGCCCCACTCTAAGTACTGACAGAAGGCCAGGATGGGGCAGGGGCTAGTTCCATCACCCAGGCCCTGAAAGCAGTGGATCTGAGAGCTGAACCGTTCCTGAGGGATCTCTGAGGGAGCCCGGCCCTACCCTCCCCAGACTCCAAAATACCACCTGGGCTCGGCTTTGGCAAAGCTGATAACCTTCATGTACTCCATAACACAGTTCTCAAACTCCTCCTGGAACGGCAGGAAGCAAGCACCCAGGTGTCTCCTCAGCCCCTCAACAGCCTAGGTCTGAGCCCAACCCGGTACCCCAGCACCACATCACCCAGGACCCCGCCACCCGCACCCATGCGCTATATACTCGTGCTATCACAGCCAGAAGTTCCGGCTACCAGAGCCCAGGACCAGCAACCACACAGAGTTCAAAGATCGAATGTCAAAGAGCACGGTTGGGGGTGAGAGCAGGTGTGAGTTCACGGAACCTAAGCTGGCTCTGGAAGTGGCCCCTGAAGTTGGAGGGATAAGCCCAGGGTCTTTCCGCATCTCAGAGTGGGACACGGGCTCCCCAGTGGGGAGTTTGTCAGGGACCTCAGGGGCAGGACCCCCCAGCGTGGGCAGCGCCCATGATATGACCATGGGAGGAAGCGGCCCCTCACCAGGTCCTCTGTGTCCTTGGGGGCGCTCAGCTGGGCCCAGCACAGGTGGGCTCGGCCCAGGAACTGGGTGACGGGGCCCTTGACCTTGAAGTACATCCGGATACAGTCCTGGCTCAGCTCAGGCTGCCCCATCTGCAGAGAGAGCTGTCAGCTGTGCTGAGCTGCTGGCCCAAGCTCTCCTGTCCTGCAGCCCAGGCCTCGCCCACCTTTAGGGCCTGTTCGGCACACAGGACCAGCAGTTCAGGGCTGAAGCTCTCCGTGGGATCCAGCTCCGACTTGCCCATGTTGGACGACTTGAGCAGGTTGTAGGCCCGCTGCAGCGCAGACACATCTGGGAATGGGACTGTCAGACAGGAGGGACCCAGGGGCCCCTCTGCATAGTCTAGCGGGGACCCTCTTGGGGAGGGATTCAGAAGGGCCCAGAAAGACCCAAGAAGACCCAGAAGGATGTAAGATCTTTCAGAACCATAGCCCTAGGTGAGAGGTCTCAGCTCTTCGGAACCCTGACCAGGGCAGCCGCTGCTAGAGTCCTGTCCTCTCACTGGGGTGGGGGGTTCCTATTCCCAAGTGGCTGATATGGTTGCTGGGACCCAGGTCCGTGGGGCGGTGGGAAGGGGAGAGGTGTCTCCCTGAGTATAAGGGAGGTGGTGGGTGACCCTGGCACCAATGGAAGCTCCAGGCTGTCATCTCAATGGCTCCCCAGTTGGCCTGGTTCAGAGTTTGGAGCCCAGGTCAGGGTACTCCGTGCGGGGCCCAACATGTGTGTGAGGGAGCTACAGTCTCGGAATCACTGTTCAGGGGTCTCTGGGTAGGAGTACCCCATGTCAACTGGAGGTTGAGTTGGGGGCCCGTTGGGTGGGTGGGAGGGGTGGAGGTCCCAGAAGGAGCGGGAGGCGCTCACCCTGCAGGTTCTCAGCGCGGTTCAGCTCCTGCACGACCACCAAGTCCATGGTGCCTCGCCCAAGGAGGCGGAAGGGCAGTTGGTTTCCGCGCCGAGCCGGTTGCCTAGCGACCGCGGACGCCAACGCGGTCAGGTACGGGGCAGCGCAGGGGCCAAACTTGGCGCAGCCGCCGGTCTCAGTGGGAGAGGACAGCAAATGGGTCCCGGCCTCCTCGCGCAACCCGCGCTCGCATGGTGAAGGATTTGGGGACCCGGAGCGCTAGAGTCTCAGGGTCGGGGGTGGGGGTGAAGGGACCTTCCGGATGGGGCCAAGAGCCCGTGCATGGTGCCATCAACGTCGACTCGACGTAGGTGGTGTAGATCCCACCACATCTATAGTCTTTGCAACAGTGATTGCAAAGAAGACAAAGAAAACCTGGGTGGGAAACCCATCTTTTAAAATTCGGCATTTGGCCAGAAAGATAGCATGGAGGTGAGGGCGTTTGCTTTGCATGCAGAAGGACGGTGGTTCGAAACTCGGCATCTCATATGGTTCCCCCCCCCCAGCCTACTAGGAGTGATTTCTGAGCATAGAGCCAGGAGGAACCCCTGAGTGCTGAGTGTGACCCCCCCAAAATCGGCATTTTTTGTCTCAGACATACAATCAATTAATTCTTTATAAAGGGACAAGAAATGCAAAATGGAGCAAGGAAAGCCTCTTCAACAAGTGGTGTTGGCACAACTGGCCACTTGCAAAAAAGCAAACTCAGACTTCTATCTAACACCATGCACAAAGGTCAAATCCAAATGGATTAAAGACTTTAATATCAGACCTGAAACCATAAGGTATATAGAACAACATGTAGGTAAAACACTCCATGACATTGAGACTAAAGGCATCTTCAAGGAGGAAACAACACTCCAAACAAGTGAAAGCAGAGGTAAACTAATGGAACTGTATTAAGTTGAGAAGCTTCTGCACTCAAAGGAAATAGTGCCTAGGATACAAAAGCCACCCACAGAATGGAAGAAACTATTCACGCAATACACATCAGATAAAGGGCTAATATCAAAAATATACAAGGTACTGACAGAACTTAAAAAGAAAAAAAAACTGGGCTGGAGAGATAGCATGGAGGTAAGGCGTTTGCCTTTCATGCAGAAGGACAGTGGTTCGAATCCTGGCATCCCATATGGTCCCCCGAGCCTGCCAGGGGCGATTTCTGAATGTAGAGCCAGGAGTAACCCCTGAGCACTGCCAGGTGTGACCCAAAAACCAAAAAAAAAAAAAATCAAGGAAAAAAACTAACTAATGCAGAAGGTCATTGGTTTGAATCCTGGCATCCCATATGGTCCCCAAGCCTGCCAGGAGCGATTTCTGAGCGTGGAGCCATGAGTAACCCCTGAGCACTGCCGGGTGTGACCCTCCCAAAAAAAAAAAAACTAGCCCCATCAATAAAATGGGGACAAGAAATGAGCAGACAATTCCTCAAAGAAGAAATACAAATGGCCAAAAGGCACATGAAAAATTGATCCACATCACTAATCATCAGAGAGATGCAAATCAAAACAACAGTGAGGTACCATCTCACACCACAAGATTGGCACACATCACAAAGAACAAGAATAATAAGTGCTGGCGGGGAATGTGGAAAGAAAGGAACTGTCATTCACTGCTGGTGGGAATGCTGTCTAGTTCAGCCTTTATGGAAAACAATATGGAGATTCCACAAAAGACTGGAAATTGAGCTCCCATCTGATCCAGCTATACCACTCCTAGGATTATACCCTAGGAATACAAAAACACAATACAAAAATGCCTTCCTCACACCTAAATTTATTGTAGTGCTATTTACAATAGCCAGACTCTGGAAACAACCAAGATATCCTCCAACAGATAAATGGCTAAAGAAACTGTGGTATATATACACAATAGAATATTATGCAGCTGTCAGAAGAGATGAAGTCAATGAAATTTTCCTATACATGGATGTACATGGAATCTATTATGCTGAGTGAAATAAGGCAAAGGGAGACTCATTTATGGATTTTAAGAAAAACAAAAGACATTATTGTAGTAATAATGTCCAGAGACAACAGAGATGAGGGTTGGAAGGACCGGCTCTTGATGTGAAGCTCACCACATAGAGTTAGAGAAATGACTACACTATCATGACAATGTTAATGAGTGAGAGAAGTAGAATGCCTCTCTCAAATACAGGCAGGGAGGGGTGAGGAAGGAGAGGGATGGGGGGTATTGGTGGTAGGAAGATTGCTCTGGTGAAGAGGGAGTGTTCTTTTTATGACTGAAACCCGCCTACAATCATGTATGTAATCATAGTGCTTAAATAAAGAAAAAATAAATACATTTAAAAAAGAAAAAAAAAACAAAATTCCACATTTTTTTGTTTTTGTTTTTGGGCCACACCAGGTGATACTCAGGAGTACTCCTGGCTATGTGCTCAGAAATCTCTCCTGGCAGGCCCGGAGAGATAGCATGGAGGTAAGGCGCTTGCCTTTCATGCAGGAGGTCATCGGTTTGAATCCCGGGTCCCATATGGTCCCCCGTGCCTGCCAGGAGCAATTTCTGAGCCTGGAGCCAGGAATAACCCCTGAGCACTGCCGGGTGTGACCCAAAAACCACACACACAAAAAAAAAAAATAAGAAATCTCTCCTGGCTTGGGGACCACATGGAACACCAGGGGATCGAACTGCAGTCCATCCGAGTTTAGAGTGTGCAAGGCAGACGCCCTACTGCTCCAGCCCCAAATCCCACATTTTTTATTACATATTCTCAAAACTCTAATCTTCTCAATACTCACCTCAGGGCGCTGCTACTCACGCAGCAAAAATTCCCTTCGTCACCAGAACGACAGTCCTACGCCAAGGGTACTCACCTGGCATGCAGTGCCGCCAACCTGGGTTTGATCCTTCACAGAGTAAAGTCCAAAGGCAAAATAATGCCTAGAGTTGAGATTTATAATCAAAATACATTTACAACTAGTAAAAACGGAGAAGGAGTATGCCTTTGTATGTAGATTACTGAAAATATGCGAGTGTTTTATGCTTATATTCAGAGTGTAAGAAGAGTAGAGGGGCTGGAGAGATAGCATGGAGGTAGGGCCTTGCACACAGAAGGACGGTGGTTCTAATCCTGGCATCCCATATGGTCCCCCGAGTCTGCCAGGAGTGATTTCTGAGTGTAGAGCCAGGAGTAACCCTTGAGCGATGCCAGGTGTGACCCAAACTCCCCCCTCCCCAAAATAAAATAAAAAAAAAAAAGAGTATAGGTTTTTTTGAGAGTAATTCTGTCCTAGGGCAAATTTTCTCGTTAACCCAGAGGAAAGATGATGAGAGGAAATCTAAACGGGAGAGAGAGAGCCTGAGATTTATAGACAAGACTGTGCCGTGAATTCCATCTTGCTAATAGAAGTGGATTTCTTTGAGGTCTAAGGTGAGCTCAAAATAGGACAAGACTAAATATTCTCTTGTGAAATTGCCACATTTTTTTAGATTATTCTACTATTGAAGGGCCAGAGAGATAGCATGGAGGTAGGGTGTTTGCCTTGCATGCAGAAGGATGGTAATTCGAATCCCAGTATCCCATATGGTCCCCTGAACCTGCCAGGAGCTATTTTTGAGCATAGATTATTCCACTATTGATAAGGATTATGTAAGACTTTTCTTAGCCATTTAAGTAATTAGTTAAACAGACAAATTGTGACTTTTATTTACCAGACTGCTGATTTACTTGAATCATTTTAGATAACTGAGCACCAAAGACACCAAAGCATGAACCTGTAAAAACATGTGTGAGTACCAGATAGGAATGTAAAGATGTGAACATGTGAGCACAACACTCCCTGTCCCCTCTACACCTGGCCATGTCAGGGCAGCCTGGGCCACCTCAGACACAGTAGCTGCTTTATCCTCAGGGAGACTCTCACCTTGGGGAGTTCCCTGGGACATTGGTACTGAGAGGTTAATGACAGAGACCAGGACGCAGCACTAGGAACTCAGTCTTCAGAGAAAATCTGATGGAAGCTTCCGAAAGCTTCCTTAGGACCATCCCCACCTCTAAAATCTTTGGTTACCCCCAGCCGACCAGATTACTGGGGGCGCTCAGATGCCTACACTGAGGCTAGCTTGTAGGTGGAGGTCCCCATCCTCTGGGCTGTGGGCAAGCGCTGTCAGGTTGATCTAGAGGGACCATCACAGGGGCACGGCTGGACCCTTTCCTGCTTCAAGAAGGGCCCAGCCAGACCCATGCTGCAGAGCAGAATCTGAGGAGCAGGTCAGTTGTCAGGGTCCTCCTCGAGGCAGTCTGTGGCCTCCTCAGGACATACCTGGAAGTGTGGACATCCAATGACTCTGGATGCAGAGCTGGGCTGAGACAGGAGGGAACTGAAGAGTCTTTAATAGCCAGTTCAACAGTAATTTTGCCTGGCAGTGTAGGACACAGGATGCAGGAGACATATGAGTTGCAGGGGACTCAGGGACCACAGAAGGACTCAGGAGAGCCATCTGGAGTTGGGCCATCACCACCCCAGCCTGACATGGCCCTGTGTGGCGTCCACTAAACTTAGGGGCCAACTGGCTGATTCGCAGTGTCCAAATGTGCTGTGGAGAAAGCTCTGGGTCCCTCTCAGTGCCCCATGATCCAAGGCCAGCTCAGCTGCGGGATCGGAGGAGGATGCAGAGGCTGAGGAGAACGCAGGTGATGCAGGGAGCACAGGAGCCTCAGAGGACTCAGGGGACATGCATGGCCTCCCATCACAGGAGAGAAGGGCCGGT
Organism: Suncus etruscus; assembly: GCF_024139225.1. Classification (NCBI taxonomy): domain Eukaryota; kingdom Metazoa; phylum Chordata; class Mammalia; order Eulipotyphla; family Soricidae; genus Suncus; species Suncus etruscus. The sequence continues at coordinate 72,105,167 of NC_064864.1, forward strand.
GATGGGCTCATCAGGCAGGAACATCTCCCGCCCGCACACATTATCCGCAATCAAGGCGCTGAGTGCAAGCATAGAGCTAAAAATAGGTGCAGAGCTGCTGTCTGTGGCCCCTCACCCACCTCAGCCAGGCTTGGGGCTCATTCTGCGAGGCCTGGACCAGGCCTAGTCACAGATGTCATCGCCAAGACCACAGCCCCCTGGATTAGGGACGCAGTGTCCGGGACATACAGGTGTGAACACAGCCATGAGGATGCACATGATGGCGCTCACCACAGCAGCCTGGCTGAACACATGTGACCCCAGGGCCAGACAAGACACAGAGCTCGGGGGCAGTAGGAGATGGCAGGCTGGCACTGTGGCCTCTGCAGAATGGTATTTGGTTCCCACAGCTGCAATGGCCTTGGGTCAGCCAGGTGAACCAGCCAGGTGGGCTCCAGGTGGGCTCCTAAGCTTCAGTGGCGGCCACACAGAACCATGTCAGGCTGGTGTGGTGATGGCCACAGATCCCAATCCCAGCTGGCCCTCCTGGAGGGCATCTTTGAGTTGTCCATGATAGCAGCACCTCAGCCCCAGTGTCCAGCCAGACTTCCTCCCAGACACCTCACAGCTCGCTAGGGGTGGGGCAGGGAACACCATCCACTCTGCAGAGCCAGCCCTGGATGTGTGTGAAGGGCAAGGTGCGTGTCCACTCAGCAGCCAGGCCCAAGTGTATGTGAGGGACAAAGAGCCTGCCCATGTTATAGGTCCTGGTCCCAGGTAGGAGGGGCAGGATCCAGGAAAGGGCAGCCCCACTGACTCCATTTTGGTCCAAGGGACCCAGCACCTGATCTGCCTCCTCATGAGCCTGAAATACCTGCATTGGCTCAGGTTATGTGCAGAGAGGCTTGCAGTGAGACTGAAGTGAGGCTTGCAGTGAGGCTGTGCAATGGTGTCATGGAGTGAGGTTGTGCAGGGAGACATGCAGGGAGGCTGTGCTTTGAGGCTGTGAAGTGAGACTATGCAGTGAGACTCTGAGTGAGGCATGCATGAGGCTGTGCAGGGAGTCTGCTGTACCCTCAAGCCCCTTGGAAACACTCACCAAATTTCCTTGCCCAGCCTCGGCACAGCTACACCCCAGAGTGATGGTGAAGTGAGGATAAAACCCAATGCCCAGGTGCATACCTGCTCCAAATGCTGATGACCATGGGCCAGGACCCCGCATATCACACTCATATGCAGGCGCACACAGATACAAGTGCACAACCCATTCACACATATGTACTTTCACCATGATGCATACAAGCACCAGCATGGTCTATAGGCACACTCATGCTCTGCATGTACACATCTGCATGTATGCACCTGCATGCCTCATCCTTGCCCTACGCACACATGTGTATACCTGCACACTTCACCCCAGCCCTATGCACACTCTCCGCACACCTAACCTCCTTAGATCTACTTACCTCTGCACACAGGCATCCACCACCCAAGGTTCAGCCCCTCACCAAACACTCAGCTGCCTCCCCTGTAGTGTGGCGCCAACTGCCAGCATCAGAGCAAATGAGTGGGCACATGGCAGGCACTGGGTGGGCGTGAGGGTGGGCATGTGGGTGGGCATGTGGCCTTTCTGTGGAACCTCCCTGGGCTCTTATTTGGGTTTTGAAGACTTCTCCCCAATTAGATTCAGATTTCAGGGCTGGCTTCACCCCACGACTCTGCACAGGATGGTTTGGCTAGTTTGTCTTTTGACAGAAGAATGAAGCGATTTTTCTGGCCTGAAAAAATGTCACCTGTTTTTTTTTTTGAAGCCTGCAAGCTCCTTTGTGCTGGGAACATTTGCTGCCTGGGCTGACCTCACCTGGCAGCCTCCGACGAGCAGAAACACTTTCTGTGTGATGAGAACAGACCCTCACACGGCCCGACTTAAAAGGCGACTTGGAGGTTGATATTCCGTGTGGTGTGAGTATGCACAGCCCCTCCCAGCTGTGAGTGTGGACAGCCCCTACAACCCCTTGGGGTCTCACTCGAGCTCAAAATAAACTTTCAGCCCAAACTTTGCCGGCAGGTGGGGAGGGGCATGGAGGGGCAGGCACTGTGTGAATAGTGACCCTCAGGGTCTCATCCCTGCTGTGCCCCCTTCAGGAACTGGAACCACAAAAAGAATCATCCAGACCACATTGGGGACCCCCAACTTACCCATAGGTGGAGAGGCAGCCCCAAGATCCATGCCTAGCTCAGACGATGGTGATTGGTTTTTGTTTTGGGTCCACACTCAACTGTATTCCTGGGGTTCTCCTGGTCCTGCACTCAAGGATCGCGCCTGGCAAAGCTAAGGGATCATGTGAGGTGCCAGGGACTGAATGCGGGACAGTTGAGTTCAAAGCTAGTGCCCTCCCGGCTTGTCCCTGTCCAGCTGAAGGGATCTACTCAGTTTCAGTGTCCTGGTCCTGGTGAGCCCTGCCCTGTGTGATGCCTCCCAGAGGCATCACCACTGGGGCACCCAAACCCCTGCCTACAACCTAGCTCTGGAGCAGCTGAGGTGGGTGGGAGAGTGGGTCACCACTCCTTCCAGGACAGCCTGGCAGCTGCCCTCACAGGCTGGCCTGGGTCCTGGCCTGGACAATGTGGTTCCCTGCCTTTTCGATGCACTTGTTACCTTCAATGTCTCCTCCCAGTTCCTCCAGGGCAGGGTCTCTCAAATTCACCCCACTTTTGACCCCAAAATGCACCCCAGGCCAGTGCGACTGAGAAGGGTAACTCTCTGAGGCTCGTCTCACACTGAGCTGTGCTTGTTGCCTGCCAAAAACTTCTGACAGTCTCTGAATTGTTCATCCCTGCCCTGTGGTGAGTGGCCCACAGTTCCCAAGATCTGGGAGGTGGAAGACTGTGTCTCTGCTCCTGCCCACGCCCACCCCTGGGCCAGCCGCCCATCAGGAGAAGCTCAGCTTTGAAAATGTCCTTTGAGCCAGAGGCCTCCTGTTCAGACCATGGGGCTGGATGTTCCAGTTAAAAATAACAATGTAAAAGCAAAGCATGGAGCGGGTCAGTGTCCCCTCTGCCTGTGAGGGCCCTCCCGTAAACCCCCAGTTCTGGGACATGGTGCTGTCATTCTGCAATGTGTCCCCAAATGCCACTGTTCAGTCTCTGAGCGCCACATGTTGGGGTCACAGTGGTTCACGACACCCCACGCACACTGAGAGTCCCATAGAACATCTGAGCAAGGGGCCGGGCGGTGGCGCTAAAGGTAAGGTGCCTGACTTGCCTGCGCTAGCCTTGGACGGACTGCGGTTCGATCCCCCGGTGTCCCATATGGTCCCCCAAGCCAGGAGCAACTTCTGAGCGCATAGCCAGGAGTAACCCGAGTGTTACTGGGTGTGGCCCAAAAAAAAAAAAAAAAAAAAAAAAAAGAACATCTGAGCAAAAGGCAAGGGGCAGAGGGGTGGCCAGAGGTGGAGAGTGGAGACTAGAGGAGGAGAAGAGTAGGAGGGGAGAGAGAGGGAGGGGGAAGGAGAAGTGACATGTAACACAGGCACACAGACAACAGACACGTCCACGCAGACTCCCTGGACATGTATGTAGGAACCCAGATAATGTATGTGGGACCCTCCCTGGACAAGGTCATCCAAAGGGGGGCTGGGCCTTAGGTATGGGTCAGCCAGGACCCAGCAGCCCTCAGGAACCCCACATTTAGGAGGGGCCTCCATGACCTGTGGCTTTGCTCTGTCTTGCTGGGCTGAGTCACCCCAGTTAAGCCTCTACTGATTCCATGACATGTCCCCAGGTGACCCTGAACTTGGCCAGTGACCACCCACCCTCCACCCCATCCCAGGCCTACCTTGCTGTCCAGATGACCATTCTCTTGCTGTAACCATATCACCGCAGATCTGGGCAGGCTGGTTTACCTGGTGACACACCTAGCCATGGGTCACTCCCCCACCCCCAAGTTCAGCTGTCACTTGAGGCCAAGCACAGTTGAGGTGGATGGACCCGCCCAGCATAGCTGACAGGGCAAGAATCCCCGAAAAGACACAGGTGGAATGGCACTGAGGGCTCTGCTTTGGGGGTGGCCAGGGGAGGTGAGTGGGGAGAGCAAAGTAGGATGCCTTCCACCTGGGGAACTGGCAGAAAGGGCTTCCTGGAGGAGGCAGCAGGGAGAGCACTGAAGGCCAAGCAGGAGCTCCTGGGCAAGGGAGGCATAAGAGCCACCAGCCTACAGCAGGAGGCTCTGCCTATTTGCGGGGAAGCTCCTGGTGTGGCTATACCTGTGTGAGAGCCCCACATACATGCCTGGGAGGGATACACATGCAACTTCAGGGAGGGCTCCCATATACATATCCAGGAAGGACTCCACATATGTGTGTATCCCATACACATGCCAGGGGTCTAGCATGAACACAGGAAGGGAAAGCCTGAGCCGGACCCTAAGGCTGCAGATGGACTCCTAGTGTGAGGAGGAGGAGGAGGAGGAAAAGGAGCAGGAGGAGGAGGACAAAGAGGGGGAGGACGACTAAGGGTTGCACATAACAGTGGCTTCAGCATGGGTAGTCATGACCCTCCTCACTGGGACACAGACCAGTTCCCACAGAGAAACAGGACCCACACATATAGGCACCCACACATACCAGGAGTCTGAGCTGGCTGAGCTCTGGGCTGGGAATCTCCCAGGAGAAAGTACTGGAGTACTGACACCAGTGGCCCCTCCCTGTTGCCCCAGGGGCCTGCAAGGACCACCCTGCCACCCAGTGTTTCTGCCTCACCTCTTTCCTTCCACCTCTTTCCTTCCTTCTCCCTCCTTCCTTCCCTCTTGCTCCCTCTTCCTTCCCTGCTCCCTTCCTCCTCCCTGCCTCCACCCCTCATCACCCACATGCTCCTCTGAGTTCCAGCCCGGGCAGCTGCTCTCACAAAAATCAGTGAGGAGCAGAAGGATGTCCCAGTCAAATATTTGAAGTTTGTGAACCATGTTTTGAAACTAATGAGGATTTTAGCTTTCTAGGCTTTGAAAATAGATGGACCTACAGTGTGGAAGAAGAGAGTCCTGAGTCACCTGGGAAATGGGTCTCCAAGACTCCCCTGCACTTACACATGAAGCCCAGAGTCAGAGGGGCAGGTACACATGTGCCTGAGCAGGCAGGCAGTGGTGCCAGGTGTACAAGTATATGTGTGTGCTACGTGGGCACATCTGTGTTCTCTGTGTGCAGATGTGGTCTAGATGTGTACATCCCTGAGCATAAGCTGATTGTTTACATGTATACTACCTGTGCAGATCTATCACAGGCATGCACGTGACCTGAACACACCAAGATCTGTCCCAGTACATGTGTGTATTCAACATGTAAAAGTAAATACTGGTGGGCACGTGTCACACATGAGGGTTTATGTCATGGCCACATGTGTCCTAGTAGTCATGTGGTAACATGTACATGTTTCTGGATGTGCACATGTGTCTCCCACAGGTGTACACACTGACACCTTCACATCGTGTATGCACAATACTTCTCTCACCTCCGTATGTCCACTAACCCCTTTACTCTCACACGGTGTGCGCACGCTGACTTTGCGCCCTCAGACCTGTGTATACACCTGTCCTCACTCACAAGTTCTGTGTCTCTCCTATCTCAGGAAGGGGCTCTCAGTCCTGTGCTCTCCTGGAGGTATGATAGAGACCAGAGATGGCTCCTTTGCTCTGTCTGAGCACAGTCTCAATGTCTCAATGTTCCAAATCTCTGCTATTCCAATAACAGAAGCCAGAATACCAACCGGAAAAATGATTAGAAATTTAAAAATAAAAGGATTATTTTTAGGTTTCAGGGTATTGAAGGGAGAATAAGAAATAGTTCAGACACGAAGCCTGAGTAAATGCCATAGTGTGCCAAGCCTGCAAATAGTAGGAAAATCAGTGGCTCAGGAATATTAATTTTGAAGCAAATCATTATCTTAGCAGAACTGCCAAGGGATTGGGGTCCATTGTTTGTTTGGTACAAGTGTCACAGGGAGGCCCGCTCAGCCACACTGCTGTGGGGTCCAGCTGGGACATGGTTGGATGGGGCAGGCTCACAGGCTACCCAGTGAATCATGACAATGACGCTCCCAGAGGCTGGGCCACCCCCCAACTAACATACACACACATACACACATGCATATGCACATACACACCCTGTGAACTGAAGGCTCTGAGGCAAGTCCACCTGGGAGCCTAAGGCACAAGTGACAGATACCACTGATGCAGCCAGACCAGCCAGCTCTGCAGCCACACACAGGACCCTATGTGAGAAGCTTGGGTCCTTCTTGTCCCTCAGGCAGTGTGTAACTGGTTCCTTCAGAGAGGACATGGTGCAATCGGAGTGGAGGGCCCTGCTTCCATTGTTAGAAACACACAGCACCTACAGCCAGGAGAAGGGTCAGGCAGGCAGCTGAGTGACCAGTACTTGCTGGGAATGCAGAGCAGACAGGGCCGTTCTGAGATAGGCTTCGGGCAACCAGGATCAACCAGAGACCCCTTGACCTTGGCTAGTGTAGACCAGCACAGTGTCCACCCAGGGATATGGGGCATGTGTCGGGGAATACGGAGACATGTGTCAGAGGAGAAGAGACATGGGAACATGGGTCAGGGGATGCAGGGGCACGATTCATAGGACATAGAGACTTGGGGACACGGAGCAGGAGATGTAGGGAGATGGGACTTGAGTGAGCAGATCCGGAAGGTGGGACTGAATCTTCAGCGAAGGTGCCTTGCTGAGCAGCAGGAAGGCCTGAGCTCTCCCCTCCTTGTCCCTTAGACACCTTTAGCTCAGGCTCCTGCTTTGGGGTGGCAGAGAAACAGCGGAGGGGCCTCATCCTACCAGGTCCCCCTGTGCCTACCGTGTCCTCAACACCTGTAGTCCCGCCTCCCCTTCCCTACCTATAGTCGCCAGGGCCACCACTCTGGGGTTGGGTTGGTATGGGTGGACGGGGTGGGAGGGAAGGGACCAGATGGAGGGTCTAGGTGGGAAGAGGGGCCTTGCCCTTGCGTCTTGGGGTCTGGGCCAGGGAAGGGACAAGAGAGAGCACGACCCGGACAGGGGGTCTGGCTGGTTGGCAGGGCCTGGGAGGGCGCTGGCCCAGGAGGACCTGGTGGTGGTCCTGAGGTGAGCGCCTTGGGCGGGTCCCCTGGGCTGACGCACTCTGCGATGGCCACTGCGATGACCCCGGGGGCCTCCCTGGACGTGTCCCGCGGGCGTCCGCGGGGCTTCCATCCCAGGACGGTGACGCGCGCCCCAGCCCGAGCCCGGACTCGGGCGCCCGTGCCCAGCGCGGGGCTCGGTGACGCAGGGCGCGGGCAGGTGCGCGGCTGCGGCGGGGAGGCCGTTTCTCTTTAAATCCTCCGCGGCGAGCGCGGCGGGCGCGGGAAGAACCATTCCCAGCCTGCGGCGGGGGGCCGGGCGGCCATCGCGCACCCCCGTCCCCATGGTGACGGCGCCCGCTGCCCGCCGACGGGGACTGGCCGGCCGGGCCGGGCTGGGCTGCTGCGCGCCGGCCCTGCAATCTGTTGATAACCGGGGCGCGAGCGGGGGACCCCGCGCCCCGCGCCAGCCCGCGGCGCGCCCCGGAGTCGGTGAGGGGCTGCAGGTGGCCGGGCGGGGAGCTGCGGGCGGGCAGGGGGCGGCGGCCCCGGGCCCCTCCCGGCCCCCGGCGGCGTCCGCCAACTTCGGGGACGCGGCCCGGCCCCGGACGGGCCCCTAGGCTGCGCCGGCCACCACCGATCGCCGCCCGCCGGACCCATCGGCGCCCGCAGGCAACAGGCTGGAGGCTCGGGCGTCGCGTGGCCGGAGCCCGGGCTCACCCAGGCCTCTCTCCCCAGATGGGCGCCTCGAGCAGGAGCCCTCGGCCGGCCCGGCACGGCCCAGCCCCAGGCCGGCGCGCTGACCTTCTCCTGGCCATGGAGGCGGGAGCCACGTAGGGCCTGGGCGCGGCCCCTCCACCCTGCTCACGCGCCAGCAACTTGGCCGAGCCCATGGTGAGTCCCCCGGCCCCCGCAGGGCGCTGGAGGGGGTGGGGGGCGGGCAAGGTGGGGCCCCCAGTGCGGGGTCCTGCCTCCGTGGCGCCTGGGAGCCTCGCGAGCATCATACTAATTAGTTGCCGCAATGTTGGAGCGTTTCATCAGCGGGTCCTTCCTGCCCGTGACCTGGGAAACCCTTGTCCAGGCTGGGTGTCTGGCCCACTCCTCCGGAGGACACAAGGCAGGGAGGCCTGGGGTGGTTTCTCCCAGGAGTTGGGGTCCCTGGGACTGCTGCCCACAGGGTCCAGGGTCCGAGAAGGTCGGGGCCCTAGGCGGGAATGGACCCCCACATCACAGAGCTCACTGCGTACCTAGGGCCGCTCCTGGAGCAAAGCCTGACTCACCCCCTTCTCTGGTCCTGTCAGAGACTGAGAGACACTGTGCCAAAACCAGCGTCATCTTCAGACGCTGTTGGCACCGCCCCGAGGCATCGAGGGGCCCTGGGCGGCCCTCTCAGCTGTCCCCCTGTCCTGCTATTCGATCGAGCCTTTTGCCCCCACCCACCCACTCATGCTCGCACATGGAACCATCACTACAGAAGTGGGGATGCTCGGGGAGCTCCATGCGTGGTCAGACGCGTCTCCTACCCTTAGGTCCTTCTGTGTAATGCTAGTCTCCAGGCTAGAACCAGCTTTTCTCAGTGAACCCCCAGCGCCTGTCCCCCACTGTCTTCTGCACATCCTCTCCCCACTCCAGCCTGCCCCAGGCAGACTAAATTGCAGCCCTTTAGGGAGAGAAAGGACAGGGTAAGGCACTTGTCTCACACATTACCAGCTGAGTTTAATTGCTGCCCCCCCCCCCCCGCAGCAACCCTGTTCCCCCAAGCACCACCAGGAGTGGACTTTAAGCACAGAACCAGGAGTTAACCCTGAGCTCAAAGCAAAGAGCAAACCCTCAGCATCGTTAGTTCTGAGCATAGAACCAGAATTGAGCCCTGAGCACAGAGCCAGGAGTGAGGCCAGAGCACAGAGCTAATAGGCAGCCCTGAGCACAGAACCAGGAGTGACCCCTGAGCACAGAATCAGGAGGGAGCCCTGAGTACAGAGCTAGGAGTGAGCCCAGAGCATGGAACCAAGAGTGAGTACTGAGCACTGAGCCAAGCATATCCAGTAAGCAAACCAGACAAAAGCCACATCACTGATAACTTGGTTTTTGGGCCACACCCGGTACCGCTCAGGGGTTACTCCTGGCTATGCGCTCAGAAGTCGCTCCTAGCTTGGGGGACCATATGGGACACCAGGGGATCCAACCGAGGTCCGTCCAAGGCTAGCGCAGGCAAGGCAGGTACCTTACCTGTAGCACCACCGCCCGGCCCCTATCACTGATAACTTATGACCGAGTGTTGGAAGCAAAGACCAGCAGGAAACAGTTCTTAGAGCTGTCCACTGCATTGTCCTGCCTTCTGCTCGGAGAACAGAGGCTTCCATTTGGCCTCCACGAGGGGCACTTCAGGTGCTGGGTTCCTCCTATCACCTGCTGAGCCCCTGACAGGCGCTGATTATCAATGTTGGGGGCCATGAGGAACAGAGGGCAAGTCTGGCTTGGCCGGAGGGCATGGGGCAGGGATTGACCAGGCCCCTTGTCATGAAGACCCAGGTATGAAGCTCCCTGGGGAGCTTCCTGGGGGAACCCCTGCATGATACATCCCTTCCCTACCCACCAGCATCTACATTTGGAGAGCAGGGCAGAGCAGAGCCCAGTATAGGGTCTGCCAGGCAGGTCCTGGGGCCAATGAAGCCTCCAGCGCAGCCACTGACTATCCAGCTGTCCGTTCAGTCAGGGTCCGATCCACTCCATCTGGGCCTTGAGCAAGTTCTGTTAGCTGAACCTGCTTCTCTCCTTGGGGCCTGGCCACTGCACAGTTGCCACCAACCTCAGTGGCCCCAAACTCACACTCATAGGCTGAAGGGAAGGGGGTGATGGATTGCAGCGAGATGTTCCCAACTTCCATGGTGGACACACACACACGGCTAACCCCCGAGCAGAGCAGGCAGGGGGGACAGCGAGCTGACCCCCAGCAGGTTGGACCTACCTTCCAGCCCCAGACCATTAGGGACAAGTCCTTGGTGGGTCCACACTTCCCAACACCTGGTTCCTATTCGGCTCTCATCCCCCTGAGAGCCCAGCGCGGGGTGACTGGACAGAGCAAATAGGGCCTGCTCAGCTGTTTTTCCAAGCTTCTAGAACAGTCTGGGGCCTAGTGGCTTGTCTGGAGAAGTGGATGCAGGCTCCTGGGCTCCCCTGTGAACTGACCTCTGAGTATGAATGAGGTCCCACCCACAGGTCACGCCCTAACCATCACCTGTCAGTCACCTCTCCTGCAAGGCTCCTGAAGGAACACTGTCCGACCCGGAGACGCACCAGCAGGGGGCACTCGCCCCTGCAATGGCTGCCACCCTCAGCGCTCATCTCCGTTGTGACCTTTCCTAACCTGGGGTTCCTTCTCAGCCTCCCCTGTGCTGCCCAGAAGCACAACAGAGCCTCTAAATCAGAATTGGGACATCCTGCAGCTGCCAGCAGGAGAGGCCTGAGTTCTGTAGATGAAGGAGGAGAGAGACCCCACCCCAGCAGCTCTGCATCCCACCACCCTCTTTTCTGACAAAGGAGCCTCAAAAGAGCCTGCCATGCCCCTGACTTCTGACCTAGCTATCAGTCCCACAAGAGTGACGGGATACTGCCTGGGAGAGGCAGCCTAGCCCGGAAACTTGCCCAGCTGTGGCTCCCTGTCCCGCAGGATCTGAAGAGTGTCCTGGCCCCTCCCCAGCACCCAGGGGACTTTCTGCACCCCGTGGTGTATGCCTGTACCGCTGTCATGCTGCTCTGCCTGCTGGCATCTGTCATCACCTACCTCGTGCACCAGAGGTGAGCCCAGCTCCGTGCACACGCGGGACCAGAGACAGGCCCCCCGTGCCCCCAAAGAAAGGCCCCCTGAACCCACAGAGATATGCCTCTGAACCTCACAGGACCAGAGACAGGCCCCTGCACCCACAGAGACAGGCCCCTGCACCTCCACAGCCCCTGGAGCTGACCCCTCCCCCCCTTCTCCCCTCTGATGGACCAAGATCCAGCCCTCATAGGCCTGGGAATCAGCTCCCTGAAAGTGCCTTTACCTCAGGGTTCTGTGGGTTCTGCTGTGCTGCTCCCAGCCCATCTCCACATGGGTGAGAGGCCATGGCAGGGCAACCCAGTATCAAGATGAACCTTGGCCAGGGTGCAGTTGTGGGGATGGCTGTAGGCAAAAGCCCGTTCAGTATAGCCATAGCCCAGCTGTGACCCACATATTGGGGGGTGCGGGCAGACGTGGTCTGGGGTTGGAGGCTCTGACACACGCACTCCTGCAGCAACATCCGTATCAGCCGTGAGGGCCGCCACGTGCTGCTCAACTTCTGCATGCACACGGCCCTCACCTTCTCCGTATTCGCCGGCGGCATCAACCACACCAAGTACCCAAGCCTGTGCCAGGCGGTAAGTCCTGTGCCCCACAACCCCAAGGCCCCACACTGCACTGGGGGAAAGCCAGGTGACTTGCTGGCCTGGTAATCATCAGCTTGTGGCCCGGTTTTACTGGCACCTGTGTGGTGCCTGATGCCCAAGGCAGCTGCTCCCTAAGGGGTGAGATGGACTTGGCTGGGTCTCCAGGGGCAACCCCCACTCCCAGTCCTGCCAGGCTCACAGGGCAGAGGGTGGCGTCAAGAGTGGGTGCCCTTTCCTTACTCAATGTTGAGACCAGCAAGCCCCGTGGAGCGGGAAACCATGCCAGACACCCTGTGGGGCTATGTGGTGCATTCCAGAAGGTTCTGCTGCCCTCGGCTAAAGGCCTGAGCCGAGGCCAAGCTGGATCACAGGCTTGAGAATCCCGTCCTACTGAAGTAGACCGACCTGGAAGTATGCAGTGCCCTGTGCATTCACTAACCGCGGTGCGGGGGTACAAGGGAGCCTGAACCCCTTGGGGGAACTGAGTTATACTTCACCTTCATCGGTGCACACACATCCTTCAGCCACGTGCCCACTGCCCACCCCTCATCAGGCCCCCTCAGTGCCCTCTGCAACTCAGCAGGGTCCCGGCATGACCCCAGCTGGCCTGGCCAGAGGGAAACCACAGCCAATCTGTGTCTGAGCTAAGGTCATTCAGAGTGGCAGGAGCCTGCTCTGAGCTTGGCCTGTGGCCACCTTTTCCCCACCTGCCTGGAACAAGCCATCTGTCCACATCACTGCCGGTCAGTGCTCTAGAGTAGACCCCCAGCTACTTCCAGGACATGGAGCAAACAGGCAATAGCGGAGGTAGGTGTGGGGATGCCTGGGAGACACTCTAGGGAGACCTTGGGCAATTAGAACTGGGAGTCAGCGCCCATGTGTGGGTCCCCAAGACCCATCAGGAATGAGCTTTGGGCACTGAGCCAGGAGTTAGCCCTGAGCTCAACTCTGGGAATAAGCCCTGAGACCTGTCAGGCATGGTTCCCAAACAAAAACAGACAAGAATAAGGGTACTGGATGAGAATTATTTGTACCTCTGTCTAGAGGGTGTCCATTGCACACCAGGCTCACCCTCTGGACACCTGCCTCCTACCTCCCACACTTGCCCTCCAGTCCGCAGCCCCTTAGTAAGCTGAGTAAGCCCTGACCCACCATCCCCAGAGGACAGTAGGCAGGGATGTCATCACTGACTGGACCCACCCTGGTCTGACACCAGAGACCAGGGTTCCGGTCACCTCCGAGGGTCCAGTCTGATGCCTCCTGACCCCGGTATCTCCACGAACCTGCCAGACTAGCAGAGCGGCTTGGGGATGGCGCAGCCACTGGCCCTGCTGTGGATGGCTGAGTGTGGACCCACCTTGGCCCAAACCAGCTCTGGGTCCCACTCAAGGCCTGGGTCTAGCCAAGCTCCAAGTCCCATATATGGGCCCACGGGGATGGCATTCAAGTGCACATGGCTCTCTGGGGGGCACAAAGCCCCCACTGTCATTTGCCTATGTCCCATGTGTTGTCACTGTCCTGGCGACTGTCCAGCTGCTGCCCACCAGCATTAGGAGCCACAGAGTGGAGTGGATGCACACAGGCCATGTGTCTCCATCCCCCAGCTCCACCCCTGTGCACCTCGGGGAGCCTTGGTAGATGTGCCCAACTGCTGAGCTCCTATAGGGAAGCCCTACTGTCCTGAGGGCGTGGGGATCCCGCTGTTCCCGTGCTGAGTACTGCCCCCGCAGGTGGGCGTGGCCCTGCACTACTGCACCCTGTCTGCTATGCTGTGGCTCGGTGTGGCTGCCAGGGGCATCTACAAGCAGGTGACCAGGAAGGCTCCACCAGGCCCAAGTGCTCACCAGCTGCCCAGCCCCAGGGAGCCTTTGCTCAGGTACCAGAGTTAGAGAGCAGGTGGGAGCTGGGAGAGACAGGGAGGGGGAGAAGAAGCACCAGGGGAAGGATCGAGAGTGATGGGAGGAGGGAAGGGGGAGGCAACGGCCAAGGGCAGGGGGTACTCGGGCTCCTCCCAGGGCTGCCACTACATGTCTGTCCTGGTCATAGTCCTGAGGTTGGGGTGCTGAGTGCTCCATATCCCCCAGGTTCTACCTCATTGGTGGAGGGGTCCCCTTCATCATCTGTGGGGTCACGGCCGCCACAAACATCCAAAACTACGGAAAGGAGGCCGAGGATGCAGCATAGTGAGTGGGGCCTGGGAGATCCCATCCTTTGGGGGCCGGTGGAGACGCTGTTGGTGGGGGCATAGGGAGACCCCATCTGTGGGGCCCAGTGCCTCGTGCTAGTCACAGCTGCTTGTGGGGGGAGATCTGCCACCCCTGGGGCTGTGTGAGCATCCAGCAGCCCTCACATACCCCACAGGGCTGTGGCCAGAGCTGACCCCCAATGTGGGCCGTGCCCACCCTACCCCTTCCCTGCACTGGATGGACAAGTCCTGTGCTTATACTGCCCCATGCCACTGTGCTCCCACACCAGCAAACCTTAGGGAGCCCGGACAGCAGCACCAAGGCCCAGGGAAGGACCCTCCTGCCCACCAGCAGTACCTTGTCACCAAGATGGGGGCCCCCTCTCCACTGACCCACAACCCCCCACAGCTGCTGGATGGCTTGGGAGCCCAGCCTGGGCGCCTTCTACGGGCCAGCGGCCTTCGTCACCCTGGTCACCTGCGTGTACCTGCTGGGCACCTACATGCAGCTGCGGCGTCATCCAGAGCGCAGGTATGAGCTTCGGGAAGTGCTGGAGGAGCCCACGCGGGGGCCCCGGGCTGACCCTGGCTCGCCACCCACCCACGCTGCGCTGGCTGCCTCCCTCCTGCAAAACGAGCACTCGCTGCCCGCCCAGCTTCGGGCGGCCGCCTGCTCGCTCTTCCTGTTCGCGGCCACCTGGGCCTTTGGGGCCCTGGCCGTGTCGCAGGGCCCCTTCCTGGACATGATCTTCAGCTGCCTGTACGGCGCCTTCTGCGTGACCCTGGGGCTCTTCGTGCTCATCCACCACTGCGCCAAGAGGGATGACGTGTGGCACTGCTGGTGGGCCTGCCGCAGTCCCCGGGCTCAGCCCCCTGTGGGCGCCCTGAGCACACAGTCCTCGCTGCACACTAACGGGGAGGCGCTTGGGCCCACCACCTGCCTGCCCGACTCGCCCTGCCCCGGCCAGCCCCATGGCTTTGGCCACTTGCCCACTGGGCCCTGCAAGTTGACCAACCTGCAGGCCACGCAGACCCATGTCAGCTGCCTATCACCCGCCACACCCTGCTGTGCCTCGAGGCGCCGGGAGCAGCTGCTGGAGGAGTCGGTCTGTGCCCATCACCTGCACACCCATGGAGGACCCATGCACCGGACGCGGCCGTGCTGTGCCGAGCCGGCCTACACCTACCACCTCCCATCCAGCCCAGACGGCAGTCCCCAGAGCTCACGCACGGACAGCGCCCCCAGCTCGCTCGAGGGCCCACTGGGCATGCACGCACTGTGCTGTGCCCAGGACGATGCCTTCCCAATGCTCAGTCAGCCCGAGGGGCTCTACAGCTGTGGCCTGCGGCCCAGCCCGGATATGGCTTGTGGCCGGGCCCACTTTGAGATGCTCCATAGGACACAGTCCCTGCCTTGCGGGGGTCCTGGCCTCAACGGGCTGCTCAAGGGAGATGGGCCTGGGGCCCGCTGCACAGTTAGCATCCGGACAGGGCCCTGGAAGAATGAGACCAGCGTGTAGCCATGCCTGGACGCTCACCAGCTTCAAAGCAGGGGGTCCCGGGCCTGCAGATGCAGCTCAGAGCCTCCCGCCCACCCTTAGGGGACGGACCCCACATCTGTGTCCGTGATCCTGTGGCCCTGCACTCTGCCCCTACCGGTGCCCAACCTCACAGCTCATAACATCCTCTGAGTCCTGCGCCCGCTTAAAGCTTTGTCCCAAGAGGGAAGTGGCCAGTGGATCCCTGGGAGTCCCCAGGCCTGTCCCTGAGGATGGTCACCGCCCAGGAGGTGCATTCAGGTTGCCACCCTGAAGGCTACCATCATGCCCCACTCAGGCCCTCCCTGGACATAGCCCCAGGCTCAAGGACACCGTGCAAAGATGGACGTAGGCTTGCGGGTCTCCTCTGTGCCTTTGGGGGCTCTGTTCTCCTTCCCGGGACACCACCCGGGTAAAGGCATTCACTGAGATTGGACACCCAGGACCTGCGTGAGGCCCCTCCCATCTCCTGGGGCACACACCTGAATCACATGTTTCATACAGTTGCCACACACTACATGGCCCTTTCGTGTGCTTGTGGTGCTGCGTGGCCCCACCTGTCCTCATCGCGGTGGCCATGGCCACCATGTGCTCCCCGCTTTGTAGCGAGCGCCAGGCCCAAGGGCTGCTCTGTAGCCGCCAACAAATACAGTGTTTCTGGCGTGGCACAAGGCTGCTGCATCTGTGTCCTGCGTCCCATTCCTGAGAACTGTCCTCAGAAAGATGGACGGATGCCGATCAGCATCCAGATAGCCCTGTATGAACAAGACCAGTTTCACCCTCTATCCAATAGGATGATGCCCCAAAGCCCAGAGAAACCCATGCCCCATTCTCAGCCCACAGGGAGAGAGTCCTGGCCTCTCCTGTCCCCATGACAGGGACCCCGGAATCACTGCCGTGGGGGCAGGTGGAGCCAGACTGGACCTCAGACTGGATGGATGGTGCAGAGGTGGGGATTGTGGGGTGAACCAGGGGTTATGGTGCAAGACAGACCTGCTTCTCTCATTCTGCTTTTCCCATCCCTGCCTTAACCCCCCACATCAGACCCTTAGGTTCTGCAGACTCAGCTCAGATCCAGGTGCGTGGGGCCATCCACTCCAAAAACCCTCTCCAAAGTGGACACCGTTGTGGGGTCCCAGGGTCTGTGTGTGTTGGTGACCTCAATATTGGGCGCCACCATCTGACCCCTGACCCCTCCAGTAGGTGCCATGGTCCCATACGCAGGTCCAGAGAAGGACGGATGGGCCAGGACACTGCAGGCCATCTGCTGTCTAGGGTCACTCGTTGCCCTGCTCCCTTCCCCTTCCAGGAAAGGTTCCAGTGGATGGGGGCTCAGGGACTCCTGCAGATGTGACAGACCTCCAGAGTGACCCAGGCAGGACAAAGCCACCTACGCAGGAAGGAGCGCCCAGAGCAGAGCCCAGCTTGGTCTGGGCGAGGGGAGCCCCAGCCAGACCTCACTCTAGAAAGGAAGTAGGAGGTCATGCCAGGTTTACAAGCAGAAGAGCAGGGTAGTGACTCCTCGGGGCTGATGAGAGGGTCCCAGGTGAGCAGCACAGAATCTGGGGGTGCCGTGGAGAATGCATAGGACACCCACAAAAGGAAGAAACATACATGGAGCCAGAGCAGACCATGGAGATTCCAAAACAGCAGGACCCCTGTGCCAGGCACACTGCAGACAGACAGTGCCACTCACAGGTCCCCAGGATCCCTGCGGCAGGCAGGGAGGCAGAGAAGGAAGGCTCAGAGCAGCTCATGCAGCCCCCTGAGGTGCTGGGAGTCTCAGCTTCCCTCCAGGAGGGGAGAGTTTTGGCACCTGCAGGCTGAGTGAACAGGTGCCACTTTCCTGGAGTGCAGAGAAGTATCACCGGGTCTTCTCAGACCTGAGTCTAGTTCAACTCTGCCATCACTCTTTTGTTTTGTTTTGTTTTTGTTTTTGGGCCACACCCGGCAGTGCTCAGGGGTTACTCCTGGCTGTCTGCTCAGAAATAGCTTAGCTCCTGGCAGGCACGGGGGACCCTATGAGACAACGAGATTTGAACCAATCCCTTTGATCCTGGATCGGCTGCTTGCAAGGCAAACGCCGCTGTGCTATCTCTCCGGGCCCAGCCATCATGCTTCATCCATGTACAGTGGGTCAGCACCAGCCTGGCCTTGAAAGGTACATCTGGGCCCTGCCTGCTGGGGTTGGGGCAAGGCCCCCATTAGCAGAAAAGCCCCCCCCAGAGGTCTGCTGGAAACCTCCAGGTGGAAGCTGTAGTCAGCACAGCTAGAGCAGAGCTGGCGGGCAGTTGAGCCCCTTTCCCTCAGAGACTGAAGGATGGAGAGGAGAGCTCATGGCCAAGGGCCATCAGTTGCCCCAGTTATCACAGGAACCATGTGGAGCAGGAGAGAGCACTGGGGTAAGGCATTCATTCGCCTTGCCCACGGCCTACCCATATTCACCTCAACACCCTGTGGGGTGCCCAGAGTCCAACAGGGGTGACCTCTGATCATAGTCATGAGTGATCCCTGAGCCCAGGTCAAGAAGTGAGCCCTGAACACAGAGCCAGGAGTGAGCCCCGTGCACGTGCATAACCAGGAGCGATCCCTGAGCACAGAACCAGGAATGAACTCAGAATATAGAATCAGGAGTGATCACTAAGTAGAATGAGGAGTGATCCCCAAACTCAGCCAGGAATGAGCCCTGAGCACAGAACCAGGAACGATTCCTGAGCAGAGTCAGAAGTGATCCCTGAAAAGGGAAATCAGCCCCCCCCACCAACCTTGGCGGGTGTTCCACCCTTAAGGAAGTCGTCACTGCCTCGGCCCCACCTCTACCCCTACCTCACGAATCATTGGTGTTATCGTAGCGGAAGTCCAGCCCTCAAGGACTCTTCTTCCCCTCCCACTTCCCATCCTATATAAGGGGGTGACAAGGAACCCACGAGGTCTCTGGTCCCCTTTCTATTCTGGGGGAACTTTGACCCTGGCCATTTGACTGGTCAGTATTAAAGCACTTTTTGAAAGCATCTGCTGGAACTCATCAGCCTCTTCATTTCTCTGCGCCGGGTAACTAAATTAGGACTTTCGAACTTTTCATTTTGGCGAGCCAGCCAGGAGTCCTCATTCCCGGCATGGAGTTATGAACAGGTGTCTGGTGAGTTCTGATGTGTATGTGTGTGTGTGAGAGCGCGCGCTTTGCTCCGTGTCTGTGACCAGCGGGAAGCTGACTTTGTGGCAGTTTGGCTAATGTTATGAGCTCTTTGCTCGATGTGGAAACCGAGTAGAAGCAGACTTTGTTTCATAGGGGGGTTAGAGTCCCCCCGGGTGACTAAGGAATCTTCCACCTGATGCGTTTCCAGGTGTGTGTGGTTCCCCATCTGATGCGTATACCAGGTGGGCAAGAGGTTGACGAACTTTGGCTGCTTAGGTCACGACCCTGGTGGTACCCCAGGGGTTTAGTAAGAGCAGCTGGAAGACGTTCCGAGCTGCTGAAGAGGTTGTCTGTCTGTGATTTTTGGAGCTCAAGAACTTGGTCATTGGCATAGTTGTCTGTCTAGAATTTATTGTGGAATGCAGAGATTACTTGAACGCGTTTTGCTTGGTTATTTGTGGCGCCACGCTGTCTGTTTGTCTGTCTGTTTCTTGTCTGTGTGTTCTATGTTTTTTTTGGTCTGACCACGGGACGCAAGCCCGACCCCCTCTCAAGGGCCGACCCCTGGGGAAAGGGGCCGACCGCCGGTGAGCCCGCGTCTCCCTCGCCCGTCAGTCGTCCCAGCAGCAGAACGCGCGATCCCCGCCGCCCGCGGCGCGACAACAGGGCGCCCGAAACCCCCGTTCCCCCCCCAACCAGGAAGCGGGCGCGTGCAAGGTCCACGCTAGGGACTTGGCGGGGGGTGTTGGAAATTGCAAATCCCAGATTTCTCAAATGGCCATCGGGAATAAATTTTCCTGGAGAATTTCTGAACTTTGCAATTCCCCAACTATCCTGCCATGCGTTCAGGCCAAAAAGAGCAACTGGCCGTTTTTTTTTTTCTAGCCGAAAAAAAAAAAAATGCTTTTTAAACTCACCACGTGGTGAAGAAATTCACCACGCCCCAGGGCAAACTATTGTCCTCCTAGCCTCACCTGGCTGGGAAATGTAGGTCATTTACATATCAAAGAAGAATCTAGCAAATGGTTTGGAAGTCAAAAAAATTTTTTTTCTAACTTAAAGGTTTCTTAAAAAAAAAAATTAATAAGAGGATGTTGCAAATTACTGTTGTTATTTTTGTTTGTTTGTTTTTCGGTGCACATGGAAATTTTTAGCAGCGAAACCACTGCAAAAAAAATGAGTGGCGAAGCTTAAAAAAAAAAAAAAAAAGGGGGAGGAAAAAGAGAAGGAGCCAAATGGTAGGGCGTTTGCCTTGCATGCAGAAAGAAAAGTGGTGTAAAAAAATTAAAAATGTGTAATAAAAATGTGTATAATCAATCTAAATAATTATTAATATGTCTCTAGGTTAAAAAAAAATGTAAATGTTTTTAAGCATGTTCTACCAAAAGTAGTAAGCATTCATTCTTTCTGGTTTTCAACATTAATTTGTGTAACGTAAATTGCTGGTATTTAGAATTAAGCATAATTAAAATATTATTTTGCAATTTTTCATTATATGTTACCAAGAACATTAATATTTGTATCACAGGAGGTTTTATAAAATTGGTCATGGTTTTATTTAAAAATGTATAAAATGTTTCGTTGCAGAAAAAAATTTTCTAGAATTATCTAAGTAATTTAAGTAATATTTGCTTTTTCTCTTCTCCCAGAACCTTTTAGTACTATTTATGTCATGGCATCATGTTGCTTTGCACAGAATACAAGCAAATGGCTTTTCTCTCTGCATGAGGAGTAGTCCTCATGCAAACAGAAAATCAAAAAATTAGTGAGGGAACCCCAAAAACCTCTTTTAGAGGAATAATTGGAGTTGAGGCGGTGTGACAAGCAGGCACCGGCGAAAAACTGAAATAAATGGCCTGAGTAAGGAAATTGAAGATTTTCCTAGAAGATCATCACAGCCTGCTCTCTCCCTCAAGCTCAGAAGAGAATTCGAGGTCAGTCTCTTCCAAACCTGGAGAGGAGTGGAACAGACGAATCACCTCTAAAATTCCTGCAAAGGGTGAGATGCCCAGCCAGAAGAACCTCATGCTGAACCGACCAACTCATCAGCCAAACCTGAGTAACTGTGAAAAACCTGCAGTGTCCACAACCTATCCTCAGAAAAGTTCTGTAAGTAATGGGGGTGCCCCAGATGGAGATTTCTCCAACAGTGCTGTATATGTGCAAAGGAAAAAGCCAAGTTATTCAAATACCTGGTAAGGTACAAGGTAAAGGTGGAGAGAAAAACCATTTTTGGTAGCTAATTAAAATCCTAGTGGGCCTAACTTAAAACCCACTTCTTTGAAGTAACTTATGTAAAAATGCTCTTACTAGTTGTATTAAACCAGATCATAAATTGCAAATGCAAATGTTAGTCTAACTGAAGTAACTCAAAACTGTTTATTCATAATGCTATTATGCTTTGTTTTCTGTTAATTAATTTGTGCTATCATTACAGACAATAAGAACAGCTATGCCATTCAAGTTGTGCTATTTACTGCTCCAAGGCCTGAGTGGGTTAAGTAATATTCCCCTGTATAATTAATCTAATCCTTTTCAGGTGTTAAAACTGCAAAAGTGAACCAGTTAACTGCTCCTTTAGGGAAATATGAGATTTCACCCTATCTAAAGATTGAAACTGCAGTCCCCTGTCAGCCTGAAGTAGCTACAGAAAATTGATCTTCGACCACGTTCCCTCTAATAACTTCTAGGGTAATGAAATCTCTAAAGCAAAATGGTCATCAGAAAAAGCTATAAGGGAAATAAGGGGAAAAGAAAGGCCACAGAAATTAATAAGCCAAGTTAACTACTAAGAATAACATTATGCCTATCTATCCCAGAGGTTAAAGCAGGTAGCAAAAATTATGCTTCTCTTGGTAATGTTAAAAGTAAAACAGTCATTAATAAAAATAAAATTTCTTCATCTCTGTCTAACCCAGTGCAGGAAAGGCAACTGAAGTTTAGGGCTCTCTACCCCAACAGCTGTTTAAGTTGCAGAAATAAAGAAAAGAAAGCAGAAACCTCCTTATTTTCGTTGTGGAATTCACAGCCTATGTGAGAAGAACTGCTGTCAAGGTGAACTGCATGCTTCCTGGGTTCACGCCTTCCATCTAAAACCTGAAAAGTGAAGCACACTGAGAATCCTCTCAAGATACGGGTCCGGCGGGCACACTTCAGCCCTAATGCACTCACTAACTCTGAAAATGCTCTCCCTGGCACTTGCTAAGGAAGGGCTCGAACTGCTTACCTCCGGTCCTCTACTTCCCATGTGTGTGTTTGGGGGAGCCGGAATGGGTGTGTAAAGCAAAACCTCAGCCTTTGCCTCCCTCTTGGGGGTGGGGGAAATTGGCCTCTGGCTGTCCCTGTCTGACTAGGTAATCTAACCTTTGCTTCTTCTAGCTGTACTTATGTCAAAAGGTAATCCCGTTTAGCTTCAAATCTTCTGTTTGCTATTCATAACAGCACCAAATCTGTAAACCTGGGTCAGGTAAAAGGTACTCAGTGCTTAGAAGTCCTGCCTGCTCCCTCTAGCCCAGGGTATTTACCTCCGGAACGGGTATAAATATGTGGTAAAAATTTGGCTTATGCATCCCAGCATTAGTGCTCCCCAACATTAACATCATCCCAGGAACAGAGCCCATCCCTCTGCCTAGCATACATTTCTTAGGCACTCCTAGGTCTGAGCACTCTACTGGTAGGGCTCAGAAGTTGCAGGTAAATTGGTAACTAGAACTAGCAGGGCTAAACAGAAATAACAAACTCTCACAAAAGTTAATTTCAAATGTGTGGGACAAAATCAAGCACCATCAAGAGTAGCTGGCCAAGATACAAAGCTATTAAATGGTCCCTTATGGTCTTTATGGAATGGAATTCTCCCCTATCTAATACTCCTACTGGGGCCCCTCCTAAGCCTTTTTACTTCTGGTAGCCATTGGCCCATGCAGGGTTAGCTCATGCAAATAATTATGACCAGTAATATCAGAAAGTAAAGGCCCCAAAATCACATTGGCTTCTAGGATTAGAAGCCTCCAGTACAAGAAGTGGGGATTGAAAAGGGAAATCAGCCCCCCCCACCAACCTTGGCGGGTGTTCCACCCTTAAGGAAGTCGTCACTGCCTCGGCCCCACCTCTACCCCTACCTCACGAATCATTGGTGTTATCGTAGCGGAAGTCCAGCCCTCAAGGACTCTTCTTCCCCTCCCACTTCCCATCCTATATAAGGGGGTGACAAGGAACCCACGAGGTCTCTGGTCCCCTTTCTATTCTGGGGGAACTTTGACCCTGGCCATTTGACTGGTCAGTATTAAAGCACTTTTTGAAAGCATCTGCTGGAACTCATCAGCCTCTTCATTTCTCTGCGCCGGGTAACTAAATTAGGACTTTCGAACTTTTCAATCCCCAAACTCAGAGGCAGGAGTGAGCCTTTGTTTGTTTTGTCTTGCATGGGGTCGCACCCTGCAGTACTCAGGGGTTACTCCTGGCTCTGCGCTCAGAAATCGCTCCTGGTAGGCAAGGAGGACCATATGGGATGCCAGGATTCAAAACCACCATCAGTCCTGAATAGGCGGCATGCAAGGCAAGCCTGCTATCTCTCGAGCCCCTCAGGAGTGAGCCTTAAGCACAGTGCCAGGAGCGAACCCTAAATAGATCCATGAATGACCCCAAGCACTGCATGATGTGGCCCTATTAAAAAGAAAAATCAGACAGAAGTAGATGCATCTGCTGGTGGTTTCTGGGCTGGGGAGTGGCCAGCCAAGCTCCTGGGGGCCGGGGGTTGGGGGCAGCCTCCCTAGATGACTGAGACAGTGTCCGGCCTGTTTAAAGGCTGTGGCCGGCTTAACAGTGCACCATTAATCAAGGGGGTCGCGGGTGGGGGTCTAGAGGTGGTTGTGAGGCCCCAACGCCAACATGGGGAAGTTCCAAGGCGCCCCTTCTTCGGGCCCAGCCACATCCCCATGCGGCAGCCCAAGGACCCCTGGTGACAGAGGGACGGGGAGCCTTGAGGAATGCCCCAACCTGTCAAATGTCAGCGAGCGGGTTCTCCCACCGCCCTGCTAGCTCCTGGGGACGCTTTGGCACCGCGTCCCGGGATGCCCGCCTGTGTCCAGGGGACCGGCGGGTCCTCAGGCCCCCGGTCACCGCGGCTGGCCCGCGACACTGCGGCGACGGGGCGGGGCGCGCGGGACGGGGGCGTTCCCGTGGCGCGGACGGAGCCGGGAGGCGCCGAGGAGCTCGGGGACCCGGACCGAGCGCCCAGCCGGACCCAGACCCGCGTGGACCCCGCACCTGGGCAGGGGCGCCGCCTGGGAGGGCCGAGCGCTCCGAGGCCGCGGGGAGCACGGGCGGCGGTGGGCGCGGGCCGTGGCAGGATGCAGGCCATGAACGCGAGCTCTGGGCGGTTCTGCCGGGAGGACAGCAGCGACCTGGAAGGCTACGACTTCGAGCCGCTGCCCACCCTGGCGGAGGACGAGGTGAGCCCCTGGAGAGCCCTTGTGAGGGGGTAGGCAGGAGGCTGCGGACCCCTCAGGGGTGGGGGCTGTCCTGCAGAAGCCACAGGAGACACCCCAGCACAGTCCACGGAACAGAAGTTCCTCCTGGTGCTGCGGGGAGCCCCCCCAGGGCATCTCAGCAGCAAAGAGCAGCCCCCACCTGCAGTGCCCCCCCCCCAGCGCTGGCATCTGGGGCCCGTGGCCAAGCCAGGAGCCTCCTGTGAGGACAGATCCAGGCCAGCATCCAACTGTGGAAGACACCGGCCAGGGCCTTCCCCAGGGCCCCATAGCCAGACTACACGGGGCCCAGGGGACTGTCCGGGGAGTGCCAGGGCTGTGGGGCACAAGGGCATACATAGATGCAGAAACCCCCAGACCCATCGTGGGGAAGGGCCGCCCTGAGACCTGGTCCTTCCTTCCCTGTGGGTCCCACTGCTCGGTGGGACCTCATGCTGGTGGTACCCGAGCTCAGAGTTTCAGACCCTCGGAGGGCACTTGGAGGACCAAGTTTCTCCTGCACTGACCCCAGAACAGAGTCTGTGGGCGAGAGAGGCTGCTTGAATGCCCTCCACTGAGGTCCTGGTGGGACCTCCAGATGGGACCTGAGCCAGCCCTATGGGGGTACGGTGCTGGGTATGTGGTCAGCTGCCCTGCCTGCGCCAGCGCAGGGGAGCTGGACGATGGGCAGAACAGAGCCTCAGAGACGCCGCCACGACTCAGCTTCCACACCAGGGAGGCAGCTCGGAGACATGCCGGGTGGCCAGTGTGGGCACTGCAGCCTGGGATATGGGGCATCCGGCGTCTAGAAGCTTCCGGCCCCTGTCGCTTGTCTCAGAACCTCCACGGAAGTGCTCTCACCAGAGTTAGGCTGGGGTGAAGGAAAGTGGGCTGTGAACACTGAGGCCAAGATGCCCTGGGGGCCACCTGCAAGGCAATGCAAGAACTGGCTGCAAGTACAAGAACCCTGGCCTGGACGGGGCTGAAGAGGGTTGCCTAGGGATTGGCAAGGACAGGATGGCAGTGGAGTGTGACAGCAGCACATGTGTGTGCCGTGTGCAATGATGTGTACCTGTGCAATATTTCACATGTGATTGTGTACATGTGTATGATGCGCACTGTAATGGTGAACTTGTATGTGCGTGCATGTGGCTTGCATGCATTTGTATGTATGGGATTGCATTGTGTGTATGCTGCATATAGAGGCGTTATATGGAATGTGTGTGGATTTTAACATGCATCAGTGTCCGCATGTGTGGTATATGTATTCTTATGTGTAGGTGTGTGTATGTATGAGTATGTGCTTGGATAGATGTGTTTGTGCGTGCATATGCGTGTACAAGAGCGTGTGTGTATCCATATGTGAGTGTGTGCATGGACATGTTTGTGTGTGCATGGACAAGTGCCTGTGAGCATGTTTGTGTGCTGATGTGTCTAGGCATGTTTGTGTGTGTTGCATGTATGAGTGTCTGCAGTTGGTGCCTTCTGACCTGCATTCAGAGAGAAGCAGCTTCCCTGTCCCTGAGGAAGGGGGTGCAACGAGGTTCCCCCCACTGAGCTGATATTTGGGGAGGAGCAGGGAAATGTCTGAGGCTACACCCTCCTCAGTGGTTGGTACGCCTGTTCTCCATACTGGGAAAGCGGCCTCACTCAGTCTTGACTGCAGACCCTGCACACACACACATATCCCTGGAGCTCCTGGGTGGTCCCCACAGCCCCCAGCTCCCAGCACACAGGGTGAAAAGTTCCAGGGCCACCCCAGTAAGCCTTCTGGCCCTAGACTCAGGCCCCACTCCTTGCTGCCAATGTCCCTCACCTAAGGCAGCCCAAGTTGAGGAGACAAGGCTGGGCTCTGGGCTGCAGCCCGGCTCTGTGCAGGCTCCAGGTGCTGGATCAGAGAGAGGCAGGGTAGGCTCCTGCTCACCCCCCTAAGCCCCCTTGCCCTCCCTGTCCTGACCCTGCTAAACCCCCCACAAGCTTCCTCCAGGCTTTTTCCAGGATTGCCCCAGACAAGGTAATGGGAGAGGCCTTGAACTCTAGGATTTGTGACATGTGATGTGATGTGAGTGCGGGATGGGTGTGCAGGTGGGTGTGTATCGCACACACATACAGATATCTTATGAGAGTAGCAATGTCCTGTATGTCATGTGTGTAGCAAGTACAGGCTGTGTTATGGGTGTGCATATGTGAGTTGCTGTGTCATGAATACGCATGTTTTGCACGTTACTGTTTGTGTTATTGGTGTGTGCCGATGTGTGCTTGTGTCTGGTGCTGTCATGGACATGTATGTGTGCCTTGTGACTACTGGCATTGTGTATCACAGTGAGTATATATCTGTGGTGTCGTGGGTGTACACGTGTGTACATGTGTGTGATGTCAAAGGTGTACACATGAGTGCTGTGTCATGGGCTGTACATGGTTCTATACTGCATGGCAGTGGCTAGAGGTGCCCACTTAGCCTGAAGTGAGCCCAGCAGAGCTTGGACAGGGACTTGGGGCCTCAACATTGTCTGTGAGACTCCACAGTGCATTAGGCTCAATCTTGACTGAAGCCGAGACTGGGGACAGTCCTGGGGCATAGTACGGCCAAAGGGGTTAGGGACAGGTAGGGGACGGATGGACGGACCTGGCCATCCCCCACCCGCACCTGCCCCAAGGGCCTCCCAGCCACTCTTCGGGCTCTGGACCCTTCTGGTTGACCCAGCTCAACTTGGCCTCCCTCAGGAAAACGTGTCGCTGGCAGACATCCTGTCGCTGCGGGATGCTGGCCTGGCAGAGCAGGAGGCCTGGGCCGTGTGCCTGGAGTGTGGCCTGGCTCTGCGCAGCGTGGCTGCCTCGGCCTCTGCGCTCTTCCACACGCTCTGCATCACACCCGACACTCTGGCCTTCAACAGCAGCGGCAGCATCTGCTTCATGGAGCAGCTCAGCGGTGAGCGGAGGGGATGGGGGAGAGGAGATAGGACAGGGATGGGGGACAGGGACGTGGGAGAGGGAGACACAGACTCAGCGGTGAACACAGGATTAGGATGGAGACTCGGGCAGGTGGCGGGTTAAACGTGGGGCCTGAGAGTAGAGGGCATCAAGAGGGCTGGCAAGTGGCACATGTGGGTGAGCTCCTCCCATGCCCACCTCCTGCCAGCTGGCAAGTTCACACCCCATCGTGAACTTTGGGGGCTGTGCTCAGAGCACCCATGTTTTCTCCTTCAGATGACCCTGAGGGCGCCTTTGTCCCCCCAGAGTATGATGACACCGGGAACACATTTGAGGTGAGTGTGGTACAAGGACGCTGCATGAGGGTCTGTCCAGGGCTATGGCGGACTCTGAGGCAGCGAGATGTATGTAGTTCAGGCTTAGGCCAAGGTTTCCTCTGAGTGTCTGATGTTCTGGTGGGTGCAGGGCCCCCATTGATGCCTTTTTGTCCATAGTTTTTAGCCTGCTCTGATGCCCCAGAGGGCTGCTGTTGGTTTTTCTGGATGTTCTCCGGCTTCTAAAACCCTGGGATGTGATCCGTGTGATAGGCATTCATGTGTGTCCACATGTGAGTGGAGTCTGCATGAGAATCGGTACTGACACTGCTAGGCATGCACTTGGGCGCATTTCCGGGCTCTCTGCCCATGCAATAGTCTGTCCTATGCAGACCATTGAAATTTTTTTTTTGGGGGGGTCATATCCAGCATCGCTCAGGGGTTCCTCCTGGCTCTATGCTCAGAAATCGCTCCTGGCAGGCTCGGGGGACCATATGGGATGCCGGAATTCGAACCACCATCCTTCTGCATGCAAGGCAACACCCTACCTCCATGCTATCTCTCTGGCCCAGACCGTTGGATTTTTTTATTTTTGAGCTTTTTATATCATTTATAGTCAAGAAAATGTGGCTCATTTGGCTCTGTTCTTCCTCAGAATGAGTTTGTTCTCTGGGCTTCTTGCGCTCCAATTTGAATTTTAGGGTTGTCTTTTCGAGTTCTATGAAAGACGCCATAGGAAATCAGACAGTGGTCATGTCAGCAATGTTTATTCTTCTGATGCCTGAATATGGGGAACCATTCTCTTATTCTGTCCTCATTTCTTTTATCCAAGTGTTATACAAGTCAATAAACAGATCTTTTATTTCCCTGGTTAAATATTTTCCATGGCGTTTGTCTCCCGTGACATTGTGAATCGGGGTTGTTTTCTCTATTTCTGGTTTAGATGCTTCTTTCTTTGTGTATAGAAATCACTCATTTCAGTATGCTAATTTTATGCCTTCAATATTTAATTCTTTTATTAATTCTAAACATTTGGTCTTCAGCATTTTCTTTACACAATATTATGTCATCTGCCAATGAAAACAATTTTACTTTCTTCTCTCTGACTTGAATCTTTTAGTTTTTGTTCATGCCCTGGCTAGGACTTCCAGTACTTTACAGAATAGGAATATTGAAACTGGGACCTTTTTCTGGCTCCTGATGCCAGAGAAAAAGTTTGCAGCTTTTCATCACTGACCCAGATATTGACTGTGGTCTTGTCACAAATGCCTTCCTGTGATGAGGCATGTGCCTTCTAGTCTCTGTGTGTCAAGTTTTAATCAAGTGCTTTTTTAAAATCCATTGCCAATGCGCCAACACATCACAATGTAGTGCTGTGATGCAGATTTGCAGCTCCAGGGAAATCCTGCTGGGTCACAGGATTTGATCTTTTTTTAATGTGTTATTGAATTCAGCTTGATAATATTTTGTTAGAAGTTTTGTATCTATATTCATCAATGATATTGAAATGTATTTTTCTGACATTGGTATTAAAATAATGCTAGTATTATAAAAAGATTTGGTAGCACTCTCTTCATTTTTAAGATGGTAAGAAGGGTTCATATTGGTAACTTCCACTGAGAAAGTCTTCTGACCAAGAACTTATCCTTGTTAGGAGGTTTTAGATAAATGATTTAAAATTTTTCACTACTTCTTTTTTATTTTTTGGTTTTTGGGCCACCCTGGCAGCACTCAGGGGTTACTCCTGACTCTGTGCTCAGAAATCACCCCTGGCAGACTCGGAGAACCATATGGAATGCAGGGAATCGAATCCAGGTCTGTCCTCAGTCAGCCACGTGCAAGGCAAACACCCTACCACTGTACTATCTCTCCAGCCCCACATTTTTCACTTCTTATTGGCCTATTCATATTTTCCATTTCCTAATGACATAATAGTTAATACATATATTTAGGAGAAGTTATATATCTGTTCTAGATCCCCTGGTTTGTTGGCATATCATCATACATTGTGGCCATGTGGCTAAGTCCTTTCATTGCAATGGCTCCGCTTTTGTTTATTTGACTCTTCTTAGTCCATTTACCTAGTGGTTTGTCAGTCTGTTTATTTGTTTGTTTAATTTAAGTTGGGTTTGGGTTTTGGGGGCCACACCTGACAGTTCTCAGGATTACTCCTGTCTCTGCACTCAGGAATCACTCCTGATGGGCTCACTCTTGTAGGGGATGTTGGCTCTCAATTCCTTCATATTCGTTTAGGACAGTGCTTCTCAATTATTTTCTATCATGCCCCCCTAGGAAGAAGAAAACATTTTTCGAGCCCCCCCCCCAGCGACTGTAAAGGGTATCTTTATTAAAAAAAATGTTAACCTGCAAAACAAAAATATATAAAATAATCTGAGCTGATTTTTTTTTTTTTTTTTTTTTTTTTTTTTTGGTTTTTTTTGGGCCACACCCTGTGACTCTCAGTGGTTACTCCTGGCTATGCGCTCAGAAGTTGCTCCTGGCTTCTTGGGAGACCACATGGGACGCCGGGGGATCGAACCGCGGTCCGTCCTAGGCTAGCGCAGGCAAGGCAGGCACCTTACCTCCAGCGCCACCGCCCGGCCCCTGATTTTTTTTTTAATCATGGATACAATGAGCATGTTTTGCAATGCATAGCTTTTCAAAGCGGGGTTTGAAGCAGGTCACAGCAACTCTCAGCTCCAGAGACATACAGAGACATCAATACTGGGCTTAGCTTGTTATGACAATGTTTGCCGAGGTCAAATGCGCCCCCCTTTATGGAGCCTCGAGCCCCCCTGGGGGCGTGCCCCACTATTTGAGAAGCACTGGTTTAGGAGAATTTTTTTTCATGCCCATATATATTTGTAAACTTTGCCCCTCCAGCTACTGATTTCTAGGTTCAGGCTGTCATGGTCAGAACAAATATGGGGGGGGGGAGGTTTGGCTGTGTCTTCTTTTTTTTTTTTTTTTTTTGGTTTTTGGTTTTTGGGTCACACTTGGCAGTGCTCAGGCTTACTCCTGGCTCTACGCTTAGAAATTACTCCTGGTGGGCCCGGAGAGATAGCACAGTGGCATTTGCCTTGCAAGCAGCCAATCCAGGACCAAAGGTGGTTGGTTCGAATCCCGGTGTCCCATATGGTCCCCTGTGCCTGCCAGGAGCTATTTCTGAGCAGACAGCCAGGAGTGACCCCTGAGCACTGCTGGGTGTAGCCCAAAATCCAAAAAAAAAAAAGTTGCTCCTGGCAGGCTCGGGGGACCATAATGGATGCCGGATTCGAACCACCGTCCTTCTGCATGCAAAGCAAAACGCCTTACCTCCATGCTACCTCTCTGGCCTCTAGCCTGTGCCTTCTTACCTCAGCTTAGTCTTATTTTGTGAGCTCATTTGAAACATCTGGGCTTTCCTAGAGGAGAGAAACCTTGAGCAGCAAGGACAGTGCCCTCTGCCAGAGTGTTCTTAGAGTGCCCTCCCTGGCCTGGATGGTGAGTCCTCTTCTGGGAGCCAGTATCAAATCCTCTGCAACTGTGGTCCTTTGTGTCCCCTCCTTTCTGTGTACTGTCCTCTTTGGTGTCTTCCCAGTGAACCTGGCTACCCTGATGTGGTATCTGAACAGCCAAGCTGCTGATGGACTGGTCCCTTCTGCTAGAACAGGAAGTGCCTGTGTCTGGGTGTGGTCCATGGGTCCATCACAGTTGTCCTTTGCGAGGCCTGTGGTGCCGCTGTCCCAGCCCTCTCATGCGCCCCCTCCTCGGAGAGATTCTCCAACCCCACTGAATGTCCATAAGCTGAGGTGGGCTGCTGGCTAGCTTCAGTCAGCAGTGCCAGAGGATTTTGATAAATCGGCTTCAGGGGAGTGGGAATGCACAGACTGGTGTCCAGTGAAATATGAAGAAATGAGACCACATGAATGAATGTATGAGGAACACATTCTGACAAGAGTGTTTCAAATTTAATCTCCAAGCTAGGAGTATTTAAGGGATAAAATGTCAATCATAGTATGAAAAGAATGCTCACACTTTGTTTCTTTGCAAAGTACAGAAACGTATCAGTTATTGTTTGACCTTTAAGGCAATAGACATGGCTTTAAGTGGTTTGTAATCTTTGAATAGAATACAATTCAGTTAGGAGCCCAGAGGATAAATTGAAGGTAAAATTTTTTTGTTTGTTTTGCTTTTATGGGTCACATCCAGCAGTGTTCAGGGGTTACTCCTGGCTCTAAGCTCAGAAATCGCTCCTGGCAGGCTCAGGGGACCATATGGGATGTTGGGATTCAAACCACCAACCTTTTGCATGCAAGGCAAATGCCTTACCTCCATGCTATCTCTCCGGTCCCCTGAAGGTAAATTTTTACATTTCAAAATAGTTCCTCTTTAGCCTGGCCCTAGGTATCATACTGATGTAAATTAAGAGGTGAGCAACAAGCCAGGTTTCCTATACAAATTTCCTTCACCTAAGGGAACAGGTAACCTTAGCTCTAGGGGCTAAGACTAACTTCCTAAAGTCTGGTTTTGAAAGAGATAAACTTATGAAAGGGTTACAGAAATCATACCTAGTAAAATTCAATAGCTATTCTGGCCAAACATTTTTGATATAGATTAGTTAGCAGGTATTCAATGTGTCTAGGGGAAGTCCCTGAAGCAAAGAATCCTTTCTGTTACAAACTGCAATGGTGTTCAAAGACAAGGAGAGAAGAAATTGTTTTTTGATGCTGAGTATTCCAGGTAAACATAAATTTAATCAAGGCTATATTGCCTGTAAAAATCATTAAGTTAGGATGAGAAAGGTTTTACTATATACACACAGCAGAAGGGAGGGAGCATTGAGATATAGATATAGATATCAATTAAATGTTTGTAGTAAAGGAAGCAGAACATCAGTTTCATTAACAGAATGTCTCATTCAATTATCCACACTGAGAGAGAAGACTCAGTGGGCCTATTGGTAAGAGATCTCTCAGGAATCTTCCAGCCATCCACACCTAAGGGAAAAGACTTCTCCGTGGGCCTGCTGGTAATATTTCTTCAGGAATTTTTGATCAGCTTCCCATGCTAAGGGTATGAACATCTGACTTCCTCAGAAATATTAAGATTCCTATTATGTTAATGCTGTACAGAGGTGGGTCTATTGGCTGCTGGGGCCAGGCTGCAGCAGTGGCCACCCTGGCACTCTCTGCCTCTTCCCTGCAGAACTGAATCTAAGTACATGGGAAGTGGGAGAGAAGGCCTCTCAGGATGGTTCTTTCCTGCCCTGCTTTCCTGAGTCCTTTCTTCCTCCTCTTATTCCCCTATGACTTGTGAGTTTGTCTTTGGTCTTTCATTTCTTTATGTCTCGTGGATTTGCTGAGAGCTTTTTTGCTCTGAAGTTGTCACTATCTTCTGTAAGTCTCTGTAGATATAAAATTTGTTCAGACTACAACAAACTTGGCCTATAACGCCTCTTTGGCATTTCTGGTGTCACAGCTTGTTCTCTGGATGTTGTGTTTTCATTTAAAAAATCATTGTAGGGGCTGGAGAGATATCACAGTGGTGTGGGTGTTTGCCTTGCATGCAGCTAACCTGGGTTCAATCCTCAGCATCCCATATGGTCCCCAGAGACTGCCAGGAGTGATTTCTGAGCAGTCAGGAATAACCTCTGAGCCCCACCCGGTGTGGTCCAAAAACAAAAGGAATCACTGCAGGGGCTTGATTGTACAACAGGGAGGGGCAATTATTTGCCTTGCACGTGGCCAACCCAGGTTCAATGCCCAACATCCCCTATGGTGCCCTAAGACCTGCTAGGAGTGATTTCTGAGTGCTAAGCATCACTGAGTGTGGTCCAAAAACAAAAACAAAAAAGAAATTATTTTAGAGCTATAGGTGTGCTTAGAGGTTGGACTGCTGATTTCAAATCCAAGAGACCCAACTTTTGATCTGATACACCTGCTGGTGGGGTGTCTAAAACCCAAGCACCAGGTTGGCCGTCACCCAGAGCACCACTTTATGAGTTCTCCAAAAAAAGAGGAATAGTTGTAGCCATAGTTGGTCTATTTTCATAAGTAGCCAACACATCTGCATCAACAAAGTATGCAATCAAAGTATTGTAAAATGGGGACCCAGGAGAAAGCTCAGTGAGCAGCACATCTGCTTCCCCCCCCCCCCCCCGGAGGTGGCCTGGTTCCCTTGTCAGTGCAAGTGGATTCCTGAGCACTGAGAGACACTGTCCAGCTGGGAGGAGTCTCTCAGCACCATGGGGCATGGCTCCCAAAACAAACAAAAATATACATAAAGTAGGGGCCAGAGAGATATCAATGGAGCTAGGGCATTTGCCTTGTATGCAGAAGGAACAGTGGTTCGAATCCTGGCATCCCATTTGATTTCCCAAGCCTGTTAGGAGCGATTTCTGAGTGTAGAGCCAGAAGTAACCCGAGTGCTGCCAGGTGTGAGCCAAAACCAAACCAAACCAAAACAAACAAACAAACAAACAAACAAACAAACAAAACCATGGGTGAAGGGGAAAAAAACCATAAACTAATCTAAATATGATTATGTACTTGGCCAGTGATTTTTGTAATCAGGTAATGAAGTGT
Organism: Suncus etruscus; assembly: GCF_024139225.1. NCBI lineage: Eukaryota > Metazoa > Chordata > Mammalia > Eulipotyphla > Soricidae > Suncus > Suncus etruscus. Next base: position 72,138,793 of record NC_064864.1, read on the forward strand.
CTCCGAATCCACTGGAACAATTTCTTTTGGTCTTTTCTGTAAGGCGGGTATGTGACTGACTGTACTTCTTGGAACCCAGACTCAGCTCCATGGAGCTCTCATGCTTGGCGCTCTCTGAGTGCTTCTAAGATTCTTACTGAGGAACTCTCTGACATCTCAGAGGGTGGGAAGGGAAGAAGCTGCACGTTTCTCTTCTCTTTCTGCCTTAAAATCTGTGCTTTGACCTTGGTGCTATAGGACGCATCCTGGACAGCCCTGAGCTGAATCCTGTGTGCGTGGTGATGGAGCGTCCAGATCTCCATTCAGCCTTGCTCTTCTCAGCCATTGTCTCCAGGGAAGCGCTATTCTCCTTCCAGGGTCTGATCACTTGAAAATCACTGGGGCCAGAGAGATAGCATGAAAGTAGTGCGTTTGCCTTGCAAGCAGGATGGTGGTTCAAATTCCGGCACCCCATATGGTCCTCCGAGCCTGCCAGGAGTTACCCCTGAGCGCTGCCAGGTGTGACTCAAAAACCAAAAAAAAAAGTAACAAAAATCACTCATTCTCACTACACACCTTAGATAATATGGCCGTGTGAGGAGGACATGTGCTTCATCCCAAACGGGCAGTGGCTAGTGGAGGTTGGCAGAGCTCATGAGCAGATGAGGAGCCTGTTTGTGTTTGTGGTTGTCCCAGTGCTGCTGCCTCAGTTCAGACACACGGTTCCCCCGAGTGTGCCAGCACAGAGCCCCGACCGTGGCTGGGTGGGGCACTTAGGCCCATGCTGGAGCAAAGCAAGAAGGCATTGTGTGGCCAGACACGATGCGCCAGCCCCAAAACCCTGTGCTACTGTTAGAGTCAGGCCTGGCTCTGTCCCGAGGCCACATGATACCTGCCTGCTCACAGCCAGACAGGGAGGCCCAGAGTCCAACCAAGTCCAAGCCTTCCTCTTGTTCCATCAGTTTCTGAAGAATTTACTTAAAACACTTAGTCCGGGCTGGAGAGATAGCATGGAGATAGGGCATTTGCTTTGCAAACGGTGGTTCAAATCCCAGTATCCCCTATGGTCCCCAGAGCCTGCCAGGAGCGATTTCTGAGTGTAGAGCTAGGAGTAACCCCTGAGTGCTGCCGGGTGTGACCCCCCCCAAAAAAAAATTGGTCCTCCAGAGGACCACACAAAAAGGTGGGACGCAGTAGGGACAGGGGCCTTAATGTGAGCAGGTGAGATGGGCAGGGGTGGCAGGGACTCAGAGAACCGGACAGTAAAGGGGGAGGAGGATGATCCCAGGCTGGGACACTGTGCCACTGCTAAAGTTGTCATGCAGCTATGCTGCCACAGTGCCATGCTCCCACCCATGCCATGCTACTTCGGTGCCATGCTGCCTCATAGCCAAGCCACCACAATACCACACTGCTGTCAATCAGGCAGTCCTCTGGGCAGGGAGCAGGCTCTCAGGAGCTCTCCTCACAGGCTCACATCTACTCGCTGGGCGCCACCCTGAAGGCAGCCCTGGAATATGTGGCCGAGCCAGCATCCCAGCTGAGCCCCGACCTGGAGGAAATGCTGGGCCGGATGCAAGCTGAGGACCCTGCAGACCGGCCGGACCTTCAGGTGACCTGGAGCAGGACCCGTCTCCCGTCCTCTCCAGGGTGGGGCCTTGATGTTGAGATCCTGTTTCCAGGTTCTGTGACAGGCTAAACAACCCGTTGCTCCACAGCCCTGAGAGGTGGTTGGGCTGGAGGCGGGCTAGGCTCCCCTGCTCCCTCCTGCCATGGATGTCCCATCTACAGAGCATCATGGCACTGTGTGAGGAGAAGCTGCAACTCACCTCTTCCTGCTGCCTGTGCCGAAGCCTCTCAGCCGCCGGAAGAAGAGTACTCTCCATTGAGTCCTTCGGAGCACTCCCAGGTGAGCAGCACACACACCACACAGGTGTTCTCCCACGTGTGCGCACACTTGCTCCGCAGAGCTGTGCACAGGCACACTCATCAGCACAGGCATGTGTGTATTCATTCAGTGTACATGTGTGTGCTCTTACCTGCTCACATGCAGACACACACACATACTTGTAAAATAAAAATCCACAGTTGTGAGATCACCCCAGGCACCGTATTTCTAAACCCCAGGCAGCCGGGTCCGAAGAAGCATTGGAGAAATAATCCAAGTTAGCCAGGAAAGGATGCTGATGGCGTCTGTGGCCTTTTGTCTCGTGCTCTCTGCCTGAACCCACAAGCCAGAAATACTCTTTCTTTATTCGAACCAAGGCATTCCTAGGATGGCAGGATTCACAGGGTGATCGCAGGATGACACGTGTTACATCAGCGCGATCACAACCACACCTCAGACATCACACGTGCCCTTGAGCACACACATACACTTACTTTCAGTCACACACACTCATTCGAACACACAAGCACACTTACATTCACCTACACACACCCCTATTCAGCCACACAGCACACACTCTATATGTTCCCCACACACTTTCACACCCAGTAACAGCTTCAGGAACGGTACAGGCTGACGGGACTGGAGCCGAGACAGTCACACCCACTGGCCTTGGCCACACATGGGTCTTTCTTTGTCCACGTGGGTTCTCCAGGCTTGGGGCTCAGGCAGCAGTGCCGCCACCACAGAGATGGGCGCACACATGTGTACAGTCGTGTGGGCCGCACACATTCTGTGAGTGTAAGTTCATTGATCACACCCATTTGTGCATGGGCATATTTGTGTGGTTTTACATGCGTACACACGAGCATGTTTTATGCAAGCATCTCTCATGCATGTGTGTTCACAGTGGACTTCTAGAGCACAAATGTAGTGTGTGGTGTTTGTATATGCATATTGTGTTCATGGACATGTGTCCCTATATGGATACACCTGCAAGTATGCTGCCCTGTGTATGGATCTGCATTTTGTCTGCAAGTACACGTGTGTGGCTACATATACCTGAGTCCTAGGTATTTCTGTCTGCACAGTGTGTGCGTTGTGTGTCTGTATGCATAGGTCTGTAGCACTTGTGTACATTATGTCTGCGTACTTCCATGTGTACTATGTATATGATGAGTGGCTGTGTGTATTCATTAATGTGTGTACGCGTTGTGTTATGCATGTGTGGCTATTGTGTTCACATGTTCATGTTCATGAATGTGTGTGTTCATTGTGGTTGTGTTCTTGGGTATGTGTTCATGCATTGTGTATGACTGTGCATTGTGACTTGTATGTTGTGTTCATGTATATTGTGTAACTTGCACATTTTACACAGTGTTTAGTGTTTTTGTGTATTGTGTGTTGTGCAATGTGTTGTGTTATGCACATGTTCGTAGTTGTTCATGTGTTGTCTATGCATGTGTGTTGTGTTCGTTTGTTGTGTGAGACGTGCACGTGTTTGCACGTGTTTTCTGTGTTGTGTGTTGTGCCTGTGTATTTTTGTGTATTGTGTGTTGCATGCATGTGTGTGCTAACTTCCCTGTGGCAGGCAGCAGCCCTCTGTGCATTGGTGTGTCAAAGGCTCTCTCGGGAACCTCCTTGGGGAGCTACCGGCCAGCAGGGGGAGCACTGAGGCTTCATTAGCCTCCAGCCTGGTGGTGATGGGTGTGAGGAGACCCCACGGGAGGGATCGTGGCCCGGGGTGGGGGGCACCCTCTGGGGTTGGCTGTACAGGAGCCACCTTTCAGGGCAGCAGCGGGGAGGATCTCTGGGCAGGAATTCATTGACCATCTCTGCTTCTCACAGATGCCAGTGAGAGTCACTGGAGGGGGAGATTCGCCCCTAAGAGTGTGGAACCGTTGGACCTGCCTGCCCCCGAAGGACAATCGAAGGAGCCCGTGCCTAGAGCCCTGACCCCCAAGCCTCTGCTGTCAGCCCCTGTGAGAAATGGGGAGAGCCTCAACCTGGAGGATCTGGCTGGCCTCTTTCTGGATGCACAGGGCGACCTGCACCCCAATTTTCTGGAGAGGAGCCACCTGAGGAAAGTGAGGACCTTCCCGGCTCCTGCCAGAAGTGGCCTGGCCTGTCCCTGACCAACTCCCTGAGCTTTCTTTTGTTTTGTTTTGTTTTGTTTTGTTTTGTTTTTGAGCCACACCCGGCTGTGCTCAGGGGTTACTCCTGGCTGTCTGCTCAGAAATAGCTCCTGGCAGGCACGGGGGACCCTATGGGACACCGGGATTCGAACCAACCACCTTTGGTCCTGGGTCGGCTGCTTGCAAGGCAAACGCCACTGTGCTATCTCTCCAGGCCCCTCCCTGAGCTTTCTTGTGCACCCCGAGGGGCCTCTGGCTCCCAGGTTTAGGATTCACACTGAGCAAGGAGGGTCAGCAGGGCCTGGTCAGCACCTCTAGAACGAAGCCCCCACCCTGTCCCCAGGACCCTCCTGATGTAGGCCCAGCTGCCAGGGCCCTGTCCAGTGTCCCCTGAATCCTGAGGGAGGGTCCTCACCTGTGTCTGTGTTCCAGAGCCTTGTGTCACAGGCCCTGTCTGTGTCCAAGGAACAAAGCTACACTCTTTCCTATTTGTGAGCCACACCTGGCAGTGCTCAAGGGTTGTTCCTTGCTCTGTGCTCAGGACTTACTCCCTGTTCTGTGCTCAGGCATCACTCCTAAAGGGCTCAGGGGACCGCATGGGGTGTCAGGATCACATGGGTCTGTCAAGTTCAAGTCAAGTGCCCAGCCCATTGTGCTCTCTCTTCAGCTCCTTCAGCTGCGCCCTTACTGGGGCTGGACCACAGAACCTCATGCACAACCCTGAGCTCAACCCTGCCCCTTCCCCTAACCACTGCTGCATCTAGCCTAGCACCTTCCCAGCACCCCACAACCACTCATCTGCGTTGTCCCAGACCACAGCTCCAGACTCCTGCCTCCACACCTGGGAGCCTCCAGGCTTCCCTCGGCAGCCCTGAGGGCCCTCTCTTCAGCCTCCCAGCCAGAGGGTTTCAAACACAGGAGATGGACATACTGAGGAGCCCCTGGACCTGGTGCAGAGATGGTCCAGTCTGAAGCCAGACAAGCTTCTGGGGCTCCCCACCCCCACACCCCTATAGCTGGGCCCAGCATACCTGAGCCAGCATACCCTCCCCTGGGCTCCCAGAAAGGTGTTCCTCTAAGTCAAACAGCTATGAGGCAGCACATATCAGTCCTAGTGTGACTGCTGGAACCAGTTTCTACTGGGACTTTGTCTCGCCCTGGGGCCCAGCAAAGTGGAACCTTGAACAAAAGCCACCGGAGGCCAGCTCTGATGGGTGTTGCAGGCACATGGGGCCCAGCTGACTCTCCGCCAGGCACTGCCAACCCAGATCCCCATACCACCCAGGGAAAATCTGACTGTGAGCCCAGGCAAGCAGCCTTTCTAGTGGGGAAACTGAGGCTGGGAAAGAGTACTCTTTTAGGAGGTAGCCTACTGAGCCAGACAGGTACCCATCAAGAGTGGGCGCTGGGCTGGTCATGCCCCTTGCCCTGCTCACTCTGCCCCTGGCAGGCTCAGGAGCTGTGCCTATCTGCCCCCCCACCTGCAATCTGAGTCCATGGTGTAGAGCACCCTTGGATTATGCCTACAGGCCTTTCAGGGAGTCTGAAGCTTGTAAGCATCCCTGTGTGGTCACCTCATCCCTCACATTCCATCTCGCCGTGGTCCCAGTCACCTCGTCCCTCACATTCCTTCACGCCATGACCCCCATGACCCCCCCAACCCACCCAAGAGCACCCTGCACATGCCTGGTCCTCGCTTCTCTGTGGTCATGAGGCCTCTTTATCCTCATGGTCCTGGAGTACACATTCTGTGGCCTCCCTGTCCCAGGTGCCGGGCCCCTGACCGACTGACTGATTTCCAGGGAAGGGAAATCCCCTCTGTGCCCCCCCAGCCCTGCTCAGGTCTAGGGCTTCGGGGTCTTTTCACAGGAGTCCCTGCCAGGAGCCTCTCACAGCCCTTTTCTTATCCCCAGGGAGTGTCCCTGCGCTTCGTCCTGTCCTCGCTGGGCCGGCCCTTCCGTGAGCACGAGCTGTGGGCCCTGTCCCACGCCTGCCTCAGCGCCCTGAGCACACTCCAGAGACACCCAGGTGTCAGCTTCTGCCCTGCCCACTCCGCACCCGCCCTGCCCTGCCCACTCTGTACCCGCCCTGCCCTGCCCCTGCGTTCAGCTCTGACTCTGGAGGCCAAGGAGCAGACACCAGCAGCTGGCACTGACTCTTACAGCCTGCCTGTGCCTGGACTCGGTGCTGGTGGTGGAGGACGGGGCCGTGCTGTTTGGGCCGCCCCCTGTACACAGTACGTGCCTGTCTCCTGCCCGGGGTGGGGGGGGGGCAGTGCCCAGCGAGGCCCGTGGAACTCAGGAAGGGCTTGGACTGCCTCCAGGTCCCCGAGACACCTTCTTCCTGGCGCCTGAGGTGACAGAGCAAAGACTGGTGACAGAGAAGGTAACGGTCCTTTTCCAACAGTTCCTTCTCTCGGCCACTCAACCTCAGATCCCTTCGGCTCCTCCCTCCCCTCCCCTCAGTCATACCCTCAGATACTCCTTCACTTCAGGCCCTCCCCCTCAGATCCTCTGCTCACCTCAGACCTTTCCCTCACCCCCCTCAGACCCTTCCTCCTTTCCCCTCAGGCCCCAATCAAACTCTAAATGAGGAAAGCTGGGACAGATAAGAGCAAGCCTGGGGGCTGGAGAGATAGCATAGAGGTAAAGATTTTGCCTTGCATGCAGAAGGTCGTGGTTTGAATCAGTCATCCCAATGGTCCCCTGAGCCTGCCAGGAGCGATTTCTGAGAGTAGAGCCAGGAGGAACCCCTGAGCGCTGCCGGTGTGACCCAAAAAACAAAACAAAACAAAAAAGAGCAAGCCTGAAGGGGTTCTGCCTGGCTGGTGCTGGAGAAGAGTGGAGGGAGACAGGAGGGAGTCCATCAGAGAGAAATGCGCCACCCCTGAAATCCTAGAATTTAGGAGCTGGGAAAGGACACAGGATATAAGAAAAGTGTCATCTAAAAATCAATGCCATTTCTTTCACTTGCAGTGAATAGTGGGTGCCAGAATTTTAAAATTACAGTATTTATGGTCAGAAAAAAATGAAAGGATGCATATCTAACTGAAGGTGCAGATGAATATTTAAAAGAGCAGTAGGCTGGAGCTGGGCGCAAACGTCATGTCATGCTGTGTGGGCTGAGGGGGCTCAGCAGAGGCATTTGCCAGACATGTGGCCCGTCCCACTCAATGCCAGCACCACAGTGCTCCTTGAGCACCACCTGGAGTGAGTCTACAGCCCTGCCTGATGTGGCCCCAAGCCAGAAGTGAAGGGCTGTGGGATCCCAATGAGGACTATGTCCCCATGCCCAGGCCCACATCAGGGTGGCTGCCCCCTCCTCTGTGCAGGCCTCTGTGTACTGTGTGGCCGCCGTGCTGTGGGCGGCAGCCAAGTTCAGTGTCCCACGAGACCACAAGCTGGCACTGCCACGCAGGCTCAAGGCTCTCCTCCTGGACATGGCAAGACGCAGCGCCCAGGAGCGGCCTTCCGCAGCCGAGGCCATCCAGGTGAGCAGCCGCGCAGGGAGTGTGTTCTGGCAGGCATTGCCCCTGCCTGGGCCCAGAAGTGCTGCCCCTCCTCCCCCAGTGGCTCCCCACTGTGTCCTGTCCCCAAGTGGACAGTGAGCTGGCTCTGGCCACCCGGAGACATCGGAGAAGTGGGTGTGTTGGGTCTGACCCACGAAGGCAGATGCATGGGGCTGCCTGTCCAGTCTGGGCCTCCCATGGTCACTTGTCTCTGGCCTCACTGACGGCAAGCCTGGAGCTCGTGAGAGGGGTAGAGGTGCCTCGTTTTGGGGTTACAACTTCTGGAGTTCTTTACACAAGTCGTCCGTGACATTGACGGCACTAGTGTGCGTGTGACAATGTGTGTGCTCTAGTGTGACTTGTGAAATAGTGTTTCTAGCGTCTGCAGCAGTGTGAGTGTGACAGTGTATGCTAACATGAAAGTGGCTTCCACTAGTGTGAGCGTGACTTGCACCGCACTGTGTGTGTGGTTGCATGTGCCATGTATGCATGCCCTCTTCTGTACTGACTCCATTCTGAACTCAGTAGATTCTTTCTTTATAATCTGGGTGAGAGAGATGAATTTCTAGTTCTGTGGGCTTTGAAGGGATGGATGGATGGATGGATGGATGGATGGATGGATGGATGGATGGATGGATGGATGGACAGACAGATAGACAGACCGAGGAAACATTGCTGCTGTGTCCCTGCACCTGAGCCCTCAGAGTCGTGGGTGAGTGGAGAGTGAGCAAGACGTGGCCCTCTCTGTTCTGCCATCAATCACTGCCGAAACCTGGAGGACACGAAGCATCACAGCTGCGGCGCTCCGGGTGAGGGTGAGAGGGAGCCGGTGTGTAGGGACCAACTGTCATCCTTTGCAGGTCTGTGGGACTTACCTAGGCCAGCGAGGCCTGGACGGCAGGCAGGTCCTGGCACATCTCCGTGCATCTGCCTGTAAGGTGAGGTGAGGTGCCGGAGCATGGTTGGGGTGCGGAGGAGACATGGGATTAAATGGGCAGAGAGGCAGGCAGGACAAGGTGGTGCATGCTCTCAAGCCTTCCCTGGAAGGGCCGGTGACTCCCTGCCCCTGAGAGTCACCAGTGCTTTCCAGTTGGGCCAGACTCGCCACAAGCCCAGAGCAGGGGCAGCTGACTGGAGGGCCTCAGGGCATGCAGGTCCCAGCCAGTTTTAAGGTGGCAGAGCTCAGGGGACCGCCTTGCTCTAGCCCCCTTTGTGGGGAGGCAAAAGGCCCTGAGGACTCCAAGTGCCACCCTAGCTCCGAGCTTTGGTCTCTTTACCCTCTTGACTCCTGACTGCTCTGCCTGTCTTGCTTCAGGGGGACCAGGAGGAAGATACCGTGAGGTTCCAAACCACCTTCACAGAGATCAACCGGAGCATGGCACCTGCACCTCACTCACGCTCTGGTGGGCAGCCTTTGGCCCCTGCAGCCCTGCCCTGGGTCCCCGGAAAGACCCGCCCCACTTACTTCCTGCTGAACTGGAATGTGGAAGGGGACACAGCACTCCCCCAGGAGGAGTCCCTCCCCCCACCCTCCTCTTCTAGACCTCACACAACCCTTCACAGGGGACACCGGGCTCAATCTCACGCATGGCCCTGTGCTCTCTCCAGGGATCTCTGAGCCACCAGCATCATTCACCTCAATGGCCACACACTTCAAGCCCAGCGTGCTCCTTCCAGAGGCAGGTGTACCTAGGTGAGTGCTCCCTCCCAGCACAGGTGCCCAGGTGAGTGCTCCCTCCAAGTACAGGTACCCAAGTGAGTGCTCCCCTTCTGGCACAGATGCCTGAGTGAGTGCTACCAAGAACCCATCACGGGTTGTTGGGTGAGTGCTCCTTCCCAGCGCAAGTGCCCAGGAGTGCTCCCTTCAGTGGAGTCTCTCCAACCCTCTGGACATAGTGCTCTCCCTGCAGGGACAAGCCAGACCAGATCGCAGAGAAGAGAGGATGCCCGGACAGGGAGGAACATGCAGAGCAGAGTCCCATGGCCCAGGAAGTGGTCCCTAGCCCAAGGAGCCCTGAACAGCCGGCACTGAGCCCAAGACCACAGGGATCAGCCCCAGAACTGCACCAAGAGCCAGAGCTGGCCCAGCCATGCCCCTGCCCACCTTGCCCAGCCCTGCCCAGCCCGGTGGAGGGAGCCTCACCAGTGGTCTCTGACTCCCCTGCCCCCAACTCACCTCCAAAGTCACCCCCAGGTCAAGGGCTGGAGGTCCCTGAGGCCTCACCCGGAGCCCTGGGTCGCAGCTCCCCCCACCTGACTGAGCTGCCCAAAACCAGGACCCCCAGCCAGGAGCCTGGGGTCACCTCAACAGATCCACAGGACACCACCACAGCTGCAACATACCCAGTCAGCCCCAGGAGCACGCATATCCTGGAGCAGAGTGACCAGGCCTCAGAATGCAAGTCGTGTCTGTCCAGCGTGGATGCTGCACCCCTCTTGCCGGGGCCGGCCTGCCTGGCACTGCAGGAGACCATGCGCCTCATCCAGGATGAGTTTGCCTCTGACGGTTACCTGGACAACGGGCTGGAAGCTCTGATCATGGGTACTCGGGCCCGGGATGGAGCGCACCCCGGGAGGTCTGGGGAAAGGGGACTCAGGACAGCTCCCCTCTGCATGCACGAGATCCAGGGGCAGAGTGGGGGCCTCTCCATCCATCTCCCGACATGGATTCAGTCACATGCTGGTCCTCCTGCACCCCAGGGGAGTACATCCAGGGCCTGAAGGACCTCACGTACCCCACCTTCTGTGGGGCCATCTCTGAGAAGTTTTGTGACCTGTATTGGGGGGACAAACTGCTGCATGGCCTCTTCTCTGTCGTGAACGGATCCCAGCCAGCAATCGCAGGGTGAGTGCCCAACAGCTCAGCTCCCAGAGAGGGAAGGGGGGCAGGAGGCCATGGGGCACTAAGAGATAGGGCACCAGGGGCCTCATAGACATAGCCCAGGAAGAAGAAGACTCTGACCCCAGGCCCTTAGTGTGACTGGGATGGCTGCAGCGCTCTCCACTCGGGGATGTTAGGAATAAGGCAGGGTCACCCATAACCTTGGAGGGGCTCCTCTCCCACTCTGGCCTGCCTGCATGACCATGACAGCACCATGACACCCCATATGCCGCACTCCTCCCACTGCACAGAGAGGACTCCAGCATGTTCTCAATACAGAGAAGAGAAGAGAGTCACAGTTCAGGAGCCTATGCAGGGGCCCTGGTGAGGAGATCCAGTCCACACACCCTTTTAGTTCACACAGAAGCAAATCTAGGTCTCCCTCCCAGGCCTCACAAAGGACCTACTGTGTGGGGAGGAGCCCAGAGCTGAGAAGATGAGGAGAAAGTGGCAGAGCGCCATGGGTGTGCATATTGGGGGGAGCTGCAATGCCCACCTCTGACAGCAAGAACTGCAACTCTAGCGCTCCCAAACACACAGCAGGAGGAGCTATAGTGCCCCACTCTGGTAAAAGGGCAGAAGGGAAGCTGCAGTGCCCTCCTCTGACAGTAGGGGGAGCGCCAGTGTTTCTTCCCACCCCTATCCCCCTTCTCCCTGCAGAACTGCAGAGCCGGCTCCATCTCAACCCCAGGACGGGGAAGACAGCTGCACACATCTGCTCCCAGGCTCCCCCCGCAGACATGGTCCCTTGCACAGGGCAGGTGAGGGCGCTCGTGGGACAGGTTGACAATGGACTGGGCAGACTGAACCCCGGAGGGGCTCCCGTATCACTGTTCCCTGGGGACAAGATGCACTGTCCACTATCCTCTCCTGGGGATCCATCCTGGGGTTGCCAGGGAGAGTCTGTGCTTCTCTCCGGGAAATGTACCCAGAGCCCGAAGTTCCAGCTCCAGCCAAACTTTAATTTGGCTTAAAGTCAAATCAGTCTAGTAAATAAAAAGCACCCGGGCCCGGAGAGATAGCATAGCGGCGTTTGCCTTGCAAGCGGCCGATCCAGGACCAAAGGTGGTTGGTTCAAATCCCGGTGTCCCGGGGCCGGAGAGATAGCATGGAGGTAAGGCGTTTGCCTTTCATGCAGGAGGTCATCGGTTCGAATCCCGGCGCCCCATATGGTCCCCTGTGCCTGCCAGGAGCAATTTCTGAGCCTGGAGCCAGGAATAACCCCTGAGCACTGCCAGGTGTGACCCAAAAACCAAAAAAAAAAAAAAAAAAAAAAAAAAATCCCGGTGTCCCATATGGTCCCCTGTGCCTGCCAGGAGCTATTTCTGAGCAGACAGCCAGGATTAACTCCTGAGCATCGGCCGGGTGTGGCCCAAAAACCAAAAAAAAAAAAAAAAAGCACCCAAGGTCAATCCCTGGGCATCCTGTTGGCCAGGCCCTCAGGACACAGATGCAGGAGGGATGGGGCTGGGGTGCAATCCAGCTTCCATCTCCAAGCACACGGCCTGGCTCGCCCCAGCCTGACCGAATCAGGCCTGGGCATGAGATCTGCATCCCCTCAATCCTCCTCGTGACCCCATCCAGGCAAGGAGAAACCAGCTGCGAGCAGCCGGGGTCCCTGTCCCCCTGTGTCACTGGTCCATGCCGACTCGGACGAGCTATCCCAGGGCAACCTGGAGGTAGGGTTCCGGCCTCAGCGGTCCATGAAAGCCGGGCTGGAGCTGCTGCCCGGGGCAGGTGAAGAGCAGCTGCAGCGCTGGACACGCCCAGCAGCGGACACGCATGCGGAGGCGATGTCTGGGCCTGAGGCAGGCAGCCCAACTGAGTTCCGCAGCTGCTGTCCTGGCTGGCGCAGCGCCTTCTATGAGGCTGACTGCTTTGGCACCGACGTGTCCAGCTATGCTGAGGAGCTGTCCTGGCAGGCCAGCGGGTCCCCTGATACCAGCACCCACAACCCGGTGAGTGCTGAGCCATGCCGCTACTACTTAGGCCTGTGGGCACAGCTCTGGGCAGCCAAGGGCAAAGGCCAAGAGTGGCCCCTGTTCTCCTGGCACACCCCGTGTCCTTCCCAGGGCTCTCTAGTCACTTACATGGTCATCTACACTGGGGGCCACTGTCCTTGTCAGCTGAACTCAGTCCCAAGGCACAGCAGGGGGTCAGCCTAGTTTGTGGGAGCAGTTGTGGCCCTTGGCAACCAGCTTCCCAACTCCCAGCCAACTATCCAGCTGACCATTCTGAGGCCAGAAAACACGCCAGAAACAGCTCACCCAGCACAGTCGGGCCTTAGCCGAGCCTCTCTGCAGGCAATGGCTCTGTCCACATGGGCTCAGGGAACCAGGGCGGAGTCAGACTGATACTGCCCTTTTCCACCCCTCCGTGGGGCTGGGCCTGTACCTTTGTGCCCTGAGTATTTGAAGCCATGACCTTTGGGCCCACAAACCCTTCCAGCACAAGATGTCCAGGGATGTCCTAGGAAGGAGTCCCCACTATTTGAGGGTTCACATTTGCCTGCAGACAGACAGGGCTTCATGTGGGCTTCTCGACGAGGGTGGCTTCCCAGGTACAGGACTCACTGCAGGGCAGGAAGTGTGGACATGCAGGTTACCAAGGAGTGGCAACTGAACATGCGTCCGTTGTTCCCAAGCTGCCCTGAGTGCCTGCTGCTATTCTAATTAGTGGGGTACAGTGTCAGCTGCCCCTCAGGGAAAGGCTGGTCCTGGGGCTGAGAACCAGCACAGGATCACAGTCCCATTCGTGATGAAGCATGGCAGAGCCATCCTGTAGCCTTCCTGGTTCTCAAAGCCTCAAGTCACTTCTAGCCATGGCAGCCAGTCATGTACAAGCCTCACTTAAGGCATGTGACTGAGCAGCGCAGCTCAAATGACACATGAACCCCATAGCTAAGCAAGTGATTTCACTCACCCCACGCCTCCACCAGGAGTACAAGCACCAGCACAGCTGAAGGA